>NC_090922.1:872756652-873059682 GCF_040938575.1 Ambystoma mexicanum
AATAAAATGGTCGTACCTTTTAACCGGGAAACTCCGTGGCTGGTTTCTTCCCTGGCAGTGCAACGACCTCCAGCTTTCCTCCACGTCGAGATCTTCTCTTCCTCTTGATGAAGCACCAATTTGCACCCGCTGCTAGGAACAACTGCCCCCGCTGGAACTTTCTCACCATTTCAGGTAGTGTGTCCCGCCTGGTCTCCCTTACAATAGACTGTTCAAGGTGTCCCGTAAATCCTTGACTCTCTATCCTGGGGTGACCTCAGACCTGTTAACTAACTTTTCTGAACTGATCTAACTACTTTTTGAACTATCTGCAAAGACTTTGAAAGTGTACTTCAACTGTGTGATATTGGGCACATTCTGCCTTGCTCTCTCCAAGAGTGGGCCTGGCCTATGAACTTTTTACTCTACAGTTGACCCTGCCTTTCTTGACATGCTGTGGTTCTTTAAAAGTGTTGGTATTGTGTGTTTTCCTATTTCTGCCGTTTCTCTCCCTTTTTAAATAATTATTGGAGTGCCATCTGGGTCAAGCGCTCACCTCTGTGTTCATAATAAATGGTGTTCTTTTCCTAAGACTTGTCGAATAATTAATCAGGGAGATGTATATATTTCTAGTGACTGTGTTTGAACTTGCTTGACATATTAGTGCCAGTGTATTTTTACAAGTGTGTTTTAAAATAAATAATTATATACTTTTATACCAAAGCTCTGGTCAGTGTTTGCTTGTGCTACTGTATTTTTGTACCTAATGTGTATACTCTATATACTGCCTAACTCTTCTTGAGAGAAGTCTGACTGCTCAGCCACAGCTACCAGGCAAATCTGGGTGGTACAGACTGCTACCAATTGGGTTTACTGCTAACACCTGTAGTCTTAAAATTTCTGCAGTGGTCCCTAAGGGAAGTGCACAGGTTTCTGCCTAACACATTCAAACACCAACTGGCTTCATTGTTCCAACAATGGATTGAATAGCCCATGATGATGCTGTCCTACCTAGATGTGACAACAGAAAGGCAGCCTTAGTTGCAGAATCAGGAAAGGAGGAGGGTCTAAAGACAAAATGCAGACAACACTGGTTCAAAAAGGTGCA
Source organism: Ambystoma mexicanum (assembly GCF_040938575.1). Taxonomy (NCBI): domain Eukaryota; kingdom Metazoa; phylum Chordata; class Amphibia; order Caudata; family Ambystomatidae; genus Ambystoma; species Ambystoma mexicanum. Next base: position 872,757,740 of record NC_090922.1, read on the forward strand.
GTATGTCCAGGGATCCCAACTGAACCTTTCTGGTTGGGCCAGAGGAAACTGGGCTGTCATATACACAGGTCCAGAATCCTGCCTGGGCACGGCCAAACCAGAACCCGAGGGTTGTGCCAAATCGAGAGCTGGTGGTCCAGGCGGTTGCATACCCCACTGTAATTCGTCAATACGCTGCTGTGTGGAAGCATGTGCAGCAGTCATGTCAGCACGTAACTCAGTTACCATTTGCAAGATCTGAGCTAAGGGGTTGTTTCGGTCCAGGAGTAAGGCTTTTGATTATGTCAGGATTGCCTTGTATCTTGCCCACGGTGTGTAGACGAAGAATTCTACCCAACAATATAACCCTGTGCATGGATAGAAACCAATATCAAGGGATCTATTATTTGGAGGAATTGACCCAAACTCGTGCAGCAGACCTCCTAGAACCGGAAAGGAAAAGGCACATTAACAACAGCCTTTTCTTAGCCAATAACAAAGGGGTAAAACCAAATGACACCAACCTGAACTGTGGTACAACTAGCAATGGATAACACCACACTAGCTGGCAATAAAGGATAGAAACAACAGGTGTAAAAGGAGATCTGAAGCATCTGTAGAATGACAAGAAATATATATGCAAGGTTATATAATGTTGAGAAGGATCAGAAGAGTGAGAAAAGAAAGGTCATGGGATCCTTACTGTGTGCTGAGATGAGACAGCATCTAAATGGAGGCAGCAAGGTTGAAACGCTACAAGTAAGGTCTGGAAACACTAACAAAATGATAGGACTATTCCCGAAGAAACGCTAATGCCTAGAGGCCCGGAAGTTCCTTGTAGAACCCAACGAAATGAGGACACTCCCAAATCAACCCTCAAGGTACATAGGAAGTCTCTAGTCCGTACCGGATGATAGAGAGTCAATAAGCTTCCGGATTTACGGGGTAGCATGTGCAGCAGGTAAAGATCCAAATGAACTAGCAGTCCGTTGAACAATCTGAGTCGGCAACATGAGAGGCAGTTCAATATCCCAAAATGAGAGGCAAGAGCAGTCCATAATGCGTTCCGGGTTGGCAACGACAGTTTTTGTAGAATCCAGATTTGGAGAGAAAAAGCTGTCCTTTGAGAGTTCCGGGTCGGCAATAGATCGGGCAGGCAGGTATTGGGAAGGAATTTGTCACAAGGAGGGGTAGTCGCCTAGCAAAGTTGAGACATACTATGACTTCTGTATGTATTTAATTATATTGAACTTGGTGGGGTATACAACATTTCACCAATGATTCATCCTAGTGATGTAATCTAGAAACCCCTGGGGAGGTGTGGACAATACAATGAAAATTATATTGTATGGGTGTGCTCTATGTTATTTAAGAGAAACCACTCTATAGAGGCAGTTTTTATTATTATTGCACTCCGTTTTCTTTATCAAAACAGTAAGAACCAAAAACAATTGGAAAAACAAAAAGTACAGGCAGAAATAGAGCATAGGTCTCAAACTTGTTCTGTAAGCAAAGGAATAAAGTAACCAAAAGACAAAATAACTAGATAGTAATAATACATTTTAGACCAAATCTCTGCATAACATCATTGCATGAGTGGTAAAATTCTTTACCAAAAACAGCAGAGGTACATTTGCATTAATTACAAAAAGATAAACAACAATTTTTTCCATTTAGGGAATTCTGCAACAAGAGCAAAGCAGGACAGACTGGTGAGTGTTAGTAACTGGTGTACATATGCATATAGGGATGGAGCAATTTTCCTTGCAATGCAATGTCAATGTGTGAGTCCTATATAGTTGTACACTATTTTTTCGATCTATGAGTGACCAATCCTCAGTCGGTCTACGTCAGGAAACAAAGAATTCCCAGAGATGTATGTTGGGTTAACGGTAGTGGTACTGGACCCTAGGACGTTTCGGCTTCCAGAGTGGGTGCCTTCATCTGGGCCAAAAGAGGATTGTATCTCCCTGTAGGTGGTAAACACAAAACAAAAAGGGCTGGTGTTAGAAACTCACGAAATAATCTGTACCTACATGTAGTGACAGTGTGCTAAATACAGATGGGGGAACTGTATAGCTAAAAGAGAGAAAACCTCTCAGTTAAAAACAACAAAAACAAGCCAACCTGAAGCTTGGGTCCGGGGGGAGAGGGAGAGAAGATAGGCGGAAGGGAACAGGCAGCAATTCTGTTTTGTAAAGCTGTGAGACATCACCAGCTGGGAGGCAGCGGGAGGCGTGGCCCCTAGGTGGGGGTAAAGGGCAGAGCCCCACCTTGTATCTGAAAAACACCAGTATGTGTGTCAGAGCTGGTGCAGCCCCTCATGATAAAAGCATGGACAGAAAGCAAGGTAGTGGTTAACATTCCTAACTGGTGTAAGAGAGAAGTTTTCTAGTTAGCCTCCAGTAGTTTCCAATAGTGGTGACCAGAATTAGTAAAGGTACATCTGAGGCCCTGGGCAGGTAGAGGGCTGCAAGAGTAAAGACCCAGCACAGATAAATTGTGGGGCCGTGGTTCCAGGGTACACAGATAAGTTTTGGGGCTGTGGTTCCAAGGTAAATCCCTATAAAGAAGGACAGGAGGTGAATTCTGTAGGGGAAGACAGAAAAAGGACAAAAAATAGTTTAGAAAGTGTGCCCCTGTGCTAGGCATATGCAGTTGTAGAGTAGTAGTAGGATACTGCCAGTCTGGTTGATGAGAGAGTGGCTTCTTACCTCTAATTGAAACGTGAGCTGTCCGAAGTCAAAGCTGCAGAGCTCAGAGTGGAGGAGAAGCTACGTTTGTGAGCAAAATGAGCACGAGCAAGCCACGCACCGAGGCACAACTCAGGTGCGCATGCGCACCAGGGTCGTGTGACGAGACACTGCTCCAGCGCGCATGCGCAGTACGGCTGTGCACCGGGACACTATTCCCGTGCAAATGCGTAGTGTGGCTGTGCATACAGACGCTATTCCAGCGGGCATGCGCTGTCGGCGCATGTATGTCATTGATGAAATCAAGATGCCCGGCTGCCTTAAAGAAATGGAAATTGGCAAGCCACGGCAGTGAGGCGCAATGGATAGGTCCTAGAGTCCAACTGGACTGGAGGCCCGGGGCACGTCCTGCAGCATGAGGTGCAGCGCCAGCCCACCAATGAAAGGGACCAGTGTGAAAGCTAAGTGTGACAAGCACCAGGTATGTGCCAGTGCCTGCATCCTAATACGTTGCGGGGCCTTGTACTGTCCTGAAGGCCTGTAGCTGGTAGAGAGGGCATGAGGCAGTGTAATGAACTGCTGGTGGAGGTCGGACCAGGGTCCAAGAGTGTCCTGGTGCACAGATGTGTTGGAAGCTGACTGAAGGGGCAGGATGGGGGCGGGGAGGGTGGGGGAAGAGAGTGGGGGGAGTGGATGGGACGGATAAAAAGCTGAGGGTGTATGATGGAGTGAAACACCCGCTACCTGGTAACTTGTGTCCGACAAAACACAGGTATGTTGTAACTGGAATGGGAGGAGGTGGGGAATGTAGCTGAAGGCAAATTTGCAGCAGGAGGGGGCTGAGAGAGTAAGCGGGGGGTGGGATAAAAGGCATCCTGGTGACCCTCTTAGTAATACCGGTTGTCCAGTGGTGCTGCCTCTATAAGGCGTGTTTCGATGGAGCTTAACTTGAAAACCCACCATGCTTCTTTGTAATTCCGGGCACTGGTGACGTTCCCTGAGTTCTGTATTTTTTCAAGTACCCACCATTTGAGCTGGTCCTGGGAAGGAACAGGAAAACAGGAAGGTCGAGAGGACAAAGCAAAGTTGAAGAATACCAGGGCAGCAATAAGCAAAAGTAATTCTGAACAGGCAAGGAGTAGGAAGAGACGAAGTCCAAGAACAGGCCAAAAGTCAGGAAACCAGGAAACACAGTAAATCGAAAACACAGGACGTAACACACTTCAGGCAAAATGAGAAGCGCTGAGTAATCGGAAGGGAGGAGTTTAAGAACCGTGAAGTCACATGAACGAACGTGCGTGTGATGTCGAAAAGCATTAATGTTTATGCCCTAATCTCCATGGCAACCACCACCGCTTAGTAAAGGGCGTATGTTTCTTAACTGCTGTCAATGTCAAAAGACTACCACTATATCACAGTGCACCATATTTCAGCTAATGAAAAGGCAGTACATGTGATTGCATGTATACTTTTCGGGCACTAGGATGGTTTCTCGAAAGAGCATGTGACGGAAGAGTGGATGAACCACCTGGATTCCTGACAGTCAGGATTTAATGACGAAGTTGAGCATGACAATTTCTTTTACTGATGAGGGTAGCGTGTGCTCAACACCAGGAATGCATTATTTAAATGTAAGCAAGTATATCATGGCATTCATAGGGCAAATAGCCTTGCGTGGTAGGCCATTGGAACCTGAGGTTTTATATTATGGAGTGCATATTCTGTTAACATGGCTACCTGGATTAGTGGGCAAAGTAATGAGAATTCCTGATGAATTTGTATTCAGCCCACAGACACTCATGAAAGAGAAAGGGGACAGATATTCCCTTAGAATTACAGGCAGCCATGGTTCGAGGAGAATTGCCCATGCTCGAGGGATTCGATGACCATGGCAGGCCATGGAGAACAGTGATTGCTATTTGAAGAAGGGTTAAGGTTCACAAATGTCACTGATGAGGATATGTTTAAAGATGGCCCTTCAAATGACGAAGTAGTGTTTGAAATAAGCATCACATACTGGATTAGAACAGAAAGGAGAGATATCCCACAGTGGATGGTGATTATGCAGCAACGACCCGCATATTTTGATGAGGATATGGACAAAGTGCCAGTTTACTTATGGACAACAGGTCCCTATGACGTAGGACTACCGAAAGAAGTAGGAGAGCTTAAGATTAATCTGAAACCAGGAGCAATTTTTCCCAGTGTAAGGCAGTACCCCATGTCCAGAGAATCAGGTGAGGGTTTTTTAAGACTATATCAGCTATGATGGATCAACCCGTTCTAGTGACGCCAGAATCACCATGCAATACTGTGGTGTATCCGATCATAAAAAGTGAGGTGGGGGTTGTGGCCTTTAATTCAGGACAAGTGCCTGATTAACCAGATTGTAGAGGCAGAGTTTCATCTAGTTCCGAATCCAGCGATGATTCTATGTAATATCCGGGTTGAAGCACAATATTGCACGGTGATTGATTTGAAAAATGCATTTTTCTCAATCATGTTGCATAAGGACTCCCAAAACCTTACCTTGTTAACGCTCCGTCGGACTAAACTGAAAAGCAAAAGGTTGCCCCAAGGGTTTTGTGAGTCTCCTTTGATTTTTAACAGAGTCCTGTAGAGGAACTTAAGCAATGTAGATTTGCAGAGTGTTGTGTTGCAGTATGTAGATGACATTTAATTTGCAGCACGACTCAGGAAGAGTGTAGACGAGACTTGATTCAATTAATGATAATCCTTGCAAAGAAAGGATATAAAGTGGACAAAGAGAAATTGCAGTATTGTCAAAAAGAAGTGTTGTATATAGGCCAGTTTATCTTGCATGAAGGAAAGAAAGTCACACCAGAAAGGGCTGAGGCAATTGTGAAAACAGCAAAACCGCACACGATTAAGCAAAGGAAGCAGTTTTTAGGACTGTGCAATTATGTTAGAGCATGGGTATTTCATTACAGTTCATATACAAAGCCTTTGCTGCAAGCCTGGAAAAAAGCACAGAAAAGTCTAAAAAAGATTGGATAAACTGAGAAAATGGAGGAAAGCTTTGATGAATTAAAACAAGCAATTTGTACAACTCCATTTTTAGGAATTCCAAATTATACGGAGGAATTATTTTTATTTTCGCACATAAATGGAACAGTTATAACAGCAGTGCTTACGCAGAAAACTATTTTAGAGTATAAACCCCTGGCGTATTACAGTGGGATTTTAGACCCAGTTATGAGGGGTCACTTTCCGTGCGAACAGTCATTGGCAGCCGGCACGATCACCATTGAGAATTCTGCTGGTATAGTGATGGGGTGTTCTATGATGTTATTTGTTGAGCATGCTCTATTTGCTGTTTTAGAGAAACCTAAGCTTACCTTGACGTCCCAAAAAACTTCTGCTTATGAAGTGGTAATATCAAATCCGATCATCAAAATAGTCAGATGCAAAACAGTGAACCCTGCCATGTTTGTCGCCAAACCATTGGCAGCCGGTGAACAAGTGCATGATTGCTCGAATTATGAGGAGTTTTATGATGTTATCCAGAGGGTGAAAGAAAATGCTCTGGCTGCAGGAGAAATTGTTTTTATTGATGGTTCCTCGAGAATCAATCATACTGATGGACAACAATATACAGGTGCTGCCGTAGTGAAGCATAAGGCTAATGAGGAGTTTGAAGTAATGACGAGTGCAAGACTACCATCTAATTTCTCAGCACAGGCTGCAGAACTGGTGGCATTTATTATCGCACTGGAGAAACACATAGATCAGGAAGTGATGGTGTATACTGACTCCGTGCACGCAGGATTGGCACGCTGGAAAAGGAGGGGCTACTTCCGATTGGACGGCACTCCAGTGCAACACACCACCCTACTGGATAGGCTCATTAAGGCAGTACAGGTCCCAGTAGCCATTGCAGTAGTTAAATGCGAAGCAAAAAGAGTTGCATATTCATTGGACATAATGACCTTTGAGACTTGTGGATACAGAGGGGTGTTCTTTATCCTTCACCAAAGCACTGTGGCGTCAGCACAGCACTAGTTAACCGGTAATGCCTGTAGCCTTATTAAGGGTGGCGTTGGAACAGCTACACTACCCTGTGCATGTCACTAGGGACAAGGGAAACCCTTGCAGCAACCATTGCAGAGGATTGGTTTGTGCCGAACCATTAAGAACACATTGCATTTTATGTAGTTCATTGCATTGTATCTCAAATGTTTACTGCTGGGCACACGCTGCAAACAGCCATAGGAGTCAACCCTCATCCCTCAGCACCTACACATAGATTATGTCGATATGTTGCAAGTCTGTAAGATTTATAGGTATATGATAGTGGTAGTGTGCCCTTTCTTGAGGTAGATCGAGGCTAATCCATGCACACATCCTGATGCCAATTGCAGTATGAGATTTTTAGTTCAAGAAGTCTTTCCTAGATGGGGAGCATGTGAGGTGCTGAGATCAGATAGTGGCCGCCATTTTGTTAATGAAGTATTTGAGCAAATCAGCTTGCTGCTTAGTATAAAACACATGTTTTTGTCAACTTATCATCCATAAGGAAAGGGGATCTCTGAGAGGCTCAACACCCTATTAAAAGAAAGATTAGCCAAGCTCAAATTGATCCTGAAGAAGGGGTGGCTGCATTGAATACCCCTTGCATTATATGCACTTAGAAAAGAACCTGGCTCAGACCACCACCTTACACCCCACAAACTAGTCACTGGGAGGCAAATGAGAACGCCTCTGACTCCACCATCAAGGATTATCAGTGATGCTCAGACAACTGCAGAATTGTTAGGAACTGAGTTGCAAGAATATTTAACATGCATGACCACAAGTATCTTCGTCATTTCAGACCAAGTAAAGTGGACAGGGTGTCGGACTCCGAAGACAGATGAAGACCATTCAGCAACTTGAGTGCAAGAACTTCTTGTACCAAAGGTCTTTCCAGGAGACCAGGTACTAATTTGCAATTTCACTAGAAAGTGGCGCAAGCCTAGATTTGGCTGACCTTTCATTGTGGAAATTACCACAATGTCTGCTATAAAAGTTATAGGAAGAATAGCGTGGATTCATCAAGGTGACGTGAAAATCTACACTGGAGAGCCTTGTGCACCCCCACGCCATTTGGAAGCAAGTCAAGAAGAAACAGTTTAGCATGTGCAGACAAGATCGATGACGAGGAAGAAGGACGCAGAAACTATCCAAGGATAGACAAAGAAAACTTTGGACTGTGGCTTTCCTGGAAAGCATTCTTTATATTTCCTACAGCAGAGAGTGGAAGAATCATTGTTCTTGAGCCACAGAGAAGTATAGACATTTAACTTTGGACTGTAAATGAAAGAGCAGAAAAAAGCCAAACTTGGATTTCTTATTTGATGACTGGAAAAGAGAGCAGTTCCCGGTTTCGTTTCAAACAGAGGTTCTTTTTGGACAATTCTATGGTCCTCACTGATGTGGATGCACACAGACTACACCTTGCTGTCTATATCTTCATACTTCTTGTTGGCCACCGTGGTGATATTCATAGTTTCTTCCAAGATCCTAAGAATGGTCCAGCGATTAGATGACTTTTGGCTGCAATTCTAGACCAAATCAGACTGTTGCCTGAATGTTTCTTTGAGTATACAGATGGTTCTGGTGATAAAGATTTTCACAAACTACTTGGATTTATTCTTCACGTTTTTATTCGCAAGCATCCTCATCTTGTTGGATGATGCACAAGCACTTGTGTATTTCTGAGGGATTCCATAAATCGACTTGCAATAAAAGGGCTGATACTTGAACTTTGCAAGCAGGCTCATTCAAGTCCTGGTGCATCTTTTTGAGCAAACTGATGATCTTGTCCAATGACAATGCTCATAAACTATGCAGTATTGTCTTCTATTTCCCGATTGAAGAATGCCTACATCCCGTTGGTAGGCAAACTGAGGTTCGTACATTTCTGAGAGATCCAAGGAATCAGCTTGCCCTTAATCAATTGCTACGAGATATAATGGAATAGATTCATAATTTTTACGATGTTTCTTCGTGAACTAGTGAATGAACTAGTGAATGGTGTTGTCACAGGAAGATGTCAATAATTTAGTGGCGTTAATCTTCTATTACCTACTCAAAGCACATCCCTACCTCGTTTGGTAAAAGGACGACACGTTTGTCTTCACCAGGAATCCTATTAATTGTCCAGCAATCAGCGAGTTGCTTGTGGAAAAGATACATCTACTGTCAGAGTGGCTATGAAATTGCCTGAATAAAGCATGTTTCTTTCCTTAAAGTTAAATACAGGCAAATCATGTGGTTCATAAACCACCTAGCTATTCCAGAAAGGGAGAGACAATGACGATTAGCATCTTCACAATATTGGGGCATCTTTTATTGGTGCATAATTTATGCCTGATTTATGTTCTTTATTATGGATCTGAAAAAAGGGAGAGTTCCTTTTATTCTCCCTACTTTTGAAGGTAAGGGAGAAGTCCAGGTTGCAAAAGATACTAGGCCAGGCGTTATGTGATTGCTCCTACTCCAGTAACTTATGTGAAAGCACCTGGTTCTGTGGCAAATGTCACTAAGCATCCATACTCGGGAAAGGACATCTGGGATGTTATTCTTGAGTCTCAGATACAGATTCTTAGGGAGAGACAAAAGAAGTCTTCTGTAACCACCCCTACACTAATAGAACATGTAAAGATACCCGTTGTTCTGACTAATGTTCCTATGATCTCTCCAGTGAGAAAAAGTTATGCTGACATATTGTATGATATAATGATTGAACCACATGTGGCAAGAAGGAGACCTAAGAGATATGTACCAGAAGATGATTATGAACTAAATAATTATCTAGACAGCACAGCACACTTAGGAAACAATGTGTGGTATAAGCATATGAAAGAGGTGGGTAAGAGTCGTCAGAGGAGGACTGCTATTTATGTGCACTCCTGCCTTATAGTATGGGAAAATCTAAGGTCTTCATAGTCATTGAAATAGATGTCCTAACATCTTACTGTCTATCTCAGATAGCATTCTGTCAAACAAGAGGCCAGTTTATGGGTCAAACAGCTTACCTAAAATGGGCAACTGAAGGGGCAGATGATGATGATGATGACTATGTGCAAGACACAAAGACACGAGCAAGAACCCACACTAAGAATCACATGATCAGGTATGAACAGCCTGGAGTAAAAGGAGGTGGAATCAGATGGAAAGTAAACAAAACACTGGAGATCCCAGGAAAAACTAAAGAGGAGATACACAGATGGCAGGAAAGAGGCCAAATGCAGATCTGGGGTCCAGTACTCGCTCCAGATGGTTGGGAAGAAGGTGTGGTAATCTGCAGAGCTTGGGTAGTAACGGGAAGCCAACTGCTGACAATGTGGAAAAGCTGTGCAAACCAGTATGGTCAAAACTTGCTAAATTACTGACATGGGTCAAAGACAAAGGAGGACCTTTGCAGATAGTACCCTTGAAAAGTGCAAGGCTGTGTTTCAGAAATAATGGCATGAGACAAATAGGAGAAAATCAGAACTGTGGTTGAATCTTTGATGCACAAGGAATGAGTGTTGGAACAGCAGTGATAATAGATCACTACTGGGCTTGTGGATCCACAGCTTATATGAAGCTGCCCCAGGATTGGGGAGGACTGTGTTCTATAGTGAATGTTCATGTTCCAGCACTAGTGATTCCAAAAAGTGATCTGGACATTGATGAATTCCAAAAAGCAGATGCACAACTAAGGAAGAAGAGGTCTGCAGAACATTTGAGCTGACTCAAGAGGGAGAACTATGTTTGAGCAAAATCAATAGAAGCTTTTGAGTCTATCCCATATGAACACAGACTGTTCAGTAAGACCTCATTGATATTCACAATAACCTTCATGCCCAGGACCCAGGCAGATGCAAATACTAAATGGGGGCAGATAACCATATGGGAGCTCCTGCAGATGATCAACACTACCATAAAAGGGTTCATATCAACTAAGGAGGAGCTGAGAGCCATAAAACATATGACCCTTCAGAATAGATATGTCTTTGTTATCATTACAGCTATGGATGTTGGTGCTTGTGCCAACATTGGAGAATCATTTTGCACATGTATACCTTCTCACGATGATGAGAATGGCACCTTGACAGAAGCTATGTCCATGTTGACAGACCTACAGGTGCAAGGGTGCCAAATCAATCATAGTGTTCCATGTAATGCAGAGCCCTATAGATTGAAGAACCAATTGATTGTTCTGTGTTTAGTGACGACAATGGTGATCAGTTATTGGGGGTGGGTTCTCATGCCAACCTGACTTAAGTAACCAATCATAACAGTGGCTATATAGAACATATACTTAGATGTTCATTGAGAACCAACCACAGTTTTTGCCATGTAGTATGATGTTTGCAGGGACGAATGTTTCTTATAAAATAACTGTTTTTTTTATTAAATGCTTGGAGATCGAGCTCTGCAATGTTGGAAGAGTTCAAAGTGGTATAAAGGAGCTAGGTGCCTGGTGTTAGTTTTGGGAGAGGTGCAGTGTGCACAGAGATAAATGCATACTATTTAACATGACTTTCCAATTTGTAAGGTATTGAGACTAGTTAGAGGGAAAATCAGTCAGAGGGATGTATGCATATTAGTTCAAGATGTGTGAGTGGCACAAGTAAAGATGACAACATGGAAAGGAATAATTTCACATTATGTGGGTAGTGTGCTTATTACATATAAATAATATCTTGAGATTGTAAAATAATGTATTCTCGATTCTTGATTCAGACTGCTGATAGCATATTAGAGGTTATTAGAGGTTAAAGGTGTTGTGTTAACTTTCCTATGTTTCCATTTAAGTGTATCGTTGGCTCTTAAAAGAGCCTTTGGGTTTTCAGTATGTCCATTAATATTACTTTGAGAATCAATCACCAAGAATTGCTTTCAGATGCCAGTCTGTGCTATCTATTAGTGATCTGATTAACTCACAATGTTCTTTTTTCATATGAGGGATCAGTTTGTTTTTTCTTTTCAAATGAATAGGTCAAAAAAGGGCGCCTGGCTAAGCCCTGATAAACCCAGGCGGGTATATATTTTTAAACTTACCCAATTATCAGGTTGCGAGATCACATGGACTGTCATTATTGTATCCCTACACAATGAAATAAAACTCGAGATCTTCCAAGGGTCAGAAAGCTTATTGTCCCTGTCATTTTTAATATCCATTTGTTTCTCATATAAAACAACACCCAAAGACACATATTATTTTACAGTTTCGTACATAATATACGTGAGTGCAGTCCAGTCAATTTGACCGGATATTGGTGAACATATAACATGTTAATTCCTTTATAGATCAACAGAATTCAATTTACAAATAGCATGTAGACACTAAAACAAAAGTTACAGTGAACACATGTCAGTATTGATGGTGGACACTGAAGTGGTGAAAGAGGTTGTCGATACTATTGTGTTTCGGCAAAAATGGTAAAGCTGGTTAGTTGAGCTTGCATGTGGTTGACCTTCATTGGAACGGTCAAGTTGGTGGTGAAAGGGAGTGTACTATGGGTCTCTGTCACAAAAAGATTATGACAAGAGATGTGTGGTTCAGAAAAGATTAATGTGATCTCAATAATTTAGTACCTTAGTAACATAAAGCTATTGATGCAGAATTAGAAAAGACAGGGGCGAAAAGTGTTAAGGTCACACATCCCCATGCTTACCATATGCAAGCCTTTGCTAAGATGAGCACTCATTGGTCATTCCTCTATTATGATTGTAGGAGATGGTGCTCAACAGAAACTTGGTAAATACAAACATTCCCCAGCTGCCTAAAGAGACAGAAGCAGGGGTGCAAAGCCAGTTGCGCTACTCGAAACGTGGAGAAAAGAAAGCATTTTCAAAGGAATAGAAACACGTGGAAGCAGTGATTTAAAGCTGAGCACAACGTGCGTATGAGGCAATATTTTCTTCATACAATCTTAAATGCGGATAAAGGAAAAGAAAACATACAATCAGTGACATTTTGTTTATCGTCATCATCTACTGTGCTTACTGCTCTACTAGCAGGATCTCTGTAGGTTTCTTGTGAATAGAGGTTCATCAGAAATGATGTTCTCATTACCCATCTTGTATAATAGTAAGGTGTGTTATTGCAGGAAGGCAGTTAAGTTAATGAGAATAGAGTGTTTTAGATTTAATTGGTTTAGAGTTGTCAGTTATAAAATGACATTGTGTTATTGGTTCAACAGCTGAAGAACATGTGAGGTATTTGGCGTTCTATTGTCTACTTGTTAATTTCTATGAAGTGTAGGGCACCAATGAGAACTGAAACAGAAAGAATGACTTCTTCCCTGTCATGCTAATGTGTTTTAGTTTTTCGTTTTAAGAACAGAGAAGAAAGAGAAGATTTTGAGTGTTTTGTGGAGAGTACTAATTTTGGATTGATTGAGAATTGATAGCTATCAGGAGTGGTTAGAGGGGAATTTACCCTTAGAGGAGAAAATGCAGGAGGAGGACACTGAGGTGCTGCTACCTGGAGGAAGTTTCAGGTTTCGAATATGCAAGTGTACTGTTTATGTTCATTTAAAATGTATTAAACAGTAATATATGTCAGTTATAGAAATCATTGAGGTTTTAGATATGGATTAGTGTTGTAAAGGAGATAGTGATGACATTGAAAACTTGTGGTGATTACATTTAATTATGTTTTTCATTGTGGCATTGGGTCAGGCCATAGGTGTGTGTTAGCATGAGTGCCATAGAAGGGGAAACATAGGCCTCCCTGATAATAGTAGCAAATCCCTTTGAGAAGGCCAGTAATTGGTTCTGATTATGCCATGGTATAATGTTAAGGTACCTGCTACATTTGTGTCTGGTTTAGGAAATAGGTATGTGTTAGCATGAGTTGCATGCAGCGGGAGGAAGATGGAAGATGCCTCCATGATAATACGCGTCAATAGTTCTGGGCCAGGGAGTTATTGAGCCTGGTAATGTCATGGGCCTAATGTTAAGGCATTTGCTTCATTTGAATCAGTAAGTTGGTGTCAGGTTCTCTATGCCCAAAGTAACAAAGGTCAGTCATAGAGATCATTGTGGTTTTAGGTATACCTACGCATTTTAAAGTAGATTCTATTGAAAGTTAAACATATGAGTGGAGTGTATATATGTAATGCTGTTTTTCATTGTAGGTTAGGTTTGGGCCATGGGTAAGTGTTAGAATGAGTTCCATGGAGAGGGAGGAACATGCCACCATGATAGTAACAATTAATGCTTATGGACAGGGGAGTTATTGGATCTGTAAGGGTTATGAGTTGAATGTTAAAGCATTTTTTTCATTTTGGTTTGTAAATTGGAGTCAGATTTTCTGTGACCTAAGTAATGAAAAAGTGTGGATGTTCCCAAAAGAGGCTTTGCGAACTCCCGTCCCCTGCACACTATCAAATGTCTGTAAAAACAGATCAATAACTCAAGGAAATTTTAGATATTATTTCTGGCAAAATTTAGCATGCAGTAATCATAGCACATAGTTTACAATGTATAAATACCATTTTCATTAAACAAGTAAGAAATATTTTGAAGAAACAAAGATTGTGGAGAATATCATTTTCTTTATTGTACACAGTACATGATGGTGCCCAACGCGTTTCGAGTAAATCAACTCTTCTTCAGGGGCAATGGCACAGTTTTTCAATTTTTCTAAAAAATTAAAGATGATATAAATCATATTTTTAGCCCATTATATACATTCTATCTGTTTACAAAATCAAAACAGATGGTAAACAGTTTGAAAAGTGATGACAATTTGAACAAATGATAACAGCTTAGAGAAGTAATGTTGGAATACAAATATCGACTCACAGTGGAGTCCCTGGACACAACATGATGGTGGTCTCAAATTACGCAAAGGATCCATAAGTAACTCGTTTTTAAACCATTTTGTCCATTTAAGGCCTGATCCTGAATCTCTGGGAGAGGTTTTTAGAACAACCAATGGAACAAGTGCTTACTCAACAAGGTAAAGCGTTATGTTATGGTAGGAGAGGGTCCACATTTAGATATAGTCTATAGAGTGGTGTCAGTCAAATGGTTTAGGTACCAAGTGCAAAAATAGAGGGTCAGATGAGGGTAAGTAATGAAGAAAAAGACTTACATGTCGTAAAAGGCATCAAAAAATGCAAGCGATGCATAATCCACCTGGTAGCTGACTCCCAAATGGGAAGGCTGAAAGGAAAGCTCAGAGGCCTCAGATGACTGTGTACTAGAGAGAAGTAAAGAAGTTGAAGGTAAGTATCTATGCTGATACTTGAAGGTAAGTAGATACTTGAAGGTGAGTAATAATGGCCTACGGGCCATAGGTCAAAAGTGGAGGAGTACTTACATTAGAATAGTGAACAAGGAGCTTCACGGTCGGTCACATCTGCCAGGCGGGAGATGCGACTGAAACGTTACACGTCTCCTTTTATACTGGCAGCATTGGGTGTAAAGGAGTCATGCGCGGCAACACAATGGAATGCGCATGTGTAGGTATACATCGTCATGTTTTTTGACGTAGCTGCGTGATGTGCATCCGATTAATGACGTCACACTCACGTCTTGCGGAAAGAATGTAAACAGATACACCCCTCGAGCGAGAGATGCTCGAAAAAATGAAAACAAATGGTTGAAAACAACGAACGTGAGATGCTTGCGGAATTATATTTTCAATACAAAGGAGGAAAAAGGTCAGCGTGCTCGGAACGCTCAATAATAGAGTTGCCGTGCAGTTATGTTAGGAGAGTTACAGGAATGGTATTGAACCATCTGATACTTAATATTCGTAAAATATTTAGAAAGACTGAAGTGTGTGTAACAGAGGCTTCAGGAGAGAGCTAACATCTGGTGTTGTACTAAAGATAGTAGGAAAACAGTCAAAGACAGCGAAACAAACTGTCATAACGGCTGTACAAGTTAGAGAAGGCCGTACCGTATATTGTGACAAGTAGTATACAGAAAAGGATGTCAGAAAATATGTAAAGGATTACAAGGACTTATTTTTGTAAAAGGGTCTCAAATTGAGGGAATTTGGGTACAGATGTTTAAATGAAACTTCAATCTGGGTTTAACGCTGCCAAGTACAAGCAAATATATGCATCAATCTGACCGTGTATATTAAATTTACACATTGATGAAAGCCAGGTTATGTTTACGAATATTAAGTAGCTACGTCAAAAAACATGACGATGTATACCTACACATGCGTATTCCATTGTGTTGCCGCGCATGACTCCTTTACACCCAATGCTGCCAGTATAAAAGGAGACGTGTAACGGTTCAGTCGCATCTCCCGCCCGGCAGATGTGACCGACCGTGAAGCTCCTTGTTCACTATTCTAATGTAAGTACTCCTCCACTTTTGACCTATGGCCCGTAGGCCATTATTACTCACCTTCAAGTATCTACTTACCTTCAAGTATCAGTATAGATACTTACCTTCAACTTCTTTATTTCTCTCTAGTACACAGTCATCTGAGGCCTCTGAGCTTTCCTTTCAGCCTTCCCATTTGGGAGTCAGCTACCAGGTGGATTATGCATCTCTTGCATTTTTTGATGCCTTTTACGACATGTAAGTCTTTCTCTTCTTTACTTACCCTCATCTGACCCTCTATTTTTGCACTTGGTTCCTAAACCATTTGACTGACACTACTCTATAGACTATATCTAAATGTGGACCCTCTCCTACCATAACATAACGCTTTACCTTGTTGAGTAAGCGGTTGTTCTAAAAACCTCTCCCAGAGATTCAGGATCAGGCCTTAAATGGACAAAATGGGTTTAAAAACGAGTTACTTATGGATCCTTTGTCTAATTTGAGACCACCATCATGTTGTGTCCAGGGACTCCACTGTGAGTCGATATTTGTATTCCAACATTACTTCTCTAAGCTGTTATCATTTGTTCAAATTGTCATCACTTTTCAAACTGTTTACCATCTGTTTTGATTTTGTAAACAGGTAGAATGTATGCTAGAAATATGATTTATGTCATCTTTAATTTTTTAGAAAAATTGAAAAACTGTGCCATTGCCCCTGAAGAAGAGTTGATTTACTCGAAACGCGTTGGGCACCATCATGTACTGTGTACAATAAAGAAAATGATATTCTCCACAATCTTTGTTTCTTCAAAATATTTCTTACTTGTTTAATGAAAATGGTATTTACACCGTGTAAACTATGTGCTATGATTACTGCATGCTAAATTTTGCCAGAAATAATATCTAAAATTTCCTTGAGTTATTGATCTGTTTTTACAGACATTTGATAGTGTGCAGGGGACGGGAGTTCCCAAAGCCTCTTTTGGGAACATCCACACTTTTCCATATATACCCAACCTAGATGCCAAGGTTGAGCCTTTCTCCCCCCGCACCTCAAACTTATCTTCAAATCCTTCACTTCCACTAATCACTTGACTGTAAAATCTTCATAAATAGGTGTGCCTCAAGGTTCTATATACCTTACCTAAGTAATGAAAGCCAGTGATAGAGATGATTGTAGTTTTAGGTATGGCTTACTCTGGTAAAGAAGATAGTATAAATCCAAATACGTGAGTGAGGTACTTATATTTAATGAGGTTTTTCACTGTAGATTAGGTTTAGGCCATAGGTAACTATTAGCCCAAGTGTCATGGAGAGAGACAAACATGTCACCATGCTAATAGCAGTGAATGCTTCTGGGCAGTGTAGTTATTTGGGTTTCACAAATTTGTAAGATAATGTTGAGGTAGTTGCTTCATTTGGATCTGTAAATTGGTGTCAGGCTTTCTATGACCTAAGTAATAAATGTCAGCAATAGAGAGGATTGCGGCTTGTCGTATGTTTTAGTATGGTAAAGAAGATAGAATTGAAAGTGACAAAAGTGAATTTGGTTTTTATGTTTAGTGATGTTTTTCACTGTAGATTATGTTTAGGCCATGAGTAAGTGTTAGCATGAGTTCCATGGAGAGGGAGGAACATGCCAGCATGGTAATAGTAGTGAATGCTTCTGGGCAGTGGATTTTTATGTTTAAGTTCATGTTTATGCTTAATATGTCCTGTAATTCTTAATAAAAGTGTTCTGTAGTCTACTACTTAGGTTAGTAATTTGGGTGCAACTAGTAAAAGTACTTTGGAGTCGATACTTTATGTAATTGCTTCATAATATTTAGTGTAATTTCTTGTTAACAGACAAATAAGTCATTCAAGTGAGCAAGAGGATTCTTCGGAAGCCAGTTGAGTTCCCAAAGAACTAAATTAGGCAGTGTTTGCGGGACATTAGGCCTAATTCACAGAAGGTTTTCCAATGCGGTTTCGCCATTATAAAAAACTTCTTTTGTGTAATATTCAAGTGCAGATGGAGACTGTAGAAAATGAATATCGTAGAGCTTAAAAGGAATGTGGATAGTTTGATTGGTGACAATACTTATCAAGAGGGAAATTTCTCTTTTCAAGATAAAAAGGAGAATACCCACATCCACTTTCCCTCCTAAAAATATATTTTTCTTTTTTGCTTATTGTTATAATGTTTACAATTGTTAGTGTTAAAGGGATTGCTGATGGAAGATTTAGTAATAGGTAAGTGATTAAAGGGTTGTGAATATGACATTATGGTCTGTGTGTGTATCAAGGCTAAAACGGGTAAGTAATTTGCTTGAATGAAGGAGATGATGTTTGGTTGTGACACAATTATTCAAACAAAAGAACAGTTGCTAACATCAACCTATCTCAAAAAGTCAGGGTGCTAATATGTTTAATATAGTTGATGGTAGGCTGCACTTGCTGATAATAGGAGCAGTGATAATCGTTAAGTACTTTCCATTGCTTGGGCCATGACTTTGGTCTTGAGGTGTTAATGACTGATGCAGTGTGCTGTGACATGTGTTAGTGCTCACTCCCCCCCTCTGGCCCACTGCTCTCTCTGCTTTCTTACCCATCACTGCGTTTCTGCTCCATTGTTCCCTTCTTTATATTTTCCCCTCATAGTCTGACCATTTAAAAAAAAAAATAATGTAGATTTTGAGTCAGATTCTAAAGATATGAAGCATCTAAAGATACAGCAATGGATGTGCTGTTTTTAGATGCACTATTTTTGGAAATGTGTAGGTGACCTTATTCTCATCAATGACCTGTGCATTTCCAGAGGGTCGAGTTGTAGTGCAAATGATGCACTTGCCATCTGCCTTGAATAATATGTATGTTGGGATCGCTCTCCTTGTCGTGGTTTATTATGTGGTCACACTCAACTCAGGGATTTCCTTTCCCCTCCATACAAGGTGGCACATAATAAAGCACTTTTATTCAAGTTCACTTTCGTGAGGCCTCCAACCTGTCTTGCACACAACCCCAACAAATACTGTGTGTCACCAACGGACTGGGAATCAGGCCGGTGTATAGTAATAATATATATTTATTTATTTAATCAAGATTTGACAAACAGACTAACATCAGCCACCAATGCTGTGGCAACACCCAATATCGCTACCATAAGTCTATTCTTCAAACAACACAGAACATGCAATCTCTACTTACAACAGATTGAATTTCGATTTAACCAATGAAAAACACAATACCACACCAGATCCACAGAAATTACTTAATTTGAAACAATATTTTTCTCCCAGCAACCCCCCCTCCAGTTTACAATTAAATATGACACCTTTGATTGAAAGACAAGGTGCAAGGAGTGTGAGCACAATAGAAAAATCATTTTGCTGCTGATTTAAAAGGTGCTGTTTGGGAAAGAAATTCAATGCAAAAACATTTTTGGGTTTGTTATTTAAAATACAAGGTTGATAAAAAGGAGCTCAAATGAAAATCGGTTTTCAACACACTTGAAAATAAAAGGCAAGACTTGATATCTTGGGTTCAGGGGTTCAGGGAAAAATAGGAACCAAAAGGGAAATTTTGTTTTTGTACACACAGACAGATGAGATGCAATACTTTGTACTTATAATTTAAAAGAAATTGGGAATTTCGTTTTTCAACACGCATACAGATGAGAACAATACTTTGTAATGCTGATTTAAAATGAATGAAGAATTCTGTTTATGCACACTGACTTGAAAGGTGGTTTTTTATGGGTTACTTCTTTTTGGGATTATGGACCCTCCCCCCTTTCTTCGTGAAAATCAAGGATTTCAGAAACAGTCAACCAGGTCTTTATGGGGATTACCAGCTCTAACACACTGGTCATGAGCTATTGTTAGTTTCGAATTCAAATAACACTCATCCTGTGATTTCCTATATGGGAATTCATTCATTTACTTTAATCAAAGGTACTAAGGGTCGACACAGTTCCCCCCTCCCAACACTTTAATGGAAAGGTTTAAGGATGGCTGCTCCCAACACAATGCAATTTCAACAGAGAGTGGTTTTCTATGGGGAAATACGTTTGAGTGAGATTTAATAATTTGTGAGAAGGGCCAGTTTCACCTCCCCGCCTTTGACCCACTAATGGAAAGGGATGAAGTCAGGCGGCTCCCCCCACAATTGATGGCTTTGGGATATCTACTTACATGGGAGGTTCTGGTCAGGGAAAACCAGCAGGGCTCTTCTGAGGACAACACAGGTCTGGTCAAGGGCTTTCAGTCAAGGATTTCCTCCAGCACCCAGACATCTTCTGGTCCTCTGGTTTGGGTCCTAGCCAGCTTCTTTATTTCCCAGCCACTGTCTCCAATGTAAGGAATGAGGCCTCTCTGCTAGTTGTTCCTCGCAAGAGTCCAGCAGCAGCTCTCTCCAGAATAATTCACAAAAAGTCCAGTTCTGATGCAAACCTGCCCTTTTCTAGGACTAGTCACATTGCAACCTTGTCATGATTCCCGCTGTCAGGATTGGCTACCTTGCTCCATTCAACTTCCACCAAGATGCCCACTGACTGCTAATAGGACCAGAAATTGAGAGGGGTGGATTATGTAAACTCAGGGAGGAGAATAATATATAATTTCAAAATGAGAGGTACAGTTACATTTTTTAGCTCTGCAAATGTGTCAACATGGCAACTGTCCTCATTTTGCAGAGAATTGCATATGTGTAAATATTTTTAAAAACTACATTTTAAGGTGAATCAGATTATGTTAATTGCCAGTCAGCATGCCCTTCCTGGGCGAAGCTACCATGTTTCTTGATTTCCTCATGGACCATACTAGTGAAAGATATGACACTTCATCATTCAAATATTAATGTTGTCTTTCACCCTCACACCAACTTTAAAATTTCTGAGAATCATGGGATGGCCCAAATTAAACTTTTCTTAATAACTTCTGTTATGTTATTAAATGGTTCAAAGGAGATTTCTGTCAAAAAATCTGGAACAAGCTTTGTGGCGTGTACGATGCACTCTTTATGCAACAAAATATATTATTCTATTAATTAAACCCCTGCCTCACAAGCGTCAATCACTTTCATAGCCCCCACCTTTTACTTAGGCTTTGATTCCCTAATACACTTGGAGGGTATGTGCCTTTTAGCACATGTTTATTCCAGCTCTCCTGAAAAGCTTCAAAGGAGTCTGCTTCAGGCTTAATGCACATTTTATGGGAGGCCCTGACCCTAAGGTCACTTCTGCAGGACATGTTATCAGCAACTAATTGACAACCAGACATTTGTTTTGGTTGGCCCAGCTCCAAAAGGTCTGGAGTTCAGATTTTAAAGGGTCTTTGTTCAGAATTAATTGCATTTTTATTTTATGGAGAACCTGACCTTACAGGTCATTTCTGTTGGCTGTGTTATCAACACTTCACCAAAAATGTGATCTCTAGCTTTGTATTTCCTTTTATTTTACTGAACTTACAGGCCAGTGACCTTGGTGAACCCAGCCCAGAAAGGTCGGGATCACAATTCCAGATACCCAGCAGCTCAGTGGAGGAAAACAACAGTGGCCAGTTACAAGCATGGTCCTAAAGGAATGATATTTCGCATTGCACTGTATGTTTCACATGTTGCATTTCATATTACATTTAGGCCAGATGTTCACACATCCAGTCTTTTCTTTATATTATATTAACAGAAATGAGTTCACTCTATCACCATAGAAAGTCCATAGTTACATAAGGACACAGTATTCAAATACACACATAACGAAACAGGCCCTTCTTTGTTCATGCTGTCATTTTATATGATGGAAGTAATGTCTCTTTCTTCCTGATCAATGCACCCTGTACTTCATTTTATTTCTTACATGTCAGGTATCAGTCCTACTTTTTAGCTTCTAATTGCTCAGCCCTTTCTTTTCCTCCCATGTGTTCTGCAGCAGTTTATAATATGTCGTTGTCTAATGTCTTTCTTGAATATAACAGTTGAAATATCGCAATGATCTGAGAAAGCCTCTCCTTTTAAATTATGTCATTTTAATGTTGACAAGTAAGTGTTTTTATTCATGACAAATGCAAAGTGCTTGGCTTCACTTTAGATTTCTGGATCACAGTGTTGTGCTGCATTGAAGTCTATGTAACATGCTGCTATCTGTCACTTTAAGTAAAATTGTAGCTTGTCATATTTTATGAAAAAATGTTCAGCCACATATGTCTTTTGCCATGCATTGGGCACATCTAGCAATTTTAAGTTTTTAGGCACATTTTCCTTCCCTTGAGCGCCTGTTCATTTTGATAAAGTTGAACAAGGCCAATTTCAATTCATGTCCTAGGCCTTAAGTCAAATACAGGAATGTTTTGGGACTGCCCTTGATTTTCCAATGCGTAGCAACAGTCAGGTTCACTCTTAAATACAGTCCTGACCTGGTCTTTTCAATTCTAAAATTCAGGGGCTATATTGTAGCCCACATCCTGACACTAATGTTGTAAATTCTCCTGCATTTCACCATGACGGCCCCTAAAATGGCATGTCACTGTAAAATGTGATCTTACAAAAAGTGGCTATGCAGTTTGAGGAATAGAAATGAAAGTCGAGGTTGATATCTATGCTGCCACACATAAAAAACAAAATTGTTTGACTGGGTCAGTAAATGTCCTGTCATGCAGTGTGCACCATGTGAGAAACCAGAGGGCGAGTCACCCTCTAGTCCCTGGGGTTCTAGCTCTCAGGTGGACAGGGCACAACCATTGCCTTTGGATCCAGACCCTGGGGGCGGACCAGTGCGGGACGATTACCTGGGTGAGGGGTCTTCCAGAAGTGGTGGGTGAAGCAGCCGATGGTGAGATGCAGTATTTGTTTATCAGATCTATCCTATTGTTTAGGATCATCCGAAGTCCCAATCCTCCCCCCTCTTTTTTACACAACCACTGGGCCAAGGAAGAGGATGATTGAGAGTAACCAAACTAACTCTATCATCGCATTGGACATGTCACGTTGATCAGGTCAGCCAAAGTCAGGCACTTTACACTGCATACACCTAATACCAATTAGCTCTCCTCACACAAAAAAGGCACCTTGAGAAACACTCTGAGCAAGGTGGTACACAAGTATGAACAGAACTTCTGGGACAAAGGCAAAACCTTCTGGAGCAGAGCAACGGACCAAGAGACAAGAACAGCGGGTCAAAAACCCCAAGAGTTCCCTAGTGGAGGTTGTTGCCTCTGACAGGCCATGAAAGACACATTGGGCCTCATTACGACCCTGGGAATAAACCATGGTGCTATTAGCACCATGGTCCATGCCGGGGGTCGCCATGGTGAATGGCGGAATTACCGCCCCATTCCAAGGTTGGCAGGGCAGTAATTCCCCATTCACCATGGGCCCTTCCCCATTCCCATTTTTGCCCCATAGGGCTCAATGGGAATGGGGAAGGCGTTAAGTACGGTGCCGCAAATTGCGGCACCGTACTTAGCACCAAGGTCCCTTTGCGGCACCCTACTTTAACGCCTGCTAAAAGCAGGTGTTAAGGTCGGGTCCCGCAAAGGGAACTCGTAATCAGGCGTTAAGGGTTTAACAGCGCCGACACCTTTTACGGCGCCGTTAAACCCTTAACGCCAGGGTCGTAATGAGGCCAATTGAGAATGCCAGATCCCACAAGTGAAGATTGCATTGTGTTTCAAGGATGCCAGTGACCCTCCCAGGAGAATGGCAGAGTTGGGGAGGCGAGGCCCAGCCTGTGGTACTAACCTTGACTTGTGAATTGGAAATAGCAAAGCCAAGAAAGAGACACACACATCCGGTGAGTTGGCAAGCGACCAGAGAGACCGGTGTGTGTTAAAGCGAATGAAGTAGCAACATTATATTGCAAGTGAAGGCTGTACACGTGTGAATGAGACACAAAGAAAGGCAGATCTGTGAGTGAACTTTGAAGCAAGGGCAGCTGTGAGATCAGTGATACTAAGCAATGTAGTAGTCTAGCGAAAGGAAATAGCCCACTCGAAAGTCTCTGTGAAAGGTATGTTGTTCGAAGCAATAAAGCTAATGAACAGCAAAAGTGAAATAAGCAAGAGTAAACATGATCTTTGAGTCAAAGTGGTCCTGCAGTTATCTGTGAAGAAAGCCACGTACATTCGAAAGTCTTCGAAGTACGAAAGTAGTCTGAGCCCGACAGAGGGAGATCGAAGTATAATAAGCTTGGGGAAAGGAGTCCCCCCTTGCAAGTTTGTGTTGAACTTTGAAGTGAGAAGTCTGAGCCTGACAGAGGGGGACCTACGTGAACTCTGACGTGAGAGGTCTGAGCCCAACAGAGGGGGGGCCTATGTGAACTGTGTGGTTAAAGGCCTGACCCCGGTAGAAGGGGACCTTTGTGAACCTTGTGTTGAAGTACTATTATGAAAGTCAATAAAAGATACTTCAATGTGGATGGCCAGGGGGGCCTCAATCCACGTTTTGGAACTGTTTTTAGTGTTGAAAACCGAGCAGAGTGTGTCAACCTGTCTACAGCGACAGCCGTACTCCATGAGATCTAATGTGGGGAGGAGAGCTGGTTCAACCACATTTATTCTTTTGAACACGGATTTTTCTTTGCATACAGTTCTCCTTTTTGCACTTTTTGTACAAGAGATATGGCAGGCATTAGGTTTTGTTAGCATAGGCCATTTCGATTTGACAGACTCCACTAGGACTGTTTTGTTTATCATTTGATTGTCAAGTCAAAGTAGGAGTTTCTCCAGGCCCAACATTTTCACTAAAGGTTTTACAAATTGTATACATTGTGTCAGTGTCATACTTGTGATACCATGCCTCCCCTACAACTCCCTCCGCTCATATTCCAATCAAGAGCATTGTGGATTATACTTCTGCATATTCAAAAACCCATCCTGTATGTAAAATTTCGATACGCTTTTAAATGTGCAGAAATGCCCTTTGATTTGCACAAATGCGCAGAGATATAAAGGTTCAGCTGAATGGGGGTATATAAAATGCCCCCCATTCATAGGTTCTTTGTGCATTGGGTGACTCCTTTTTTGTCCCATGTAATGAATAAAAAAGAAAATGTCAGCAAAAGAAAAAAGGTGATGGCTGCAAGGTTTAGAATTAATATTAACCTCTGGCATTGCACTGGGCAACCTCTCAGACGTTCTTCGCCTGCCAAAACACTACAAAAGAGGAAAGGCCATCTGCAAATCAGGCTTGGTCCCACCCCAAAAGGGGCAGTCTAGCCCAAACTGCTTGGTCACATCCTTTCTGCACTAGACCACAAGCATCGCCAAACATGTTTTGGCCTTGCTGGGCCTCATCAGTGAGGAGTAGCTTGGGTCTCTAGGCTCAGCAGGCACAGGATGCATGTCTGGGCATACCTGTCCCACTCAGGGTGACTAGAGCAAAACAAAAGAGGTAATGGCTGGAATAAAATATACCTTTACTTTGCGGTGTGGTGCCGCCTGGTCCTTATGAACTCTGTTTCCTTGTAGATGATGTCACTATCCTCAACATAGAAAATGGACATTAGGAGTGCAGTACTGTAAGCTAATGGGACGTTTTCCATTTTTTAAATTTAAACACGCTTTGTACTTGTGTAGAAAACGTCACAGGTGGGAGTGATGACATACAGCTTGGTGACAAGCTGAATCTGGTGGTAACAGCACTGATATCTGCGTTAAGGGACCCTCGGTTCACTCAGTCCCTTAGTGTGGCAGGCTGTTATTGGAAGGATCAGAGGACTGGCTTGATGTATATTGCCTCAATCACTCCTAGGGTATGGAGCTCAGACAATCAGGCTAAATGAAATGTGGGAGAGAAGACACTGTGTACCCCGTCCATTTTTCAGCTATCTGCATTCCTTCCCCGGATGGCATTATCTTGATTGTGGGGTGGTAAAAGTGAGCCTGCGCATGCATTCACCTTCCCTCCACTCCATAAGAGAAATTCAGCACTTTTCCCTAACCCCCTTCAATCCTGCCCTACTGATATGATGGACTTGCTATTTTTTGCTGGACTTCAAACTCACTCTCACCCCAGGTTGGTTCTTTTCTTTAAATTTTGTGTGGTTCTGAAAAAAACCTTTTGAAGGTAAAGGAAAGATGATGAGTATGTAGGATGTAGGTAAGATAGGTGGAAAGTAGATGGAAGGAAGGGTTGATGAAGATGGCGGAAGTGGAGAGGAAGATGGTGGAAGGTGGTGTTTTGTCTGTGCACTCTGATGTTTCAGTTGTGAAGATGGTGTCAACAACGGTGCATCAAATTCAGATAACGTGCTTCATTAACCTGTTCCTGAATTGCTTGTATACTTGCTGTCACTGGTAGAGAATCACGTGGTTTGTAAAAGCAGTGGTGTCCAAGCTCTGTGTTGCCCCCCTTTGCCAATCCTCTTCTGTGCATAAGGTGCACTGTGCCTTCTCAGCTTGTAAAAGAGCGGTGTCTTTGTCTTCTCTGGAGTACTACTGCCAGCAAAGAGTAAGGAGGGGTAAAGCTCTTACAGAGATACTTTTTTGGTGGGGCTGGCTGCTCTGCCAACCTGACATCCTCTGTCTGCAGGTCATCAGTGCTTCCTGGTACAATCACCATATGGATCTCTTCATCGTTCAAGTGGGTCTCAGGATTATCAGACTTCGTCTCAAGAAATATTAAAACATAAAAATCAAAAGGCATTTTTTTTATTAAGGTTTGAAATATTTTTAAATAAAGGATTAACAAAACTAATATAAACGAAACAAACAAACAGTACAACAAAGGGAAGATACAAAGGGAAAATGGTTTGGGTAAGGAAAAGCAGTATTTAAGCAACTAGGCTATGCAGTTGCACTGTGCCTACATAAAATGGTCTCAAAAGCAATGTGTAAATGGAAGGTGTCCTGCAGTATATGTAGGCGATTCGAGATCTGTGTATTCGAAAATCAGTTCTCAATTTCAGTAAAATACGCGTAGCCTTGCGCCAATCTGTTTACAGATTTCTGTAAGTGTGATTCGTGATTCGAAAAGAAATTAGTCCTTTTTCTTGTTGTGTTTGTTGTGGATTGGTGTTTATGTTGAGTGAGAGTACTTGTGGTCTGAGATCCATGTGCTCAGGGGAACAGTATGATTCGTGTATTGTCGGTATTGAGCACCAATCCATCCTTTTTTGTATTTGTTACCATATGAAAATTCCATAATATCACAAGTTCTTGATTAATTTTCAGTGGGGGGAATAAGTAGTTGGAAACAATGGGCCTCATTCCGAGTACGGCGCTAACCAATGGCGCTATTAACGCCTTGGTTGACGCCGTACCCGGACCGGCAGCGCCTTGGTGGATGGCGGAATTACCGCCCCATTCCAAGGTTGGCGGGGCGGTAATTCCCCATTCACCAAGGCTCTTCCCCATTCCCAAATGAGCCCCCATAGGGCTCAATGGGAATGGGGAAGATGCAAATAACGGTGACCGTTCATTACGGTCACCGTTATTGGCTTGGAGGCCCCTTTGCGCCCTCGACTTTAACACCTGCTCAAAGCAGGCGTTAAGGGCGAGGGCGCAAAGGGAACTCGGAGTATGGCGGTAAGGGATCACCGCCACCGGTCTCGTTACCAGTGGCCGCTATCCCTTACCGCCATACTCGGAATGAGACCCAATGTATTTTGTTGGGTTGTGTTTTAGTGTTGTTTCTCATTTAATTTTAATGGATATTGATCATGAATTGTAATGTGATATCAGCTTGTTCATCGTTCTTATCTTAGTACTTGTGTACATCTTCATTTGCGAGTTATTTTTTTTAAAAAAGTTTTTTAAAGCAGATTATGGTTATTGGTAGGGCTTTATAGGACTTTTGGGTTAATAATTCTTAAGATGTGTTTCTTTAGAAGTGAAGTATATATGTTTGGATATTCTGTAGGAACAAAGCATTTCCAATGCTTGTTAGATGAACCCAATATTTTCTAAATAATACACTGTTTGAATAATTGATAGTTTTATTTTAGATACTGATCATATTGTGGTTAGCTAAGAAGGCAGAAATTATTTTGTTGAAGTTTTTCCTGTTCTTTCTTTTCTTCAATTTGTTTGTTTAGTGTATGCATCCTTTCCATTTTTGCCCTTGTGTGATATTTCAAAACACAAATAATGTGTTGGAAACATGTCGATGAGATTTTAAAAATCATGTTTCATGATGAAAGATAGAGAAACACACCTGAAATAATCAAGATCATTACCTGCAGAGTGAATTATGATGATGTCTGAATGATGGTGCAATTTAACTTCTACTAATTTATGGAATATTTACTCCCATCTGATGCCGCTAATTCCTTTCCAAATTATTTGGAAATTCAGTAATCCAAGATGCTCATGAATTCCTTTCTGAATGCTATAGATCATTAACCAATGACCCCATGAATCAACAATTATGTAGACAGTTTTTTTATTTGTTCTATGGTAGCGCTTGTGTCTCTGAGCGAGTTACAATAAAATGGTAATGTAGTGAGGTATTTATTTGAAAATGAGGGGAAATAGTGGGATTTGATCGGAAAGATTGAATGGTCAAGACTTTCTCCTTTGACAGCCATTTTATGAGATTGGTCTTTGTGTGTATTTTGTGGTGAGTTAAAGGGTGAAGACATTTTATGGAGAAAAGATATTGGGCCTCATTACGAATCAGGCGTTAAGGGGTTAACGGCGCCGTAAACGGCGCCGACCCTTAACGCCTGATTACAAGGTCCCTTAGCGCCATGGTGATTTTAACGCCTGCTTTTTGCAGGCGTTAAAATCCATGGCGCTAAGGGACCATGGTGCTAATTACGCCACTGTAATTTACGGTGGCGTAATTAGCGCCTTTCCCACTCCCATTATGCCCTATGGGGCAAAAATGGGAATGGGGAAGGGTAAAATGGGAAATGGGGATTTACCGCCCCACTCACCTTGGAATGGGGTGGTAAATCCGCCATCCACCATGGTGTAAACATAGTTTACACCATGGTGGTAAGGGTACGACCCAGGCAGTAACTTACCGCCTGGGTCGTAATGAGGCCCATTGTACTCTTTCTTTGTTTGATATTCAGATGTTAAACTGGTGTGTGTTCTTATACTTCATGGGCGACCTATTGTCTTGTCAGCAGTGAACTTGGCAAGGGCCAGGCTCGTTTGGTTTTCTGTAATTTTTAATCTATTTCATTTGACAGTTATCTCACTTGAGTTCATATCTGTGTAGTTAAAAATGGTGTCAGGTGCCAATTTGATTCGAGAAGCTAACTAAAATAGGGCACATTTTTTGTTAGGTGTATTATACATTTTGTGAAAATGAATGCAAATAAGTACATTTTTGGAGTGTTTATATTTCATAGCATTTCATGTAAGTTCTATACTCGCAGAGGGGATTCATCATGTGTGTGTAATAAGAAAGAGTATATTTTGTGCAATGTGCAGTGATTTAGATGTCAAAAGGGAAGGTGATTTTAATGTCTTGTATTGTAAGTTGTTGTTTGTGTGCTGATGTTGATAAGTAGGAAAGGATTGTGAGCAGTAGAAAGGGTGTAGGAGGTACGAGTTGTATGTTTGTGTTGATAGTTTTAAGTCAGGAAATAGAAATGTCATGTTTATGATGAGGTGTTATGTATGCTGGGGATTTCAACATGTGTGTCTGATTTTTATTTAATTATGAATTAATCAACTAGCCTGCCCACAACTATAAAAACACATTAGTCAAGGTACTTACACATACAGAATAGCATGCAATTGAAAATAACCTTCCTACAGCAGAAAATAGCCATGAAACAATCATTTATCAAAATAACTAGTCGACACCTGTTACCTCCCCCTCTACTAAGCCCCTAACCACGTCCTTTCACTTTAGCAAAGTATTCTTCTTCTTCTTCTTCTTAATTATCAGAAGCGTGGGCGGACCCACGCAGGCGCTTCCCCATCCTATAGGATGATGTGCACCGCACCCACTAATTATTATTTGGCTCCATTTAAGCTCACAACTCCTCCCACCTCCCGTCTGTCTCACAAAATCCAACATCACACTACTCCTCCTCCTGCCTCTCTCCCCATCACCTCCCAGTATAATCCTCTCACTCAGCTCAGCCACTCCCAACGCATTCAACCGAACCCTCATCAATTCTCTCTCCGTAAAAAGTGTCAAACCGTTTCAGGTACCCCACACACCGCACAGTCCCTTGATTCACGCTTCCCTATTCGAAACAGACAGTCGTTCAGCCCCACATGACCTATCCTCAACCGATTCAGCATCACCTCCTCCCCCTCCTCCATTCTAAACTCCCTGCATCCACCTTCACCGACACTTTCCCACGAACACCGAACATCCATCTGCCCTTCACCCCATTCACCCACCTCTCCTGCCATTCATCCAGGACCCGTCTCATCATCACAGCCTTCACCTCATCCATACTCAAAGGCAACCTCACATCAATCGCTCCCCTCCTCATACCCTCACCCGCCGCCAGATCCACCAACTCATTTCCCAAAATGCCACTGTGGCTGGGAACCCACGCCAACTCTAAATCCATACCCCCACGCACACACCGATCAATCTTCATCCTAATGTCCAAAATCACATCCTTCCTATCACCATCCCCGAAGTCTCAGAAGCTGAAACCTCCAACATTCTCAGAGGTCTCAAACCCTCAAAAAGTAAAGGGAATATCTGCCCTTCCAATATCAACAAAGACTACGCAGATGCCCTAGGCATGTTTATCATGAGATTCTCCAATGCCTCCTTCTCATCGAGCCTAGTCCCAGCCAGCCTAAAAGAATCCTGGGTACTCCCATTACTAAAAAGAAATACACTTGACCTGTCAGCACCCAATAATTACTGCCCCATCACAGCAGTACCTTTCCTACTCAAGATTCTGAATAGAGTGGCCTACATCCAAATACAACACTTCCTAGAAACTAACCACATCCTGGGAAATCGCCAATCAGGCTTCGGACCAGGACATGGTAAAGAATCAGCTCTCCTAGACCTGAACAACCAGCTCGACAACTTCAAAGACAAGGGTAAACCAGCTCTGCTCCTCCTCCTTGATATTTCACTGCCTTTGACCTTGTGGACCATAAAACACTATGCCACCACCTCATAGCTGCCGCCAACTTTTCCCAGGATGCCATGACATGTCATTCCTGGAAGGAAGATCCATGAGAGTCTTCTCCGACACTGCCATTGCCATTGCCCCTCCCATGCATATCTCCTGCAGTGTCCCACAAGGCTCTTGTGTCTCCCCCTCCCTCTACAACATATTTACCCAACCTCTCTTTGACATCCTGGACAACATCGGCATATCCTACACCAACTTTGCCGATGACACCCAAATCCTCCTCCCCTATCAGGCATCTATGACAACGACTCCCTTAACATTAACAAAATATACTTGACCATCCAGGCCTGGATGTCCTTGAATCACCTATGCCTGAATGACGATAAGGTGGAGATCTTGTTGATGGGATCCCCTGCAACATCGAAGAACCTCAACCCCCATTTCATCTCCTTCGCAAATGATGGGATTCAGATTCCGGTTTCAGCCTCAGTGAAAACTGTGGCCATCCATTTGGATGCCTCCCTCTCGCTAACCAAACAAGTGAGTTCCATAGCCTCTTCAGCAGCCTACACTGCCAAACTTCCTCACACCCTAGCTGCCTTAACATCATCCGAGCCGTAACCGGTGCCAGGCTCGATTACTGCAATGCACTTTTCGCAGGAACCTCTAAACAGAAAAACAGCAAATTGCAGCTAATCCAAAACAATGCATTATGATCAGCACTCAACATCTTGAAATGTGAACACATTTAAGCAGCAAGAAGAGAGACCCATTGGCTTCCAATTCACATAAGAATCATGTTCAAAACACTCTCCGCCACCCACAAATGCCTCTCTAACATGGCCCGGAATACCTGTCGCAAATAATCATGAGAGTCAATGCCACCAGACCGGTAATTTCAGTCCACGCCCACCGCCGAGCACCACCGAAATTCAAAAGAGCCAGAGGAGGAGGCTCCAGATTCCCAACTGTGGCAACAAACCTTTGGAACTCCCTCCCTCCTGACCTAAGAGCAGAGGAGTCATAATGGTCCTTCTGTAAGGCCCTGAACATTTTTCTTTTTGCCTAAAATGCTAGTTATCTATCTCATTACACCCACCTGGCCCCCCATACCGGCAGTGGCAAAAGAACACTTGTAAGCTTAATTAATACTGTAATGCTTTACTGTATGCTTCCTCTGTATGTAACTGGTCCTGCAACAGTGCCCTGATGCCCCCGGGCTTAGGCGATTTACAAAAACAAATTAATAATTTAAAATAAAATAAATACTGATGTGACATGCCCTTAGGCCTATTTGTTCAGCTATTGTAGATAGAATTGAGGCGCTTAGGGTGTAGGGAAAGATGTTACTAAGTTTAGACAGTATTTATATAGCAGGGTAGCAGCTAAAATGATCTCGAAAGTGTTGGTTGGGATGTTGGGATCAGGGAAGGATGGAAGCTTAACTTGGGTCTGTGTTGGGTGAGGCTGTACTTTCTTTGACATATGGGTGATACCTATGCTACAAGTATCTCTCTTGAGTTGGGGGTGTACATGTTTAGTAAAGAGTCACTGGCTGAGCATATACTGGGCCTCATTACGAGTTTGGCGACAGCCATGGAGCTATTAGCTCCATGGCTACCGCCAAACCGGGATCCTTTACCGGGTTCCCAGAATGGGGAATTACTGGGCCATTCCGAGTTCAGAGGGCCCGGAAATTCCTCCCTCTGGGAACCTGGGCCCGGACCTTCCCCATTCCCATCTGAGCCCCCATAAGGCTCAATGGGAATGGGAGAGGGAGCTAACAACGGGCCGATTACGACCGGCCCGTTGTTAGCTCCCTCTTCCCATCGCGGGACCCGGTAAGGACGCCTGGTTTTACCAGGCGTCCTTACCGGGTCCCGCGAGGGGACCTCGTAATTTCGCAGAACGGGTTTAATGTGTCCGTCTCTATTAGCGGAGCCCGTTAACCCGTTCCGCGAAGGTCGTAATGAGGCCCACAGTCTTGATTGAAAAGAATCCTTTGCAAGAGTTATGGTTGTTATTTGTCGTGTACGCTGATTTTAAAAGGGGCTAATTTCTTTTTAAATATTGGAGCTCTGTCTGAATCATACATATTTTTTAATTGATTGTTTTTTTTCATAGGAGATGGGATCTGCATATTTGTTGCCATACTAATTTGCCATGCATGCAGAATATTAAAAAATAAAGAAGATGGTCTCTGATATAGAGAATAGAAAGGGAATTTAAGCCCTTTTCTATTTTTCTAGAAGACGTTGTGGATGGGAGAGAGAGCTGGGAGTGTAGGAGGAAGATGTGATCCAGTACATAAGTGACCAGATAGGAAGTGGGATGGAAAAAGTCTGCCTGTGTTCTTCTAGGAGATCCAGGAATGTTGGCATGGGGAGAGAGAAAATGGATGTTCCTATTTCCTTATCACAGTGAACATGACAGTACTCGGGGAAGGGTTTCGGTGGCTCTAGAACACAGGTTGTCCATGTTTCCAAGTACCTGATTGGGCGAGTGGTCTTCCCTGGGTGTGAATAAAAGTTTATAGAATGACAGCAAAATTATTTATACAATGTGTGCTGAAATTAGTGTCCCATTTTATTTTAATCATATCACTGCATCCAAGTTGTATTTGTTTAAAATGTTAGAGTGGAATTGGGGACAGACTTTTGTTACTTTTTCTAGTTCTAACTATGACATTCAACATGTTGTTTTTCGTCTCAGCGTGACTTCAAAGGTTGCCATCAAGGAAGCTGCAGAAGCATGAGAACTGGCATCATCGTTTTGCTCAGGAAAGTATAGTATGCAACAATGGTTTAAAGAACAACAGTGCATCTCACATTCACATACATAAGTTAAAAGGATTATGCTACAACTATTTTTGGACCTGTGGATAGTAATATTTAAGCCATCAGTTCAGATCCAGACACTGGTGGGACATCTTGTAATGCTAAGCAGTCAAATACACAGTGAAGAACCCAAAAAGGCAAACAACATTCTGGAAAACAGTTTGATGTATTGAAACAGCATTCAAGGAAATGGCCATGGTTGCAGTGCTGACTGGGCCCACATGAGTACAAGCAGGTGTTAGGAACCCCATAGGCACCCTTACATGCACTCACAAGCCAGCAGTAGGCACCCACATGAACACCTACTGGCCAACACCAACCAGTAGAGGTACCATTAAACACACTCACAGGCCA
Source organism: Ambystoma mexicanum (assembly GCF_040938575.1). NCBI lineage: Eukaryota > Metazoa > Chordata > Amphibia > Caudata > Ambystomatidae > Ambystoma > Ambystoma mexicanum. Next base: position 872,791,891 of record NC_090922.1, read on the forward strand.
GCATGCACAGTCACCTTACGTGCACACATTGGCCTTTGCCCACACCACAGGATTGTGTAAGGTCTTGGACCCATAAGATGCACTGCTGGAAATGGTTGATATCACCATCAGACATGTGTGAAGGCCCAGGACACTACAGGAAGAAGATTTCACTGTGGCCTGGATGTTATTTAAGGACTGCCTTCCACATGCTTATTGTTACTTCTCCAGACACTGCACCATCCTACACCATCCTGGACCTGCACCATTTTACCCTTTACTGGTGCTTATCTGGACCTGTGCCCGCTGAATCACCATCTATGGGTACTTAGCCGAACCTACGCTACCTGGCTCACCTCCTCTATTTACCTGGACCTGCAACGAGGGGTTCTTCATACCAACCCTTGAACTACCTGAACTCAAAAGTCAGCAACAAAGGGCTTCTTTTCCCACTAGAACTGGGAAGAACCTGCTCAGACCCTTGCCTGAATCAGAGCACTGGATCGTGCTCCTCCTGATTTCCAGCCAAAGGACATGGCCGGGAGCAGAATTTGCAGCATTAGCTGGGACCCTACAGAAAAGAAGGACAGTACACCAACTAGCGCCCTGTCAGTAAAGGCCAATGTGAGCTGGTCCACGCTGTTGTCCCTAGTGAAGTAATTGGGTTGATCTGCTCCCAACGCTTGCAAAGCTACCCAACACTACAAGGAACATGTACATATCGGTGGGAGTCAAAGCTAGCTATAGAGTGGCGTGGAAAGGATTGATTAGAGAGTTAACTGCATGCCCCTCTCATATACTGCAGGTTACACAGGGCCCTCTGAGTCACAGTCAAAACACAACTTGGGAGAACGCTGGAAAACCATCCTATACCTCCTCATTGGATACTTTTCGAGCTCATAAGAAGCATATTGGCATCCACTGGTGAGAGGTGGGGACAAGCACAGTGACACTCACAAGATAAACACACAGGTGAGCTTATCAGAAATATAGTAGTACAAATATATGATGGTTTACAGATGTGCTACGCAAGATTCTTTATGGTAGGTTGTTTTCAAATCGTTTAAAAATAAAAGAAAATAAATGTTCCTATCTTGCTGCATTTAGGCAGAAAAAGGACCTTGAACGTAATAGAAATAAATCAGTTGTATTGAAAAGAAATGTGTTTAGTTTGATTCCCAATCGCATGAAAACATTGAGAAAAGTCATAACTGAGCTTCCAAAAGGTTGTAAATGAATGTAAGAGAAAGATTACTGGTAAGAATGCATTTGAAGAGTATGGCGGTAAGTGGTTGCATAGCTCTCACACTGAGCAGTCTTTTAATGAAGGTTACCTTCAAAGTTACCAGATTCATCAGGGCTTGGAACGCTCTACAAATAAATACATCAAAATTGTATGGTGACTTTGGCATTCACTATGCTTGGTCGAGGTTACGAATATTGAGATGGTATTTTTAGTTGATTATAAACTGAGAAGCAGGGTGTACTTAGAAATGAAGATCTTGCAAATGCTTCAAGCATGAAGCCTGTTTGAATGGAAGTGTTCTTGGATGTTCAATATTCAACAGCGATTTGCACAATGTTGAAATCATTTCTTACTCCTTTCCACACGAGAAAAAGTGAGAATAAACAGATTAGAATGATTCAATCTGTAGAACCTTGTGAATTAAGAGAATTCACTAGTTTACGGGACCACACTTTAGCATGGGTAGTTGAAAATAAACGTTCTAGTACGTTCCACCATGTACACATAAATAATTGGTGCATCCGGACAGAGATGATGTATGGAAAGCACTCTTCTTATATCTGTTTGCAGAGGGTCAATTTGATGTTACTGAATGTCAGATCTTGCGTAAGTATTGATTCATTAGTATCAAAAAATTAACAATGCCCTCAAGGAGTGTTTTGAACAAAATGGATGTTTATACTATTCCCTCAGCTCTGCAGAACCTAAATATGTTTGAGGTGATTGCATTACAAACATTTAACCCATTTCAGTTTATAGTCACGATGGACACAAAGTCTTCAAAGCCTCTTTTAAGGAGTGAAAGGTAAAGTGGCGTATTGGCCCTGGATATGAAGGAACATTTTCAGGATATGGTTCTCAGACAACCCAACAAGGATTTATTGTTGATATTAGTGAATGGTGTAGCAACAAAACGACAGGAAAATGTAGCAGAAAATTGTCAATTTGAAAAACATCAAAGGAGCATCATTCCATTCCTTGATACACATTCAATGGCAGGTGGACAATTTCAACGTGTTTGTGAGGCTGTGGATTCGGGCTTATATGAGCACTACACTATTCATCCTTTGAATTCTCATGAGGTAATGTGTGATGCAATTGAATGACATAAACAGCAGCAAGTAAGGGTTTCACCGATTAGTTTGTGGGGGAAGAGTTTAGAGGTTGGATGTTTCCCAATGCTTGTTCATTCTGAAAAAGTTGGATGTTTGGACAAACGCTCTTCACCCATTCCAGCATCAGAATACCGTTGAACATGCATGTATTCTGAGGACCACAATTCAGGACAAACATAGAGTACATTTTCCACTTGTATAACAGTGAGTTTTCTACTCTTTGCTAGTCAGTGGCACACACACTGAAGACTGGCACACATTTTCAATATGTCACTGCAAGTGTAATGGTACAAAAGGTGAAAGATAAGGACCAGGTGTTCATTCTTGCTAACATGCGTCAATATAAAAAGTGCTGGTATAAGGTACATGCTGTGAAACGTAGGCCCACCCATCTGGTTTGTAACTTTGAGTTGTGCAGCAAAGTATGGATGGGATGACCTGGCAGATTTTATTCATGAAAGGAACCCCTCTTAAAGTGGGACAGAGCACATGACACCATCTGAACTATGTGCCATGGACCCTGTTCGTGTCTCTCTCTTTTCTACCATCATTTTCTAGCTATGTTGAATTTAATATGCAGCAAAGAGAATGCTTCCAGTGGACAAGTACAACATTTTCTTGGAAAGAAGGCGTATCAGGCTCTTGGAGCACCTCACGTGTATATACTTTTATGGGTTAGAGATGCTCCAAAGTTTTTGGGGCAGGTACGGACCGCATCATTTTGGAGTTCATTGAGAAATATGTGACATGTTAACTTTCAACAAAGGCTGAAAATGCAGACGATACAGGAGGACATAGTCAGATGTGTGCGAAGGAGGGTGCCTGATGATTTGTATGACAGCATCCACATATTCTCAGTTAGTCGTCATTAATTGTCATTTGGCAGAGGGCCTCTTGTCTATTGATTATAGAGTGTATCGGTGTCCAGTCATAATTTCGAAAACATAATTTCGAAAGTAAAAAAAGTCGAATCAAAAATGTCAAAATAAAAATGTCGAATTGTTTTTTTTTTCGATATTTTTTTTTGCTCTAGTTTCTGTGAAAAAAATAGGTAAAAATAAAAAAAAGGGGGGTTGAGGGGGGAACCCCCCCATTTCGAAAAAAAAACGTCATTAAAAAAAAATTCGACATTTTTTTTTTCGACATTTTTTTTTCGACTTTTTGACTTTCGAATATTTTGTATTCGAAATTATGTCTATGAACCGAGTGTATCCACCAAAGGGAACAGCAATAGGCCTGAGGGCATGTTTACCGGCCCATAAGCGAGATTGGAGCAATATTGGGGGTGATTTCGGTGGGAATATTGGGGGTGATTTCGTGGAACTTTGCACAACCTCTGGGGGTACTATTGAGCAAAGGACTATTGCCAGTCCTACCTCTGGAACTGAAAAACTAGAGGTTGACTGACATCTGTCGGGCAGAGCAGCGGAGGATTTAACCTTGCCTCTTAATATGCTTTCTTGGAATATCTCAGGCCTCTCGACACACCTATTTATACCTAGCTGGCTTACTTTCATTAGGTGTTTCCAGCGGTTTATAGTCAAAGGTTCGAATACAAAAGGATGGAATGCAATACTTTTGAACCAAAAGGATCTAAAAAAAGAATTTGAATGCCTGTTTTTTTGGGGGGGGTCCCACCGGGGGTCCCACCCGGGGGGGTCCCACCACAAAACCCAGTTTTTTTGGTGAATACCATTTTTTTTTCCTATATGAAACCAAAAAAAAATACATTAAAAAAAGGGCATTCAAACTTTTTTTAGATCCTTTTGTTTCCAACATATTGCATTTTCGAAACTTTATATTCGTAACTTTGACTGGACACCGTTTCCAGCTTATACTGTTTCAAGAAACCTGGGCAACAGATTTAGTAGAGCTGCAAGGATAGCAGACCTTTCAAATTTCAGCTCAAAAAGGTGATTTAATCGCAAAAGATGAATATCACCCTGCATAGCACCCATAGATGTTACTATATGGTGGTTATAGAAATGGCTGTGAGATTGCTTGTGGTACTCACTTTCAGGCCCAGTTTAAAAAAACTCACATACAGATGGAATGTTCAGGTATTAATTTTGAGTAAACTGCAAACTAAGGGGTGCATTCAGAGTTGGGTGTTTTTTTGTGTGAAATACACCAAGAGAATGTTCCCATCTTCTTCAGTAGCATTTCTGAAACTCTGCCCAATTCAAAGTTTACCAATAGCAGAGTAGGTATTCCCAGAAATCCTCCAGACCTATTTCTTCAATCTGAGGGAGCCTCTTCCCATGTGGCCAGGGGATGGCAGCTGCTTCCTGATCCTGACCCTGGGGGTGGTTTTATGAGGGAGGACTGTGATGCTGGAAATGCATCGGAGGGACAGGGCCTCCGTATCCTTGTCCTTTACTGCTTTTTATCGTGTGTTCTGTCGTGTTTTCCCGCGCAGGAGCTCATGTGGGACTCCTGGCGGTGCAGCTCTCTCTCTTTTGGTTTGGTTAACAGAACCATGGGATACCCTTATGGCACCCATGGGTAGAGGGCAACCCTGTGCCCATGTTTAGGTTTTTGGGCACCTGTGTGTGACCCACTGAGCAGGGTACGGGCTGGTGGCAGCTCCGTGCTGAAATGACTGGAGCCCTGAGCGTCCTCCATTTTGGGATGCCCAGGCCCTGTCATTGGAATTGGTAGATTCCTGATGGAGACAAAATGGCCCCCATGGCCTCTTGCCTTCCATCACCTGTTACCTTGATCTTCCAGAAGTCCCAGGAAGCCCTGCTTCTGTCCCTTTCCACTGACTGGCTGTTGGGTGGAATTTCCGTATATGGTAGTGTGGGGAAGTGCCGACCAGACTGGCTGGAGCCTTCTCAACGACCGTATGTTGTGGGTATGCCTGTGGGTGAATGGAGTGTGTGACGAATATACATTCTATGTTGTGCCTGTCTACTATCTGGTGGTTGACACAATGGTTGAGACAGCCCTGCCCGAAACCGGTATGAATGCAGCTTGGAGTGTTGAATGGCTCGGTACATGTCCCAATACACATAACTTGTTGTGATTGTCTGGAGAGAAGTGAATGGCCTGAATACCTTGTGTGCCTGATTGGCTGCCTGCCTGCATGAATGCCCGTAGTCGTGATTGGGTGCTTGAGTATGACCTAGAGGAATGAATGGGAGATCAACAGTATATCTGGGAACCTCTCACTGCTAGGAATCGTGTTCAGAAGCTGAAGTCCACTATGACGAGTAACTGGAGTGAAGCTTACCCTTGAGCCCTGCTGGACGAGAAGAATTGCAGTTGCTCTCCTTTGCAATCTGAAAGCTGCTGTGCTTCAAGAACTGACCAAGAGAGGACCTGGTAAGGCGCCCTCTTCCCGAGCTACGAGGGACCTTCATGCACAGCTGATCTTTGCCTAAGCTCCCTGGTAGACAGACCTTCGACAGGCTGCCGACCCGATACGGGGATTGCTGCGGAACTCCAAGGAGAAGCACCCGGACTGTTGTGCACCACTGTCGCCGACCGCCCTCACCGACTGGAGCCGCCGTGCTCCCATTGCCTAAGAACTTCATTGATCCAAGGACGCTCTCGTCCGTATCGTCGCCGTGGTATCCTGCTGGAGAAGGCCTGACCGTCGACATGCCGAGGAGCATCCACCGGTGGGTTTCCCACCACCCAAAGACCACAGAGACGCTGACGACTTGACGCCCTTGCTGGGCCACAGTTCTTCAACTCTTTGCGGTCCAGAACTATCAACACCAAGGTGCCCCGCACGCCTCTTCCTTGCAGGACGTTTACGCATCCCCGTCAATGAGCACCGCTAGGAACGGCGCGGCCACTTCACCGTCGTAGCTCGACCGGTTCTCCGTTGGACATTCAACGACCCGTGACTCCTGTCTAAAAAGGAGGACACTCAAGAAGGGTTGTCGATTCCCCGACGAGGAAGGCTACAACACCAAGGTACTCTGGGGTTGCAGAACTATTGGAAAGTCTAGTGGGAAAAATATATGGACTGGGCTTGTATCTTTCTTCTACAGGTTGCCCAGGTGGGGGGATCTGCACACAGAGCTGTGTTTAACGATAGTTACCAGTATTCTGCCTATTGCTCAACCATCTTGCTTTCCTTCCTCTCTCTACTGCTGGTTTCCTCTTTCTTTTGATCTGTGTGTCATTCTGACCGTATGCACTTTAAGGAGATCAAATAATGTTAGTGGTACCACTTTAGAATTGTATGTATTTACCATTGTTGATTTTCGGAGTACAAAGTGAGTTATTGTGATTGTTTATATGACCTTGAATATTAATTATATAAAGACTGGGTTTTAACCGATACAGTGTGTGGACATTCTTTCGTGGGTGCTTGGGGACTACACTGTACTTAAGAACCAGCTCGCATCACCTCCTGAGAAGCTAGGCCTTGATTGCTCGACTATGTTACCATAATAGAGAATCTTGGCAGGGGTCTCTGTGCCTCCCCTCTACCATACAGAGAGCGGAAGTGCAGACCCCCCTCCGGTCTTTTCAAGGACCACATGGGAGGAAGTCAGGCCTCATCAGATCAGACATGGTATCCCCTTTTTCTTTTAGGAATACCCCTCCATTCCTCATGCCTTAATGGCATGTAGTGCAAACCCCCTTCAACAACCTACCAGACTTGCTGATGGCATTCTACAATATCCTGAAAATGGAATGACAAAAGCAAACTATCAATCCCATGTGTATGAATCCTTTGGAAATCCTGGGACAAGGAGAAGGAATGGAGCTATGAAGCTCATTAGAGCACGGAAGCCCACACCACACTCAAGTTGTTGGAATGAGACACGCAATGCCAGGACATTTAAATTCCCCACAGCCCATGCAAGAGGAAGAGAGATACCTGGCACGAGCAGGCTGATTTCATGGGTAGTAGCTCAGGGAGATCTTGGTGGCAGGCGAAGTCTGGTCAAGGGGGAGGAGCCGGCGAACCACTGTGCCATGCTAAGGGGTTACCGGTGCCCCCTAGGTGAAGGAACGGAAGAGCCGGTGTGTAAAAAGAAGTGTGTAAAAAGAATCCCAAGGAAGACCTGTGCCCTTGGGATTATGAATTTAGTGAACTGTCAAAAAAAAAGTCCTGGAGTGGGGGTTGTCCTCTTGGCCCATAAAGAACTTGGTTATTCTTTTTGAACTATTGTTTGTGGTGTAGAGAGACCTGGAGAAGGGAGTTATCCCCTGGACCAGTGAACACTATCCACATGGAACCTTTTTTGTTGGCGCTATCCTTTTCATGTGTAACATTGAACATGTGTGCCCTTTCAAGGCCAAACTAATACCATTAGCACCATAGAGTTACTTTTAGAATGTAAAAGTGTGAAAGCAAAAATAGACAGATTTTTTGCAGAAGGTCTGGTGTTCACATGGAAGACCACTGATGGTATTTGATCAATCCCTAAATGGGGTGCATGGTAAAATCAGTCCTATTTACTAAATTCTACCGGTTTTACTGTTACCACTGCACTCTGAATGACCCCCTTAATCTATGGTTGTTTTTATTTCTTGTTCAGGACTCTCTTAACTTGTGTGACCAATAAAGGACACACATGCATATCAATAACAGATTTATAAAGAGATAAGTACAGTCACATGAACACAGATCAATCCTCCCACATATACTTGGTACAGTCACAAATAGACTCAAACACAACCACAGTCATAGACACTGAGCCACATACACATACACACACACTACACTTTCCTTGAGGACACCAATAAATAAGATTGGTTGCGCTATTGCTCCCTCTGCATCACCAGATCCCAGGCAGACTCCCCTTGCAGTTCCCTCTGCTCCCATGAATTGAAATATGCAGGTGATTTTCCAAGAAAGTGCAAATTGGAGCACAATAAAATCCAAGTCCCCTTGGCTTATTTCGCTCTGTGAAACCCCATTTTCTGGAGAGGCCATGGTCTGGCAGAACCCATAGCCACAATTATCAGCAAGACCCAACCACAGCTTCTCATGTCTGGCAAAGGCTGACTGGTAAATCAAGGTGGTCTATTGTCTACATATGCCAGGGCAACAGAATGTTGTGAGGCAAGCAATGGGCATGGTATGATACGCAATTAAATGGGGTGAATTGCAAAGAATTGGGTATGGGGAGGAAGTTCATGCAAGGTAAGGGAAGGGGACTGAGTTAAGAATTAAAGGATAGAGCAAAAAAGGAAGTTAATTATAATGAACTGGGTGAATTTGAGACTGTTGAGCAGGGGAAGAACAAAAGAGGGTGATGGGTAATGTAAATATGGTAAATGAAACAGGGGTACACATCTGGAAATATAGGTCAACAGGTTTATTGACTATTGCTAAGATCTGTGTCTAGCCTGTAAGGGATTTCAATCAGGCACACACCCAGGTCTCGCCTAGCATGTAGTGTGCAATGAAACCCTTATTTATGTGTGTCTATAAGTTCAATATTCTGAATGATATACCACACCCTTCTCAAAATACCCCCCAGGTCACACTGAACCAGGAATCAGGCTAGTTTGTAGTATATATATATATATATATATATATATATATATATATATATATATATATATATATATATATATGGGACAGCGATCACCTCGGTGACAATACAATTCAGAAAATAAGCAAAGCAAAGCAATTGAATTCACTTATAATGATGCAGAATAGGAAACGCAGGAAAAAGAACAGTTTTGGTTTGTGTGCAGATAGCGTTTAGGTTAATATTCCCCCTGCAAAGTTTATTTTAAATACAAATGAGCAATCCTACACAGATGTAAGTAATCACCAAGTATTCAGGAATGAAAGACAATGTCTAGAGCTTAAATTCAATATTCTCTCCCCAAGGAAGACAGAAAACCGTTTTTGGAAAGTGACATTTTTAAACTGACAGGTTACAATCGCTTTGTGAAATAATGCAAAAGGGTGCAAAAATGCTTAAATGGAGAAAAATTCTAAGGAAAGCAACACTAAACAGGTCCTAACACACATGAGCTATAATATAAACAACAGTACACACTTTAGATTAGAATGGGATGGAAAAAGCACTTTGAAATGTGAAAAAGACACATGTAAACTTGTGAAAACTGCAAATTCACTGCAAACTTTTACTATGCGATATTGGAGAAAAACTGGTCAAATAAACTGTGCAGAGTTGTGGATGTAGCTAAGGGTCCTAGGTATCAGTGAGAGTTGAAATTTCATTTCTATCTTTAAAATTGAAGAAGTTATGGAGGTTTTAGTGAGAGGTGTTTTTGCAAAATAGGCGCGAAAATGGAACAGGAATTTGGTTTTAAAAATGACAGGTAAGTTTTATTACACTATATTAATGACTATGAAAAAGAGGGGGCCACACAATAATCTTCACAGCTACAGCGCAACCAGTCATGTGGTGGATACTCTATTCCGTTCTGGGATTTACTTTAATTACTCAAAATCACTAAGGTGTTATGGTTTTGTAACACAGATGAGAAAAATCAGCACAAGAAGGATTCTAACAATACTAGGGTTCTGAATTTAAAGATGGGATGGATTAAGATTGGGATAATACAACGCAGATATACTATGGGTCACTGTTCTTCCTATTAATACTTACAGAAGAAGTTATTAAATTGGACCGTCAAAGTTCTGGACATCGGATCGGGTCCGGTCTACCGGCGGCCCAGCACTTCTGGAGGGATTGGATCAGCGGCGTGGTTCTAGTCAATTTTGGACTGCACCTCAGACTGGATTTGGATGGGCCCTTCTGGTCACTGGACACAGCAGATTACAGAATGCAAGTTTCAGTGGGCAAGCCTTAATGGTAGCAAGCCAAACTGAATCAGAATTATTCTTTTACATTTTGGATGTTTTGGATGGTCCAGCTAACAAGAGTTCAGCAATGCTAACATCTGGATTCTGCAAGGAAATCTGGATCTTCAGAGAAGTCTGGAGTCAGCTACAAGATGAAGAGATCTGAAACAAGGTGCTGCGTGGAAATTTGGATGGGTTCTGGAAGCAGTGTGGCCTATGTGTTGTGAAGTTCCTATATTTATACTATCAAATGCCATAACCAGTTTATGGTGTAGGCAGAATTTCAAAACACAAGCCTATGGCTGTGAGGGGCTGCAGGCACATGCTTTGTTTTGGTTGGCGATCTAAACAGAGCTGTCATCTTTATGATGCGATTTAGGAACTCCCACATTGATTTTGACCACAATTTAGCTTTCCCATAAATACACATTTTTATAATTATGCCCTCTACTAAAATCAGACACATGCATTACATTTTTTCTGGTTTATCCTGGCGTCCAAACCCATCGCTGGGAGAGCTGTCTTTCTCATTCTATGGGATTTCATCAACTTTAATCATAACAGTTTGTATTAATAATATCTAATTCGGTACACCTCTGAGCGCTTATCAGTGGATCATGTACATCCAATTTTAGGCTTGCAACATTAATAGTTCTGCTACCATAACATTTTTTCATAACTTTGCTTCCTTAAGTGGTACAGATTTCATCAATGTCTTAAAAGCATTGGTCTAAAATTAGGTTAATGTCTACCAATTTTCAGATGTATCCTTCTTTCGGTTGCACAGCTAAAGAGTTTTGAACTTTAATCACAAATAATGATTTAACATCAAAGTTCTCCTTTGTAAACTCCCCTTCCCAGGCAGCAGCTGTCCAGTCCTTTGATCAGGGAGGTGTGTCCCCTTCCTGGAGAGGGAATCTCCCCTGTAGAGATCAGTTGGGCAGCTTGCGTTTGTCCTTGGCTCAGCCAGAGACAAATATCTGATGCTCTCATTGTGCTCCTTGTTGTCAACATGCGTGAACCATTAAGCAGCCATTAGTCTTCCTGTAGCAATTGAGTGTCACGCTGAAATGTGAATCTTTCCCAGGCTGGGCTGTCAGATCAGAAATAAATAGTTGATTAGCTCCAGACTGGGTTCCTTTAAATTAAAGTCTTTTCATTTCACACATATAAAATATAAGCACAGTTTATAAGGGATTTGGACATTTTAAAATAATTATCTCTTCACAAACATGCTTTAGATAGGTGGATTCTGCCATTTTAATCAGGAAACAGAAACACTTTTAAACTGGGTTTGACAGCTACTTTTCAGATGCAGCTGTCAGTCAGTGAGGCCTGGATTCCTCTGACTGCCTGGAGAATCTGTGATTTCAGCAACTTTTCATGTCAATAGCTCACTGGGGAAATGACTGAAATTAGCGCCAAAACAGCACTTTGAAGGTTGCCATTGATTAGGAATCTGTATTTAAGGGCATTCTCAGATTTTATTTATTCTTGTGACAGGTAACAAAACCCACTGGCATTCTCTTGCAGGAAGTTCTTGCTTTGATATCAACTTTGCCTGTGTGTGGCAAGGTGGTGCAGCCTCTTTGGGATTTCTGAACCATGCACAGTTTTGCAGATTTGGCGTGCAGAGGGGTTAGCACCTCCATTTTTGGCAGATTCTTTCCCCCATTGGCAAAGGGATGTAGTGTGACACATTGGCATGGGTTGAAATATCCCACAAACCTACATGCCACTGCACTGAAATACGGTGCAGGCTCAACCCCTTTATTTTTTATGACAAAGTGATTCATACTTGCTTTATGAACATTTGTTTCAATAAATACTCAGGTTGTTTTATCATGTAACTTGGTGATTTTAAACTACAGACAAGTGTACAGACTAGGATTATAATTCTAGTGAGTTTTCACAATAATAATCTTAGTCTGTACGATTGTGTGTACTCCCAGAGGCTTTTGCCTCAGGATACAGACATTGAATAGGCCTCCCTCTTGTAGATACATTGGTTCTTGAAAGCTAGATTTATTGAACAGTGTGCTAGTTTAACCTTTGAATAACAACTTTACAAAAAGAGTTTTGTTTTTTCCTAATATTGAATAAGGAATAGGAGAAGATACAGTCCACCCTGCTCTCCATGTTAGAAATTGTTGAGCCAGGAAGACAGGGTTTCAATCCCCATCTTATACTCTTCATTCATTATAGGATCCTGAACAAATCACTTTCCATCATTGTGATTTATGTTGCTTACTATCTGTAGAGAAAGTCTCACTCATATGGGTTAACATTCTATAGTGTTACTACATAGATAATTATATTGTTTACCCATTTATATAATGCACACTGTTTGGGAGTAAGTATGTGAAGTGATGGTCTTATGTTGTGGGGGTTGGGTAGAGAGGGCACCATGTATTTGTGTTGCATTTTGTGGAGGCAGGAAGCCAGGTATGGCTCTTTTGCTGTACCAGCTCATGTTTGGCTGTGAGAGCAAAGCCAGACTCCTTGGTTCAGCAATGGCTCGGCCCTACCAGTGAATTCTCTATGTTTGCAAATTCTATACATTTGTCTACAACAAAAGATTGAATCAGATGGGATGGGAGGAACTATAGCCTGCTGCCAAGTTGTAAAGTGGGACACATGGAAACGTGGGCTCATATCCCATCTTTCCCATTTCACCAATGATATCAACCCAGTGAAATCATTTTACTATGTTTGGCAAGTGAGACAATTTCCTCTGGTCTGGGTATCCAAGAACCCACAAATATTACTGAAAAGCATGTTTATTAAAAGTAAAGTCATATCAATAATGTCTACTATATATACTTGGGTGTCTGTGGGAAGTGGAGCGTTTGGAATTGTGAAGGTTGAGGCAACTGCATTGTGGGCTCGACCCACCACAATATGGGCCAGAAAATGATACTTGCCCACTAGCCCAAATGATGTCAATCCACCTATGCCCATCGGCCATGACCATGGCCATTGGCTACTGTCCACATTGCACCAATTAGGTTTAAGGACCAGGCTATGCATGTGGCCCGAATGCTCCTTACTATTAAATAACCTGACCACGCCGACCATAGACATTGACAGTGGCCAATGTCGCCATTTCCACCATTAGGCTAACATCCCATGGACAGTGGCCCATGGCCACCCTCTTTTCTCTCCTTCTTTCTTATCTACAATAGTTTTCACCCGAAATGTCCAAAGGTACGTTACCCAGGATCACCACCATTGCAATCGAAAACCTGCACAGAATCCAGAAAATAAATCAAAACTATATGTGTGTAATAATACACACATGCAATATTTTCCAAATGAGCTATGTATGGCCACATGCAGACCATTCAAATTATGTGATTCTGCAGAATTCAAAATACTGATCCCACGGAGGGGCTGCCAGATTTTGTGCACAGTGGGAAAACACTGCAGGGAAGCTCAGAGTCAGAGTTTCCATTCATGGCTCCCTCACCATGGGGGAAACCGTCTAGAATGGATCATGAGCGGAATAAGTCATGGAATGCTCTATTGTATGTGGTTGCTAGTGGTCTACTGAATGCTCCTGCGTTGTCTGCTTGAACTTAATAATGTGAAAGAAACTGCAGATCCCTGTTGTGATGCTTCATCTTCAATGTATGTTAGCACTGCCATTTCTCTTGTCATTAAGTTATTGTACTATGGATTTTTAAACACCCACAAATGTAGCCTTTTGCCCCTAGACTACACAAACTCTATGTGGCAAATCCAATGAAAATGTATCACTGTAAATGGCTTGTAACAAAAGTTCACATTCACACAGGACTTGATAGTGCAGTTCAATCATTATGTTCATGCACAGAACATAAGTTCTGTTTTTTCTTATACAAAATTGATCCAAGAGCATAAGCGTATGCATATCTAAAGTAGAAAGTGCCCACTATGCTCATGCATTTTCCAGCAACCTCCTTTTCAGTCTTCAGCCACTCCGTTTGGTCTTTCCCATTCTACTCCTTTGAAAAAAATGGCAAAGTGCATTTCCTGCATCTAAATGTTTCTAATATGTATGTCTCCTGTGCACGGCTAAGTTCTTTGAGCAGCTGACACTCACCCATCATGGTCTTGCCTCCATTTCATCCATGATTTTTGATGAAGGATCAATAGAACATTGTGATCATTCATGAGATCTCATCACTTCTGCCCAGAGGGTAGCCCTTCCCAGTGTGGCTAGGGAAGTGAGCCCGCTACAAAACATTTCCCCTAGGGGTGGCAGTAAGCTGGACTTCACAGGGGGAGACTCTCCTCTTGGGGACAAGGACCCCAGTTACCTGAAGGAACTCCCTGACTCACTTTCCTATGTGTGCCTGTTAGAGAGAATTCTCAAAAATGTGCTAATTCCCTCCACCTTAGAGACCCCCAGCCACTTTGCTGGATTCTGAGGACTGGATTTTTTGACCCGTATGTACTCATGTATTTTGAATGTGAATTTTACCTCTGTGTTTCTTTTGGTTATGAAGTCTAACAAACTCCATGGGCATCATATTTTACAATTGTGTCCCAAAGCACCCTCAGTGCAGTGACACAGGGAAGTTTTTTAGATTTCCCAAGGTTTAATTACCTTCTCTGGGATAAACTACTGTTTCCCAGAACAGTAAAGTGAAATTGACTTTACTTAGCAGTGTACTTGCTAAACCCAGCACAACCTATCTCACAATAGAGTGCTGGAGGGGTTACTTAGTATCCCCTGTGTCTAACTGCTCATGTAACATTTTTATGTTACCCTTTCCTCATAGAATGGCTGGTGTCAGTGGTTTTGTTATGAACTTCCATGGTTTGCATTTACCGCGGCTTTTCACAGCACCGGTAACGCTAACCACGGGAGCCATCTTTTTCAAAATGGCGCCGAGCCATCTTTGACAAAAGGGTCCCCGGTCTTTTATTTTTCACCATGTCTTTGTGGAAAGTTCTTTCTAGAGAGTTTCTCTGCGTGCCAAACCAGGTTTGGTCTCTTTGTTCATTTCGCCGTTGGCGGGCTTCAGGAGTGAAACCCGCCTCTGGCTCCAGGATTTCTGATGTAGGCAGGAAGTGAGGGAGGTGCCCGAAACGCCCTGTGCTTAGTGGTGATTGGCTGGCTGACTGTCCAGCAAGGACAACCACCCTGCTGGGTGAGTGACAGCTAGGCAGGAATGAATAGGAGAGAAATGAATAAAAGGCGAGTCTTTTGGCTTGGAATGCAGAGTCAACCACTACACGAAGGAACCGAAGAAGAGCTTGAAGAGGACACCTGCTGCAACTAATGGACTGTTGGTTTGCCCGGCGAAGCCCTGCTGCAGTGCCAACTTGCTAAGTTCGTATTGACAGAGAAGCCCCTACAAGTATGACTTCTCCCTTTCAGTTGGTGGGACCAATCAACTCAAAAGTAAGCCACCTGGACACCCATCTCAGAGCTGGTTGAAATTCCTCAGAGTTACTGCAGGAAACCGTATAGCAGGGAGAGGGACACCAGTTTGTGTGTGTTACTTTTAAGCTGGCCTAAAGCTTTTAGAAAATCCTCCGGACTCCCACGAAGCAGGACTGACCAAGCCTGAGCCCCCTCAACAGAGTGCGGGACCCCAGAAACAAGGACAGTCCATCCTTGTCAGCCAGGAACCGCGTTGTTGCTATTTGTGGAAGCTGAAATGCAAAACAGCCACTGAAAGTGAAGTTTGCTGATTGTGGGTTTTGACAGTCCCAGTGCAATGCAGGAGTCCCCCAACGTCCTCCCTCTTGTCCCCACGACTCAGGCCCAGGAACAGTGAGATCTGCAGAGCTACACAGGAACAGAAGTCATCAGCTGCATCTTTTCTTCTTTAGAAAGGTACTGTAAAACAAGTCTAAGAGAATTTACCTCTTACTAGAGAAGTGCTTATAACTTCCACAACTCACAGGTCCAATCAGCTTGTGGCCCTACATTTGATTCTTCTTTTCATCAAAGACTCCTAAGAACTTGTGCAAAGACTTTTCCATTTACTTACCAGAAGTGCTTTATCCTATCCAAGACTTTTGCCCACTGGCTTTGGCTTAGCCTAATGAATTGAACAACTCTTCTAGTGAACTCTAAAAGGATCTGCAGTGCTTAGGAATAATTGTGGTCTCTTGTGTTCTAATAACCGTTGCCTTTTACCAACTTTTTAAGAGTGTTCTGAATACCAACAGTAAGATATTAATGTCTCCAGAACCCTTGTTACTGTAGTCACATGTGGGTGTGGGTTGTTTCTGTGGGCCAGTGTTACTATTCCATTGCTCCCTTCTGTGATTGTGTCTGATGAGCCAAATGCTGCCACCACCCACATCAATCTGCAACTGCACCCACCATTCTGCCCGATAACACCCTCTTGTCACCTGAGTAAGACAACCAGACACATGTGCAGCATGGCCTGGAATCAGAGGGCGACACGGATGCCAGTGGATGACACAATGGAGGTCACAAGGGTTTTGTGTATCCATGCTTCAGCCCCAGCCCTCCTCATAGTCCACATCCCATTGCACAGCATTCTATCAATGCTATGTGGAGGAGGCTGGACACGATGAAGCAGCAACTGATCAACCTGGAGAAAGTTGCGGGTATCCAAGTAGAGCATCTGTAAGTATATATGACTGTGTGCAGATCACAGAGGATTGCAAGGTCCTTGGACTGGGAGTGACCACGGCAATTGTTGGTGGACACCGCTGCTCTGACCGGTGGGACAGAGGGTGAGAGAGCTGATGGAGGGCATATCAGCATTTGTTGAGTCAATGCAGGCCAGCATGCTCCTCACCCTCCAGCCCATCTAAGGGCCAGAGTCTGACCTGTCCACTTCAGTGACCGCCCCAGAGGGATCTGCAGCTGACAGCCCACTGCACCGCTCCATGAAATATGGCGCCCGCTCACAGCCAGAACTGCCTGGCAAGGGCAAGAGGCCAAGGAAATTATTGTTGCCACATCTCACCTTTTTAGCCAGGCACAAGGGGAGTGGGTGGGTATGGGTGTTAGGGATGGGGAGGTGGGTGGGTATGGGTGTTGGGGATGAGGGAGGTGGGTGGGTATGGGTGTTGGGGATGAGGGAGGTGGGTGGGTATGGGTGTTGGGGATGAGGGAGGTGGGTGGGTATAGTTGTTGGGATGGTCTAGGTGGGTGGGTATGGTGCTGGGAATGGGGAGGTGGGTGAGTATGGTTGTTGTGGATGTGGGAAGTGGGTGGGTATGAGTGTTGGTGATGAGGTAGGTGGGGGGAGGGTTTTGGGGATGTATGTGTTTGACACTGCACTATTAAATACTTGTTCAGTTGAAGCAATGCTAGGATATTTCACACAGTCATGTGTGAATGTGATATATATAAGACGTGGCTATATGCAAAGGTGAGCAGCAGGTAATTATCAATGTATTCGTAAATAATTGTCAATGAATTTTTGTCACACCAGATGACCATCTCTTCCCTCCTCCAACTCAGTGTATATCAGCACTGCACCTGCAAGTATTTATTTGTTGTCTTCTGGGGGAGACGTGTCATCATAATGGGGAGGGGCTCATTTCACCTGATGTATATGTTCTGCAGCATAGCACAGGCAAGAGGTATTTGTCCAACATTCTTTGGCCTGTACATAAGGCCCCTCCGGTTCTGTGTAGGAACCGGAAACTGCCCTTCAGCAGGCCAAAGGTCCACACTATGCACAGCCTGGTCCTGGCGTGTGCATCATTGTAGTGTCCCTAGCCATGGAAGCTGGCGGTATCCAGAGTCACCTGCAAGGGCATAGGTCACCAGTGTCAGCTGCAGTGCATTGGGGATGTGTTTTTATTTTTAAGGCATATTGATGGACACTCTGTACATTCATTATTCATGTATTGTCAGACAAAATAGTTGTCCATCCCAGTTATTGGATGCAGAGTCATTCACTCTGGTTGAACATGTGCATTGTCGTGTTACGCCATGCACACAGCTCACAACCAGCAGCCATCACTCACATTGTCTCTCATTGTACTCACATTGCAAAGTGCTTATAGCCTGTGTTACTATCATGCATGTGCCCTGATGGGTGATTTCCTGTACTTGTGTATGTTTGCAGCGTCAGCGTTACTTCCATTACGTCTTCACATTAATAGTTACCAGATAACATGACATTACTTTCTTCCAGTGTTGGATTATCTTTGTGCAGTGTTGATCTGTGACATTCAATATTGTAGGGCGGACCACCGACAACCAGACAAGTAAAAGACAATCCTCTAAGGAAGAAGCCTTGATGCTTCTCTTGCAAGGATAACAACTTTTTATTTCCCAAATAAAGTCATAACATGTCAATAGGGGCATTCAATCCCGACTGCCATGGAGCACGTACTGGTCACTTCAGAGCAAAGCAGTATGTTTAAGAAACATTGTCGTCACAAGTGATGCAAGTATTATTTTTCGGTTTTTTTGCTTTATTGAGTGGTATATAGTGTTAGTTCCCTTGCTCATTGACCCCTATCAACATACCATCTACTGCATAGGGGCTGTCAGATGATTGGTTCCCATGTCATTGTGTCAGTCCCCTTACACATGGTCTTTGGCCTTGCCACTCTTGGTTCCTGTGATATGATTGGATGCCCAATTATGAACACTTCTCTCCCCACGAACACTTCACGTGATATGCACCTGATAGTTGGACATGAGCTCAGTGGATACTCTCAAGGTCAAATTGGCCCTCTGAAATGTGAGGTGCTTCATTGTATCACAGACATGCAGGTGCCCGTCTACGACCTAGATTTGTTATCCTCACCCTGTGCACCTCGCAGTACAAATCACAAGACATCCTGCCCTGAGCTCCCCTCTTGGCAGCAGCCCCCTCCCTGGGCCTTCACCTGGGCTTGGCCGGCACAACACTCTTCAGTAAACTTGTAATAGATGTAAGATTTCTAATGGTGGGTATCTGCTACTTCAATAGAGTGACCAGTCTAGTGGGGGTATAGGGAGGCCCTAAATTGGGGTGGGACTGTTTTGGCAGCTCAGGACATCTGCCCTGGCTCCCAGGAGATCATCCTTCAGAGGCAGGCACAGCTCTGCTCACACACAGCCATTCACATTCCTTTCTAATTGTATAGGGCTGCAGTGTGAGACAATAGGATAGTTCTATCTATTTTGTGTGATGGCCTTTCTATCTGCTGCCTGAGCAGGGAATGGGGATGGGAGAGGCATATTAGCACTAAAATGCAAGGGTGTGCTATTGAAAATGATGGGGCCTGGCCTTTCTGGGCCTCAGTCTCAACACTGACACTGGTTCAGTACTTATGGGGGTCGAGGTAAAATGGCTCCCTTTCACTACATTATTATACACTATACTGTTCCTTCGCCCCTACAGTGCACTCCCCTACCACCTACAGTCACCCTTCAACGTAACACCATACATAATATATTTTCCTCAGTCTTAATGGTTTTGGGGGGCCAGAGATTGGATATGCATCACAACAATGTGTAGGTATGTGTCCCCTTGCATTGTGGATCCTGCAGTCCTCTGTGTGTGTGTATTGCTTGCTTGTTGGGGCAATATGCATCACTGACATACTACTGCATTGCCCTGAATGTCCTAGTCCTGTGGGTTGCTGGTTGGTGGATGTCATCTGTGGGGTAAGAGGGCAGGTCCTGCATGTACAGGACCTTGACAGGGTATGCATTGATCACTTGTGGTAATGTCACCCCCCCTTACACATAGCATTTCACTAGTGCTGTGAGATCATTTTGTGTGATGGCACTTGTACTCACCCAGTATCCATGTCTGTTGGCCTCTGTGGCTCTCCATGTATGCAGGCAGTGTGCTGTTCCGCAGGTCTATGACATTGTGTGTAGAACCAGGTAAGCGGACATAGCAGTGTGTGATCATGAGGTCAACATCCTGGCAATACATGGAGTGATACTGCTTCCTGTTGCTGTATACCTCTCTGCATGCCTGGGGGGCGGCCAACACCACTTGGGTGCAGTCTAGAGCAGCAATTCTGTTGTGCAGGTGGGTTGCTGCATAGAAATGTGCCTTTGCGGCATTCATCTGTGCCTGAGTGGTGGGCAGGAAGATATGCCGGGAGGCATTGTGCAGGAATGCTTCCAACGCCTGCACAAGCACCCATGAAAATGTGGGCTGGGACATTCCATGCAGCATGCCTACAGTGTACTGGTAGGTGCCAGGTACATGGAAATGAAGGACCGATGCAAGCGTCAGCAGATGTTGTGGGGTGAAATAGTCCCAGACACCAGATATAAAGAGGCCAGCGTCCGTTATGAGGACTCACCAAAATAGAAGGCCTGTACAGAAATGATGTCGGACATGAGGCCTAGTGAACCTGAATCATAAAGGAAAGAAAGTAGGCCCAAATTTCAAGATGCTAAAATATGCTAAATGCCTTTCATGAAGGAAGCGAAAGACACGTGGAAATGATGTTTGGATAAATCCATGAATAGCTGTACCCACTCATATGAAACCGCAGTGCACAGAATCCTCAATGGGATGCCAGAGGTGTGTTCAAGCAGCTACAGTGAAACACAGTTCATTTCATGTGTAAAATAAATAAAACGTCATTTCGTTTTTCTCTCCAAAGTAACAATCTTCAAAGCAAAATGCTCACCAAAACCACACAAAAATGTGAATATGATGTTCTCATCTAACAGTTGTATGCGAGGGACAACTTAATAGTGACACTTACATATATGCAGAATTGTGTGCCTTCTAAGAGCTTATTTACAAGTAAAATGTGAGTTTAAAAGGCAATTTGCTACTTGTTACATGAAAGTTCTGTTTCTTTAGAAATGAAACTGACCTCCAGCATTCTTTCCCCTGCTGCCCTGAAGATCTGACCTGGGTGTCATCATCAATCAAAGCCAGTACTTAACTATATAGAAAGAAATACAATGCGTTAGATTGAAAATTTGGTGGGTAACTGATAAGCCATGTCTGTTCTGGCAGGACTTGTGACCGCCAGGTCACATGTCCCCATAAAAATGCATTATCTTGGCCATAAGCTCTTGGTAGGGGGAGGCAAAATCTAAACCCAGATTCCTCTGCTGATGTCATGTGCTGAAGGAGGAGAAGTGAACCTTTAAAAAAAGGTGGGGAACCAGCAAATGAGTAGTGAAACTTTACATTCCTTTAAAATAGGAGAAATGCATTTTATTTTATTGTGTAAAATGGGCAGTGTACATCACACAAAAGTAATTCCAGGCTTTTATTAAAGCTGACAGTCAACCCATTCTAATCATGCTAAAATGATTTTGTGGGATAAACACAACAAACTTTATTAATGAAAATGTGGTTTGGGCCTCCTCGTGTTTTACAGAGATGTAGATGTGAAAAGTTGATCGAAACATGCCCATCATTATTAGTATGAAGCCCATAAAAGCGGCATATTTTTCACTGATATGGTTCCTGAGTAAATGAGGAAAAACTGTCTCTCGGCACAGGAAGGGCGTGCAGAATTCAGATTATTCTCATTTGATTCACCTTAAAATGCAGTGCTCAAAAATGTATTCATACATGTCAAGATGTGAAAATTAAGGGTATTTGCCATGTGGTGAGATTTTTAAGTCTTAATGCAGACCGAGCCCACCTGTCAAAGTGGGATGATTAAGTTCTCTCCACCCACTGCCTACCCAAAGCACTCCCCCATCCCCATGTCCTATGAGCACACAGGTGGGAAGGGGGTAGTGACACTCCACCAATCCCTTTCACGGGAATCATGACAAGTTAGAGATGTCATTTGCCTCAGAGCTGGAATTCTCCCACTAATTCCAAGAGGTGACCTGCTGCCGAAATCTGCCGAGAACATCCCAGCAGAGAGAGGCCTAATCTTGCAGTGGAGACAGGAGCCAGGAGACATAGAAGCTGATTGGGGCCCTTTGAAGGAAAGAGAGTAGATCCTTGACTGGCCCCCTTGGCTGTCCCAGTGCGGTGCCCTGATGCTCCGGGATGCCCAGTCCAGACCTCTCCTGTAAGTAGAACTACCTCCAAAAAGCCATTGAGTGTGTAGACTTCATATATTTTTCAGCATTGTTTTAGACATTTCCCCATTGAAGAATCCCCTGTTTGTATGTGTAGATCCTTATCATATTTATCAAAGTAAATCAAATAATTCCCCCATTTAATTCACGGGATCTGTATTGTTGGCATTCGAACCAACAATCTTTTCCCAGTGTGTTGTGAGCCGGTATAGTCATAAAGATTTGCCAAAAGAATTAACCCCCCAAACCTGCTTCGACGTGTGTGCGCAAGGTGTAAAAACAAAATTCCCCATTTATCCCTTTCATGTTAAACCTGAAGTCGAAAGCCCAATAGTGCCTGTGCACATGCAAGTTGCCAAAACTACATTGCCCATGTGTACCATTGTGCTCTGTAAAACAAATTAGCATTTTCTTTTCTTACCTTGCATCTGTGCTAAACACCCCAAAATCGATTGTCCCATTTTGTTCTGATAAAACCTCAAAGCTCTGTGTGTTATTGTTAGGTGGAGAAAAACAAATTTCCCATTTTTTTCTATTCTTTCCCATTGTAGCTTTTCCAAATAATTCAAAATCGATTTTCCCCATTATGCTCTGAAAAATGAATGTTCCGATTTGTATTATTCTTTCTCTGTGATTCCAACCCAAAAACTGATTTTCCCATTTGCTGACTAATACCCCAAAGCCCTGCCTGTCCTTTTTAGGTGCACAAAAAACGAATTTCCCATTTCTTGCTATGCTTTCCCATTGCAGCTGTGCTGAGTAATTCAAAACCAATTTTCTGATTGTGCTCTGCAAAACAGATTTTCCCACTACCTTTCTGTCTCCCATATTGTTTCTGTGAGCTAGACCACCGATCCGATTTTCCCATTGTGTTCCCACTCTCTGCCACTGCCTTCCATTCAAAGGAATCAAGGCTAATTAGTGTTTGGGGGCTGAGGAGTGCTAGGAGAATGCTTAACAAATCTGCTATCACTGTATGTTAAAATTGTTCTTTTCTTCTGTTTGGTGGGTGAATTAAAAGAAATCAATTGTGACAGTATATCTCTATGTTGGTACTTTATAACAAAAATCATTGTTGTTCTTGTTTTGCCACAGCTGCGGTGGCTGATGTAATCTATTAGTGATCTCTGATTTAAATAAATGAATTAATCAATACATTCTTAATACATACCGGCCTGTTCCCTAGTTCATTAGTCAAATACCACCGGGTATTTGTTAGGGGTGTGTACGAGACCGGTTGGAGGCCTTACCACAGTGATGCAAATAAAAACTCATAGTGATGTGTTGTGCGTCACATCCATTGGGGGAAAGTCACTCCCTGAGTTGAGGGTGACTGCGTAATAATAATATGCCCTCACTTTGCAAGGTGTCTCCTTCTCTGCATGGTGTCTCCTTCTCCTCTCTACGCCCTGCACCCTGTGCTGTTGTTCCGGCCTCTAGCTCAATGTGGAGCAGGAGGAACTGCATGTCCCAGATAGCGACAGCTAGTGACAGTGAACTGATCAACTCAGCCCTTCAAGATGAGTAGCAATTACCCTGGAGATGGATGAGGATGCAGATTTTTATTCATACATCAATAATCTTAAAGACTCGGGTAGTTGGCAAAAGGAAAATGGTTTTAATATCAATTATCTAAAACAGGGAGCACAACGAACATCAACAAACTCACTCAATCCTCTTACTCAATGCATTCTAGTAAAAACTGAGGTTTTATACACAAATCTCATCATCAGTGATATTAACCTATGTTTTACTAACATCATCCTACATGACAAACTACAAAAACCTATGAGTATGGGTGATAGGCTCTCAGTGAAGATCTAAGTATACGGTCCATACTAGCATGGGATAGTGAGTGAAGGTAATTGGTTACTTAGCATCAGATGGGGCAACTAAGCCCGCCCCTAAAAATCACCACTATGAACAGCACTAAATGTACGACATCCCATTGGTTACACAACTATAGGACCCTTAATTACGCGGTCCTCTACAATTGGTTGGCAATCTAACCTCTGTCAGTACTTTTCTAGCTACGTCTAGCAGCATGCAGGCTAGATATCCAGGTGCTGGTGAGCTCGTCTTAACCATTGCTACCCATCAATTAGCATATGAATCCATCATCACCTCAGTGGTCTACTGTCAATTAGGCTTTGAAGCTCGGCCTTGAGAGTGTTCTTAGCTCTGAGAAATTCAAGGAGTGAAGGCACGCTCTGCCCTTGTGTGTTGGCGTGACCATCTCGTTCGTCCAGCTTCATCCTTCCACATGACTGTAGGTTATGAAATCAAGCCTCTAGTGCATTTAAAATACTATTTTTTAATGAACCTCTGACGTCTTTCTTGCTTTCTGAACAAGAGTTCTGTTCTTTCACACGATTTGTATCCAATGTCAGTTTATTCCAGTTTGATAAGACCTTGGCGTCTTCGCTAACTTCGCCTTCTAAGATTTATTTTGTAATTCAAGCTGCTTTTAACTGTGACACACTAGAAATTAGGCTTTTTTGCTACTCTCCAGCACTGTTATAATGCGTAGTGAAAATATATATCCTTTACTTGCCCATATGCATATATATATATTGGCGCTTGCCGCAATCTATTCACTATAAAGCTAGCCTCAAGATGACTTTGTCTGCTTGCATTTCGTTTGCATCTGTACACGTGTAAAATAGCTTGATGTCTTCGTCCGTTTCTGTGGCCTAAACTTCTTCACCTTGATCCCAAGATGTCACTTATCATTGTTACTTTCTTGATGCCTTATAGAATATCTTCATTCTCGTGTGTCTGCATCTTCTATATACGTCAGCTCAGCTCTGTGTAACGTTTGCTGGTAATGGTTGGTGACGTCACCACTCTCCTTTGCTGTTAATTTGCTCTGTTTCTTCAGGAATCTTATTTAAACAACCATCATATTTCCTTGTGTACAGGTATGGTGTTCTCAATTGGAATTTTGCCTCTACGATTCCTTTTGACCTTTGTCACTTGAACTGTTCTTTGTATGTCACATGCTCTGGTTTCCAACATACAGATAATATGGGTAGGACGGTGAGGTGGGGCTGATTGGCTGCTCCTCTACAACAACATGGTGTTTGAAAGTGTGTTTGGGTCAGGTGCAGGCCTTTTAAGTTTTTGAGAATGGAATTTGTGCACTGGTTACTTGTTTTCCATCACCTACAGTGGCGGTAACTTCACTGTGTTTTCGGTGGAATTACTGCCAAGTTGCGATGGTATTTTGGCAGTATGTCTACTTGCGACATGGCAAAAATACTATTCTTGGTACTGGCTGCGATTCCACTGGTGGAATTAGCGCTGGGGCTAATTATGCCAGGTGTTGGCGGTATTTCCACCAGGGCTAAATTCACTGGCGGAATTAGCTCCAACTCCTTATTCAGCAGTGTGGTAAAAGTGGAGTAATTCCATTACCGCCACTTTTACCATATACCGCTGAACTCCTAATGAGCCAATTGGTCTCGGGGATATAACTCCCAGCTGGCATCTTCTCTCCAAAGCTCACAGTCCCTGGGATATAGCACCCATCATGCTTCTTCACAAAACCATCAGAAAGTATTTCCTCCCCAAATCTTTAGGGTATTACCTCCACTGACTCCTACCAGCAATGGGTCACCCCTTGGGTCAGAGGTGCAGACATTCAAATAGTCTTGCTGTCCTTCCTCTTGGTCTCTGACTCAAGCCAAGGTCGCTGATACAGCCCTATTTTCAGGTCTCTGCCAATGGCTGAGTTATAGCCTTCATCAAGCCTGCAGCATTCCTTGTCTCTTCCTATTTTCTCTCACTTCCCTGTCTGATGTCTGGGCTGTGACACCTCCCACGGCCTGTGATTGACTTGCATAGTACACTTTATTATCCTGAGCATTCAAAAATGTCCTTTATTTGTTCAGAAGCAGGGACTGGTAGGGACTCATCCAAACATAGTTGATTTGTTGTGTGTTCTGTAGTCGACCCTCGTGGTTCCCAGCTGGTATAGATTAATTTCCCTTGGGGGGGAATTGACATTAATTATCATTTGGGTGAGACAGACACATATTGAAAAACCTCAACCACCATTTTAAAGTCAGGAAGAAATGACTGTTGAACCACGTGGGTGTGTGTGGTCCTGCCAGACTTGGGCAACTGATCTCTCTCGTTGCGTGTTTCTGATCTCGTTAAGTAAGCATTAAGGTATTGTCAGTGGCCGCCATGACCAATGATGATTTGTCTTGCCATGGTGTTGGACCCTACCTGAAAGAGGATGAACATCTGTCCTGGCATGCCCTAGTCAAGTCTAAATGTTTATGAAGTCCAGAGTGAGGGTCCCGAGCTTGCACGAGTAGTTGTGTAGAGAGGCTGGTCTGATTGTTCTATGCTCTGACACATCACTTCTCTCTCGTATTCTAACCAATTTCTGTAAAATGTCCCTCTTGGCAGCCAGATCGATTTTTGCTTATGTGATTGTAGTGTTAAGCCCCTGTTCCAAGGACGGCAACGGGGGGTGGGGGTGTAACGGCCTGGCAGCCCAAGTTAACGGCCTGAGTGAAGAGTGGTCCATTAAAAAGCGCTCCAGGCCGTTACCCGCATTCCAGCTCTTGGAACGGGGGCTTATAGCCATTAGCACCCTGGGCTGCCAAACAGGTCACGCGCAGGATCCCGTTGAACTGAGAAAAATACTTTTCCAAGATGGCTACCATGGAGAGGGAAGTGGGGCTCCATAAGGTGCCTCTCTTCCCTTTCCATGGCGGCCTGCAGGAGCGGAGAGGAAGGAGTGGTGGCGGCGGGGAGTGTCACCGCTGCAGAAATAAAGTAAGGGGGGCTGGGAAGGAAAACAATTATAATAATTAACAGGACGGAGGGTGGAGGGAAGATGAGGCAGTGGGAGCCGGCCGTCAGGTGGGATGGAACGCAGGCTTTCAGGGCTGGATCAAGCCCACATTCCTAGCCACTTGATTGGTTGGCTCCTCCCGCCAGGGTGCTAATATGCCTTAAGTGAGCTTGTAATAAAGGGGAAAGGTAAAGGCCCTCTTCTCCCCCTGCCCCCTTCCCTGTGTCTGAAAGGAGGGTTGCATTAACGGTGAAACTATGCTCATGAGGCATGAGAGCTTTGGAAGGGGTAGGAAGACTCTTGCCAATACTTTGTATGCCACTTCCGGGCAGCACTTGCTTTGCTTGTGGGCATCCCATGCCCTAGAGAACTCAACTTCCTACAGATATTCAAGGCTCTGCGACTTTTTCACAGATTCCTTTGTTTTTTTCTTGAAAAACTAATTAGTCTTCTGGGCTTTTCATTTCCCTATTGTCTGTACTCGAACAAGCACCTTGAGTTCACTCCACAGCTACAACAAATGGAGCACAACCTGTGAAGAATAGAAAGAGGACAAAGGAATAAACTTTGAGTGGCTACCACGTTCCAATGGTGGCGCTTTTGCTAGAAAACGTTATCAAACCCGTCGGATTTGAAAGATTTTGGAAAGAAAGTGGCCCATAATTCAATGTTGAATGCTACCCCAGGAAGGAGCAGCAACGGTTATGCAGCCTAAAACTACTGTACAAATAAATTCCCAACCGCATCACACTTCGGGTTTGAGTTGTGTGCAGCAGGAAGAAATACAACACACGCTCATTCGAGCCTAGAAAAGTGTACCCTAGATTTAAACGACATAGGTTAAGGAAGTGAAAATGGTGAAGGGTTGGTCTTTTATTAATAAGGGAACTTCCAGGCTGCGCGGGTTGCATGACTTCTGTTAGCCATTTTCAATGTGTGAAATTATAAAATGACGACACCAGGGATTAACAACCCTATTATTATCATGTATTAACAAACACCCACGCCGACCTGGGCGAGATTGCAGTACATCCGACAGCCCTCCTTACATTTAATCGAAAGTCCCGACATGTGCATTGTGGAGTGGGGCAATCAATTCTCGTAAAACGTTCGCCCCTTTTGTGTGAGTCGCACACCACACGCTCGCCTCCTTCCCTTGCTCAATCCATGGTGTGTGTGCGCCTGAGAGCAGGGGCGGGAGCTGGCGTGCTGCCGCTGACATCTGATTGGCTGCGAGGCGGATCTCACCCAGATGGATTTGTCTATATAACAGATGCAGGCGGCGGGCTCGGCACAGCATCCAGGAGCTGGAGCAGAGAAACGGTTTGTTCGCAGAAGCAGCAGGAGCTGAAGCATAGCGCGTGGACTCTGTAAGCAGGAGCTTTGCAGCATTTGGATTTGAGAGACCGACTACCGGGACAATGTGCAAAGGGTTGGCCGGGGTTGCCGCTTTGCCGGCCACATGCCTGAAAAGGTAAGTCCGTTCTACCCACGCACTTCCATCTTGTCCAGGACGATGAGGAGCTGCGGTTTTGCCTGTCCTCAGCCTCTTATGATAGCGGGGCAGTGGGGTTTGAAATGACGAGTTGGCCTGTGCATGTCTTATCTGTTTCACTCTGGCACTGACTGGCAGACAGCACCCAGGGGGTGCAAGAACAGTGCTGCCGCATGCAGGTCTGGATAGCAGCATACGCAGCCTGCATTGGGAGTCAGCGTCAGTATTGGGTGCAGCGTCCCCACCAGCAAAGAGGGTGCCGTTTCATCTGCGGGAACAATTTATGATGCTTATATGAGCAGTGCATTATGTGGTTTCCGTGTCTTAAAATCGCAGCAAAAATGTGTATACAAAATATTGCTGCAAAAATGCTGTGGTTTTACTGCCACAATCATGTAAAGGATGCGGGGGACACCCCTGCAACCCCCGGACCCATTATACCATTTAAGGGGAGCAGGGGACGTTCCTGTAACCGCTGCTCCCCTTAAATTGAATAATGGGTTAGACTTTTACCAGGTCAAGCCACAGCATTTTTGCAGCAATTTTTTTTAGTGCAACATTTTTGCCGCAATTTTATTACCTGTTACCATACCGCCGAGGCTGCTAGAGGTGCAGTGATGCGTTGAGGGAGCTTCCATACGAAGGTGAATGTATGTGAGGCCAGGGAAAGGACACATACCACTGTAGCACCGTGTGGGTCTGGCCCGCTGGGATACCGATGATTGGCGGCAGGCAAGGAATGGGGCGTGTTCTTTAAGGATAGCCACAGCTCCGATGTTTAGGAAAAGAAAACATTAGGGTGACAGAAAAGGGGGATTTTGAGGTTGTCTCAAAGATTCAAACATCCCAAAAAAGCAAATTTGACGAAGCGGGGTTGTGTGGGAGGGGGCTCACCTCCAGGTGAGAAAGTGCATGTCAGTTTCAGTGCATGTGACGCTTGCTTCGCAGTGATACACTAGTCTATATTATGCGTTTGCCTTTCTGGCTACACATGTGTAACAGAGGGCATCGCATGAAACGGATGCGCGTGTCGGTTTCAGGGTGGGATGCGGATACACTGAATCGACCCCTTTACCCCTAATTGAAAAGGACAACTTGGATGCATGCAGTGATGGGAACAGCTTCTCTATTGCGTCACGAATATGATCTCATGGGGCTGTCAAATGCTGGTGGGGTGTGGGATCCCCCAAATGTATGTCGTATTTGTCAGAGTCTGGAGAGCGAAAATAATTGTGATGTCACTGTAAGCTCGTTTCACAATACTACATCAAGTGTGTGCATGGATACCGAAGAGGGTGGCATTGACAGAGGTTCAAACATCTGGAATATTCGCATGAAACGTCTTGCAGGGATAACCTAATCAATTGTTCTCACCTTTATCATGGTACATAGAGGCGTGGATGCAGTGTCCCCGGTGACTGTTCCATTTACTCCCCTCCACAACCTGCTCAGAATGTCCCTCAAACTCCCTCCATTGTAAGAAGCTCACTGCTTCACTTCACATCTGATTTCTTAGCTATTGTACTTTCTTTGGTGACCAAAAGAGCATTGTTCCTCCTGTATATAAATAATAAGCACAGTCGTAGTGGACAGTAAATGGGCACCAAATAATGCCCTGCCGGGTGATAAAGGGGCGTACAGACTTGTGGCGGTATTATGATTCTGTCATTGGAGCTGTGCCATCTGTACCTTGGGTGGCAGATTGTTCTGGAAGAATTGATGCAGGCAGCAGCTTCACGGCTCGCTTCCGCGCTAGTACATCTGCCTGGCTTCACTGACAATCGAGCTGACTCAAGAATAAGTATGCACATTCCTGGGGTCAAGTCCTAAAAAAAAGTGTGGGGGGGGGCTCATTAGCATACCAATTGAATGTGGCATCACCGGAACTTATCATATCAAGGTGCCCTCTGTAAAAAGGGGGGGGGGGCTCCGTCCACCCGTGTTTACCCTGGACTTGAGCCCTATGATGTCTAGCTGTATAGAACCTATGCAAATCAGAACTGTCTGCGGGCTCCTGAATAGTGGGTGGTCTCAACACCCAGCTCTATTGTATGATCCTAGCCAAACATGACAGCCCCAAAAGAGGCAATGATTTGACGCACACGTTCACATTATAAATAAACGCACATATAATTCTCCATAGTACTCATGAAAATGTGGTGGCATGGTTTGCCTGCCAGTAAGGAAGGAACTGCTTTGCTTGGCCAGGTGGCAATGCTAGATCAAGCTGCATCTAAGCCCATGACACGCACGTTCTCGTTGACATGTGCCCAGCATCATACCCCATGGTATCATTGCAAAGAACATCATTTTAATTCGGATTGAGACTGGGCCTGAATTACAAAACCGTATTACAGTGGCGCAGTCCCATTGAAAAACGCGTTGTAAAACGGGCTCGCTGTGTTACCTCTCAGTGATGGCTCTAAACACCTGCTTGGCTCCAATCCACAAACACCGGCCCCTCCGTCATTACGCTGACTTTGATGACGCGGTTTGTTCATGTGTGTCGCGAAATGTATGTCGTGCGTAAAAGCAGAACCAGGCGAGCGTAGAATGCGCGTCCCGTCCCTGGCCCGACTTGCAGGCAGCCAGTGATTTACGGCAGACAACGTCATAGATCAGAGGCTGGATGTGGAATGGCCGTGGGTGTCGGTGCACAGATCTGCCAATCAGCAGCTCTGGGCGCGCCTTCCACTAATGGTAGCACATCAGTCAAACGGCAAGGTAGTACCATGACCATCTCATGCCTCCTTTGCCCTGGGAGCTTGGTTATAAGGAGGGGCTCACATGGACACTGCTACCGTGCATGCCCCATTGCACAATGAAAAACGTCCACTTCATGGGGGCCGGGCCCTGCTCTTAAAATAATCGGCAATGAAAGATAATCCCCCCGCTGGAGAAATCAACCATGATGTCGCCCATAAGTGCAGGACACATATGCCCTTATTATCATAACTGCTTAATGGGGATGGCGCGTGAATGTAAGGGTCTGTGTAGCATTGAAGTTAGGTGGTGAGAAGTTCTGTGGTTGTTGCCTCCAGGCGGCCCACAATGGCCAGCAATTCTCTGTGATGTTGTAGCCAAGAAGAGAACGCCTCAGGTTCAGGTACAGGTCTAGAGTATAGGAGGGGGGGGTGGGGTGGAGGGGGAAGGGGGCTGGGAGAAGTCCACTCTTCCTAACATCATTGACATGCCAGCTTCTGGTTTTTCCACATATGCCAGAGCGCCAGGGGACCACTCCGGTGATGGTGCACGGTACAAACATATTCAGAGAACTGTGTGCAAACGAAGTCACAATGGGTTCATTTACAGACTCACTCAGAGAAATTGGCAAATTGCCAGTTAACCTGGACGATTGACAACTACGGTATGGCAAGTTCACTGCCAGGCAGGCAAAGCAATATCTAACGGTTATCGCTGTCACTGGGCAAAACGAAGTGGCAACATTATCAAATGCCTTAATAGCCAATGGACCTGATTCACAAACGTGTTTTTCAATGGGAACATACCATTGAAAACGTTTTCCAAATGTGCGCCAATGTTTATTCTGGCCAAATCTCTTGATTCCTTGCGGCAGTGTTCCTTCGTGCTCTTTCTGCAGACCCTGCTTTAAAGGTTGTGTATTCGACTCTTAACAACGCTGAATGGAACCTTCCAGTGACTTTGTGCATTGACAAATGGCACTCGCCACAAAGGCGGTATCCAAAAAAAGAAAAATCAGGTTCAGTTGCCCATGTTAGATAGGGTTCTAACTCCAAGGGCCTGATTTTACAGATCGTTTTTTCAGTGTGACTTTCCCATTCAAAAAGCATTTTGTAAATCAGGTCCTTAGTGAAGAAGCAGTTCCACAGTTTATTGCTCCCACACCTGTAGACTTCCCCTGTGATGACAACATTGCAGAGAGTGCATAACACGGCTACACGGCTTTTTGCTTAAGCTGCAATGGTTCAACCACATTTCACCAGGTGGAACTTGATTGTATTGGGTCCTTCTTGGACAGAGTGATCACATCTCACCAGGTGTGGCTTCATTGCATTGGCTCCTGGGTTGGGCGGAGTGATCACATCTCACCAGGTGTGGCTTCATTGCATTGGCTCCTGGGTGGGGCAGAGTGATCACATCTCACCAGGTGTGACTTCATTGCATTGGCTCCTGGTTGGGCAGAGTGATCACATCTCACCAGGTGTGTCTTCACTGCATTGGCTCCTGTTTGGGGAGAGTGATCACATCCCTCCAGGCGTGGCTTCCTTGCATTGGCTCCTGGTTGGGGCAGAGTGATCACATCTCACCAGGTGTGGCTTCATTGCATTGGCTCCTGGGTTGGGCAGAGTGATCACATCTCACCAGGTGTGGCTTCATTGCATTGGCTCCTGGGTGGGGCAGAGTGATCACATCTCACCAGGTGTGACTTCATTGCATTGGCTCCTGGTTGGACAGAGTGATCACATCTCACCAGGTGTGTCTTCACTGCATTGGCTCCTGTTTGGGCAGAGTGATCACATCCCTCCAGGCGTGGCTTCCTTGCATTGGCTCCTGGTTGGACAGAGTGATCACATCTCAACAGGTGTGTTTTCATTGCATTGGCTCCAAGTTGGACGGAGTGGCCACATCTCACCAGGTGTGTCTTAATTGCATTGGCTCCTGGTTGGGCAGAGAGGCCACATCCCACGAGGTGGTTTATTGCATTGGCTACTGGTTGGGCAGAGTTATCACATCTCACCAGGTGTGTCTTCATTGCATTGGCTCCAAGTTGGACAGAGTGGCCACATCTCACCAGGTGTGACTTCATTGCATTGGCTCCTGCTTAAACAGAGGGACCGCATCCCTCCAGGCGTGGCTTCCTTGTATTGGCTCCTGGTTGGGCAGAGTGATCACATCTCACCAGGTGTGACTTCATTGCATTGGCACCTGGTTGGGCAGAGGGACCACATCCCACAAGGTGGCTTTATTGCATTGGCTCCTGGTTGGACAGAGTGACCACATCTCACCAGGTGTTCTCATTGCATTGGCTACCGGTTAGAGACAGTGATATTTAATTATATGGGATTGATTTAGAAATCCATATAGGGAATTTGCTCAACACCCCATCACACTGATGACATCACTATGTTCCTACTAGATAGCTCCTTTTGCAGATTTCCTTTAGCCTCCCTTTCCCCACTTTCAAGAGAGCAAAGTTTGTGGGAAATGTTTTCGTAATCCAGGCTCCTAAGCCCTGGAAGAGTTTTCCAGCCTTGCTGTGAGATGGGCACAACCACCTAGCATTCAGAAGGATTTAAGACCAAGCTCTGGAGATACTAACACTACTTTGGCCCTCCATTTGTCTGCCTGAGGAGTCCTTTCTGGTTTGAATTTGCTGTCTCCTCTCTGTCTGAATTTGTCAATAGTGCCACGATACCCAAAGGGACACCTTTTGATCTTCATAAAAGCTCCTCAACAAAATTCAAATACAAATAAAGAAACTGCAATCACTTTATTGATATTTGATGTCTTGACTAACTGCCAGTGTGCAAATTGAGCACCATGAGACAAGAACTAAAATGTTCCCAACTACACAGAGCAAAGTCACGTGCTTCCAAAGTGCAAACACGTCCAAACGCTCTTTTGTGGTGTTTAAACTCATTTCCATGGGCAGACCTTCTGTATCCTTGACCCACTACCATGAATGATGCACAAACGGCACACGCCAAAATAGGTTATCGCACTTCTCCACTATTTCCTCTCACAAAGTGCAAATATATTCTCCTAAACCCTCAATCGGCATATGAACTCATGCAATAGGCTTTAAACAATATATGAAAAAGAGCATTTTATTATATGACACTGTATACAAAATAAAAGTTGCATATCCTTCATTGGTACATCAGTTACATATGATGTATTATTTATTTATGTATTTCTACATGCATTCATTTTAGAGAAACTAAAAGAGTCATTTCATACACTGACAGAATAATGACTAGTCAATGATAAGTGTGCCCCATAAATCATGCATGCTCTCTAACTCTCTAACTAGCAACGTCATTTTGGGCATTCCAGATTTGCACTGTTATCTATACAAGTTCTCTTAATCACCACCTCTCACAGTATATAATATCCCTCTGAATAAATAACAAACCCTAAGAACTATATCAAATTAAATCTCGAATTTGGAAATTGGCCCTTGCATGTGTCCTTTGCAAATTCCCTTCATAGGCCAAAGTGGGAACACAATGGACTCAAGTTCAACACTCAGCTGCAAGTGTAAACTATCTAAGATCTGTACAGTACACCAGTAACCACCGAAAGTATTAGAGTTGGTAGAGAATGTTTCCAAAGTTCTTATACCTTCATGGGAAATCCTGGTTGGGAGAGCCCTCGTGAATTCTGAGTAAATGGTCATGCAGCAGTGGCTGGAGGTCAGAGTTGGAGAAACCACAAACACCAGAAAACAAACATATGAAGGGGATCTCAGCATGTGTGAATTAGAAGCTCAGCCTGTTATTTCTGTTTCTGTTCAGGAGAAAGGGGTCTGGGAAGGAATTTGATTGCTACTCTTAATGCCTATGTATATGAGTTAGATCATGGGCGAGTAATGTTTGAGGCTCAGGACACTTGGAAGCGTATATGGTCATCTATTAAGTCTGTAAGGAAAAAGGCACCTTTATGGCCATGAAACAATTGTTGTTCATTGCATGGTAATATTAGTACTGGATTATATTTCCTTCAGATGTAGTACCTACACGAGTGTTTTATAAACCATGCTGGATGAGTTCATGGAGAAGAATGGGAACAGATTGAATGTGGTAGGTGTACTAATGAGTAGGTTCCTTTCAGATGACATACCTACAGGAGTGTTTTATAGGCCATGCTGGATGAGTTCATGGAGAAGAATGGGAACAGATTGAATGTGGTAGGTGTACTAATGAGTAGGTTCCTTTCAGATGACATACCTACAGGAGTGTTTTATAGGCCATGCTGGATGAGTTCATGGAGAAGAATGGGAACAGATTGAATGTGGTAGGTGTACTAATGAGTGGGTTCCTTTCAGATGACATACCTACAGGGGTGTTTTATATGACGTGCTGGAAGATGTCATGTACATTAATGGGAGCAGATTGAATGTGGTAAGTTTAGTAATGGTGTGAGTTCCCTTCAGATAATTATAATAATTATAATTGGTTCTTTATAACGCACTTAATACCAAGAGGTTAGTAAGTGCGGACCCTAGGATGGAACCTGTGTCAGGATCCACTACAGCAAAAAAGCAACTCAGTGTACTGGGAGGTGAAGAGCCAATCAAACAATAATTTAAATTCACTCTGAACACGGGTCCAAGGTGGAGTGTGCATGGAAAACCTACCTTTCGGCCGAGTTTTGCTCAATATATGACCTGGGCATCATATAATGTGGTAACAATGATTTCCAGGCCTCCGTCTGTGTAAGTAAGGCCGTGTAGAGTTAGATGAGGTCGATTTTTGGAATGCTCCATGTCCACGGATGTGACACATAGACACTCGACTGCATAAGAGCACAAGGCTTCTGGGCATGCACCAATGTTTATCTGTTGAATGGTTGGAAAATCACAAGTTTACAGTAGCCGTTATGTCAGCCAGGCATGTATGTACCGATAACTTAAACAGCACTGGCTGGATTCCACCGAGACCATGGCTCATCGATCGAGAAAATACACATCCATAGGGGGATACAACATGTTGAAAATGACAAACACATGGCAGATAACCTATTGTTGAAAATCGTTACATGAAATATACCTTGTGGATACACTGCAAAACTGACTGTATGCTTTCTGATTTTATATCATTTGCTCTTTTGTATTGTTGCCAGTCCCTAACAAGGTCGTCTTGTTTTTTTGCTTTTTCTAGCGCAAAAGATATGAAACACCGTCTTGGGTTCTTACTGCAGAAAACGGACGCGTGTGAGCAGGTGTTCTGCAGCAAAAAAGAGAAAGCGGCCTCATCCCAGAAGTAAGTGAAGCACAAGATGTGCTAATAGGATCAAAGACACAAACACAACACAGCAAAGGGAGGGCATCATTTCTAGTGACATTTTCAGCAAAAGATGCAATTCGCTAGTTCCATGCATGCACATGACAGATCTGCTATCGATTGGATCGCCTGATCCAATTAACAA
Source organism: Ambystoma mexicanum (assembly GCF_040938575.1). Taxonomy (NCBI): domain Eukaryota; kingdom Metazoa; phylum Chordata; class Amphibia; order Caudata; family Ambystomatidae; genus Ambystoma; species Ambystoma mexicanum. The sequence continues at coordinate 872,828,375 of NC_090922.1, forward strand.
ATGAATCAATCTACGAAGTAGATCCTTTGGCAATGTCTTAAAAAATATATTGTATACTTTCCGATGTAACTTTCAAACACGAACTAAATTAGGATATATGTACAATCTTCAAGCTGTAAAGTTGTAATCAATCATTTTATGAAACTGTAACAGCGGTGAGAAACTAGGAGAACCAGTTTCTTTCATGTGCACTCTCTTCAACTCTTAGCTGCTTCTGTGAATGTAATGTAGGTACAAACTATAAAGGTGAACAGCTAAGGGGTCCGCAAACCGTAACACTCCAGATATTTGGGACTACGACTCCCATGATACCTCAGCATTGGCTATGATGGCTAGGTCTGATTGGAATTGTACTAAAAACAACCAGAGAGCCAGCATAGCCAATGCTGGGGTAGCATGGGAGTCGTAGTCCCACATATCTGGAGTGTCACGGTTTGCGGAACTTAAGGCCCATGGGCATGTGGCGCTCTATACAAATTAAATAATAATAATGTTAATAATAATCCCTGTCATAGGAGCTTTCAAACAAAGCTTTGTGCTACAAGTCCCAAATGCATTGTTGTTATAGGCTAGATTTCTACTTCTTAGTGTGAAATTAATTTGGAATGATACAAAGCCTAAAGCACAGACCAAACATTCTTCATCTAACGTGTCTGCAAGCTTCCGTGTAGAGGAGTTTTAATGTGTGCCTGCAAAGCGATTGAGTAGTAGCAACTTGAAGTCACAAACAGGCAATGCACAAACCTTTGCAACCTTTGCAGATGCCTGCGGGCTACAGCTTGTAATAAACAAATAAATACAAAAATTCAAGACAAGTTCCTATAAGTATGACCAAAGGATACACAGGGCACCGTTGGAGCAGGTGTCCCGGAACACCCAGGCACCATACGCACAGAAGCCTCACACCCCTTATGCAAAAGGCACCACTGTAGTCTCAGGATCCCACTCACCAAAGTAGCAACAGCTCTTTGGCCAATGACGCACGAGCAGCTCAAGAAATGCCAATGGCACAATATTAAAAACCTTAAAAAATGGCTGCCGTGTGTTAGTCTGTTCTCCCTTTACATAGAGGCCATTCAGAAGAGTAAAGCAAAAGTAACCAAAGAAAATGTCCACCATGGAACAGGAGAAGGTACTACATGTAGCCCCTTCTCCCTTTCCATAGCGGACATTAAAAAGTGTGAGAAAAAAGCAAACAAAGAAGATCGGCGGCATGGAAAGTACAAAGGGACTACACGTAGTCCCTTCTCTGTTTTCATGGTGGCCACTCAAACATTGAATGCGCTGCAGGGAATGCCTTTGTCGGGCTGGTAATGACTCGGTCAGGGCTAAATAGCTCACTTGTTACAAGCTCCTTGTCCCTCGCTGGGTACTAATTGGAGATTTTCCGTTTACTTTTCTTTGAAATAAATCCAGAGGAATTAGGCGCATGCCACAGAAAACAAGGTGTAAAAAAAGTACCTCACGATCATAGAATGTGTTTCCTCTTAATGGAGTACGGATGCAGCAAGTGTGAATACTTGTAGACTAAAACGGATAAAATGATGAGGAACCTAACAACATGATACATAGGTGCCTTATTTGAAATTCTGTACATGCAACTCTTGAATGACAAATGAGTATCACGCACAAATAAATGTACACTATAAATGCTGTGTTTAATACAGAGTTCTGCAGGCCTGCTGGCTTACTGAAGTGTCCATCCTCTGATGATATTCTGATTATTCTGTTGAATAATGGCCTTAAGAAGTGTGTGTTATTAAAGAAGTGCCGCATTGAGTGTAAACAGATGCCTTTCTCCCCTCAGGATCAGTCAAGAAGAAGTTAAGAAATGGTCTCAGGGGCTGGACAGTTTGATTACTCATGAAGGTAAGTCTTGGGTTACGATGTACACGCTGCTTTGTGCAATTGTCTGTTATTCTGTGTCCTATGTTTTATTGCTATTGTGTAAGGCACGTGCCACGGGCAAAGACATTTTGTAGACCTCTCTGCCCCCACCCCCACCTCGAGCAAAGTAAGAGAGAATAGGGAAGCAACCTTTCACTGGTTCTAGGAGCCTTCAAATCAGTGTCCATTTAAATGCATTAGCACGCTCCACAGTGACATCTACAATGTGACAAATGATTGATTCCCAACCCGCCTGACGGGATGCGATGCGGGCTATGCATGATTTACGCAGTCGCTTTATGATATTGACTAGTGAGGCACGCAAGAGTGGCATGTCAGTGTCATGGATTACCTCTGTTGGGCGAATACTGATTCCTGAAAATGCGGGGCGTGCAGCTGGTGTGGTTGGGACTGCTGGGCTTTACTGGATATTGGCTAGACAAGCAGGAGCTCTATGGGGCTGATTCACACATGGGGATGCACCCATTGAAAAACGCTTGTAAATCAGGTCCCCTATCTCAGAAGTGTGCATTAGTGCAACAGATGGAGCCAATCAATTTGGCAAATGTGCTCATGTTGTGTAATGCATGTATTACTGAAATTCATAAGACATGTGGGTTTTTGCAGAGGGGCTAAATTGCAGTAGAGGTACGGTGCCCTTTGCTTGCTACTGCATAGTAAGAAATGGAGCAACCCTATTTGTCCCAAACCTAGTTCCTAATCTTTCATATTTGAAAAGGGGAGCAACATGTATTGTTGTTTTTCCATTACTTATTACAGAACAAGCAAAACTTATGCACAATCAATGTGCAGCAATATTGATCTTGCTGAAAATCTTTGCGTAATAATGAGGAGGCTTAGGTTGGAGGGAGACCTCTTTGCTCCATTCCTTCTGAGCCGCACAAGTGCACATTCTGTAAAAGCTCTTTCTCCAATCAAATCATTTCCGACATGGGCTGAGGCAAGGCCTGTTTTTCCCATTCCCTAATATCCCAACAGTAACAATGAGTCCAGCTGGATGGACTCCTTGTGGAACCTGTAAACTGTGTATATTGTTGATCCAAGTTAGTTACAACAAGTGCTTTAATAAACGCTCCAAGGGGTTGTGATGACGTGACCAGTACAGTATACAAAGAAGTGATGGTTCTGGTGTATTCTATGTAATACGCAAACAAGTTATAATTATCTCAGCGTCTTCGTTCAATATAGTCCACCACAGCCGAGATACCTCTGTGTTCAGTGGGTCTTTCCGAGACGCAATCATTCAAAGTGATGTGTACAAGTTCTTCTTGGAACACCTAAACCTCTGGAGGAAAGTTGACCAAATCTGGACCCACACCTCCTTAATGTGCCTTGGGAGGATGTTTGCAGAGGAAGCTATTTAGTTGGTATTTGTGTTGGGCCAGCCCTTACATTGAAGATCATTATAATCTCAGGAGCTGTAGTCAGCCAGGGGTGGATCATCGGAACTCATGGTCGGCTCCCGATGAGGGCTGGGATGCAGCCAGCCACCGTGATGCTGACTTTCTAAAATGTAGCCATATCGCTGCCCTGTTTATTTATTGGAAATGAATAAAGCGCCTATACAACAAATGGCGTTTCAAGGTGCCACAAGACAAAAAAAGGAGGAGGTGAAAAGGGAGAAGAGTAATCATAATGGTCCTACTAGGCCTTGTGTCATTTGGATCGTGCATGTGCATTAAAGAAGTGCAGGGGACGGGATTGGAGAAGGCAAGGGGGGAAGTGCCGGTTGGGGTGGCAGAGATAATGCTGCAGTGGGAGGGGAGAGGCATATAAGTGCAGGGGACGAGGAGGGCCCCTGGGGCTAGGCAGGTGCTAACCGAGGCAGGACGTGAGGAAAACATGCTAAGTGCGAGGACTGGGTGGACCAGGCTAGGTAGGGAGGACAGGACACTGGCTTCCAGAGGCTGGCAGAATGTATTTTAAAATGCTGTGCTTGGTATAAAATGCACCCAAGAGGAGGCCCGGAGTACTTAGAAGGAAGGAATAGCCAGGATAGCCTCAGCTTAAAGATCACTGGAAGTTTCTCAGTCTTGCAGGGAAGCTTTTGGAAAACGTGGTTTGCTGGAAACTCTGAAAATGATCAGTCGATACCTTTCCCTGCACTACATGAAGGGTATGGTCAGTGCTTAGGGGAAATCTCATTTGACAGAAACGTACACTTAGTCATTATGGGATGTTTAGAAAACGTGCAACAAAGCAGACACATCATTTTAATCACAGGGGGGCCAGACTGTTGCATGTTTTGTGGTGCCTTTTTCCAGTTCTGCCCTTTTGTTGCAAAAATTATAAACATGTCGATAATTTCGTGTTTAATATAGTTATTCATGCTTCATTCTTCCAACTTCTAAGCACTGTAATACCAGGTTTCATTATTGGGAAAGGTTTTATGGTTCTCATGTTACCCAAAATGATGAAATGCTGACTTGACCGTTAAAGAATTTAAACCTGTGTTCAGTCACTCGGAGTGCTGAACTTGCTTTGCTATCTTACCAGCTTCATGGATCTCAAGCCCATTAGTCTAAATGAAGTAACCACAGAATAACCGCCAGAAATCATTAGCGTGTTAAAGAAAGGCCAGGACTGGGAGAAAGCGTTTTCTGGTAACATGGGATGGTCTGATTAAATTAGGACCCTATGAAACGCCAGTGACTAGAGGTTTCATCCTGGTTGGGGTTTGTTGTGTGTGATTGAACACAGCCATTTGGTATATTGTTCTAGTTGTTTCCACGCATGACTCCATACTGTAATTATAATTGGAGTAACACAACACCGTGGCACAATACATATGATTCTGTGTTACGCTTAAAATATTTGATACGAAAATGCATTGCATTTATTGACTAGACAATAACAAGAAGCAAACGAAGTGTCTGATTTTCATCCTAGGTAGGAACGACTGAGCAGACAAATGTCACCTCTTAGCTAAATTGATACACACTCCGTTATGACTCATCGAATTCGCTAATGTACTTCTAAACGTTTGGAAGGTGTTTTTCACGTCAGTATGTAGAGCAAAGCATTGCAATGCCCATAATTACGTATACACAGCGCCTCCTCCCGGTGACTGCATGAACAATGAAGAAACCGACCGTTCTCTAACAGCTACGAGAAACACCTGGATAACACCTAAAAAGAAGACCGACTCTTCTTCACACGAAATTCAAAGTGGAAACCACTGTGCATTCTAGCCCTTTAGTTCAATTGTCCCCATTATCCGTGTGCGCCAACGCAGCCGCACGCAAGGAAGGCATTGGCGGATCGATGGCGGCGAATGAACAGTTCAAATTATACACTGGTAATGGTACAGGGTTGTCTAAGTTTGTCACGTAAAACCAACTTTAATTTCTGAGGGCAGTCCCCGTAGACGAGTCCTCGGTCCCCAAGTTCCTTGGGCTGGGGTCAGAGGAGAGGAGCTGCTGGCGCTGGGAGAAGACGGGCCTGCTCAAGATGGCGTCATCGCTGGAGCTCTAGTATCCCGCAGGGAGCACAGCTGCGACGCTCTGGGTTCCACTTGCTTCGGTTGCCGTGGAGGGGTGACCCCGTGTCAGCCATGCAGATGCGTTCCCATGCTCTCTCGCCATTTGTACGTGTTGAAAGTCTGCCTTGAGTCAGCTGGGAGGAGGGCGCCTGTTTATGTTATCAGCAGCGCATGTTAGGATCACATGGCGGATGTTTCTCGACTTCTGCGCCTGTGAGGCCGCCCTTTCTCTTCTTCCAGGGATTGCAGCTAATGTTACTAGAAACGTTCTTTGATTCACGGCGTTCGTCACTGTCCTCGGAAGCCCACCAAGTACGTGCTGCCTCTTTGCAGACTTCTACCAATTCCCAAACAGAGTTTTTAGTATGTGCCAAAAACCTGTAGCTGTGGCTCGAAGGGCCTAAACGGGCAGTACTTTGGTGTCACCGTGCGCAATTATGAATGAACGTTTACTGTTCACTACTATAGACACTAAACTCCTATAAAACAGCTGCCCCAGATGACTTCTTAATTATTTAGCAACCGATAAAGCGAAACAGAGCCAGGTAGTCATTATCAACACCCTATTTCCTCACTTTTGAATTTTAAATATCTTTTCTCATATTATGGTTTTTCTCTTTCCACCTACTCCTTCTCACAAGCACTATGAAAAGTTACACTAATTTACACAAGGAAACCGGCTCCTTATCTAATAACCCAAGCGTCCTTGAAACGAGCTTGCTTGCGGCTAAACTCCATCACCAGACCATTATTACATATGTATGCACGTGCAGCTCAAAGTTGACAGGAGGATTGATAGATGCTACTAAAAGATGGCAGTTCATTCGGATTTAGATCTCATGAGCAGCAGATCGCCGTTCCCGTGAAGACTCTGAAGAGGCACCTAGCATAACTATCGAACACAACTCAACCATCATTAATGAGTTGGGGTTAGCACTTAATCAACTGAGCTATCTCTCTGGCCTCCTTTATGAGGCTTTGAACCTGCTGTAGAGAAGTGAAAACGCGGTCCTCTCTCGGGTCCAGTCAACTTCTATAGCAGGTTCTACACGTGTTCCGTCTTCAGCTTTGGAAGGGAAGCCACTTATGTGAGGACCTATGCAGCTCGAGGAATTTCAGGACCCCGTGGTCTCCTGAACCTGATGCTGTGCAGGGTCTGACGTGGAGCCAGTGAAGTCTTTGTGGATTGGGGTACGGAATGCTTTAATAGCCAACCTTACTGTAATAACATTGATCTTGATCAGAAAGATTATTACTGGAGCAAATCTTGACATGTCTGAACTATTTGTAACCCATCACCTGTACTTTCAAGCGGTTCAAGAGAAAACCTTAGTGAAAACACCTCTGATTTGAACCACTTCAAATCTTAGTCAGGAGAGGCAAAAATATATGGTCATACTTAATGACATATGCTCCGGAACATTTTAGGAGTTGCCCCATTATTTTAGTGTGCCACATCAGACTGCGTAAAGATTATCCGCAGACATTTGAGGATGACTAAGGCAGGTTGGAAATGCTCACGCGGAGAGAGAATTCATTAAGATTTGCTAAAATGCATTTTAAAAATGTGCTTGATCTCTGATATTCACAGCAAATTTAGGATTTCGTCCTGTGCTCATGAAAGGGAACCAGGGGGGGTGCATCTTTGGGATGTTTGAGAATCTCCCAAAATGTTCCCAAGCAAATTTTAGTGATTCTATCCCTAAATGCATCATTCTGGAGTGCTCAGCGCGTTTTCTAAAGCGGTGTGCACAGATCTTACTAAATGGGTCCTCTCTTCAGGTTGAGCTGAACAGAAAGTAATACTGCTCCGGGTAGCCTGCAAGTCTCTCACTTTAGAGAGCTTTGTGATATGTGTAATTCTGGGTTCAAATCCCAGCAGACCTCATGTAGTCCTTCGTCGTTCGCTTGCCATTGAGTTGATGCCTGAGTTGATGCCTGAGTAGTAGCCCATATTTGAAGCCTGAACAATAAGACATGTGTCCTATTTGTCCTTCTGTACATTTCTAGATAGCAACCCTCATTACTGTTGCCAAAAGAGTTGGAGGATAGCTCAGTGGCAACACGCAGGTCTGGGAAGCAAGAGTGGTTCGAATCCTGGATCCGCACCCAAAAAACCCTCCAGAAAACGAGCGCCCTACAAATACCTGCACTTGCACGATCCAAATGCACAAGGCCTAGTAGTATTGTTCCCCCCACCCCATCCCCTTGTCTAGTTACGCCTTGAGACACACACGTATATAGGTGCAATACAAAAGAACCATTACATTAAGCAGCATGCAGCATTTTATCCCTAAAGGCAAGTCTTTGTAAATTGTACTTTCAGCAAAGGCAAGTGAGTCTTCTACCAGTTAGAAAGTTCAAACATGCTAAATGTCCACGTCCGGCACAAGAGTTCCCCGGGATGTACCTTGCTTATGGGGGTTTTCTGACTGAAGTAGTTTTGCATGGACCAAGCGTTAGATTACATGGTTGTGCTGTCTCTTTCAGGTGGCCTTGCGGCTTTCAAGGGCTTCCTCCAGTCGGAGTACAGTGAGGAGAATATTGAGTTCTGGATGGCGTGCGAGAACTACAAGAAAATCAAATCCCCTGGCAAGCTGGCTGCCCAGGCCCAGAAGATCTACGACGACTTCATCTCTGTCCATGCCACCAAAGAAGTACGTATGACAGAGGGTTCAATTGCATGGGGAAATGGGCAATACGCTTAAAATACGGCCTGCAGCCACATTTTGCAACCAACTTAGTGGGGACGTTTCTTCCTCAGACTCATCCATTTATTGCAAGCTGACTGTCAAAAGTGTATCTTCGTGCCATCCTCCTACCTCTTTCCCGGCTTGTCAGTACAAATCCAATAACCACGGTGCTAACAAGTTTAATAACACTGCATAGTAAATAACACCTCAAAACCACTGTATTATAGATACTTCATTTAACAGCAAGTTGTGTAACTAATATTGTTAAGCATACTCATACTTCCAGGCAAAGGCTGGATTTATAAATTATCGTTATGAATTGTGCACTTCAGAATGTTTTTACTCCTTCACAGAATTTGATTGTATTTAAAATATGCCACGAAATTAGAACATACAAATGAAAACAATACACATGGCAAATGACAACAAAACATTCTGTGGATAAAGTGTATAAAGCTCTTAGTGACTGCACAGCTCCAGACAAAATGTGTGAAACATAGTCCATTTTGTATTAAAGAATGTGAATAGATGTTCTAAGAAAACATGCTTCCCTGATCAGTTACTCTTCCAGGCACACACAGAAGATATTTTTCTAAGAAAGACTTCTTGCCTTTTGAACCAACAGGTGAACCTGGATTCTTGCACCCGGGAGGAAACTAGCCAGAACCTCCTCGAACCCACAACTTCGTGTTTCGACACAGCCCAAAGGAAGATCTTCATCCTCATGGAGAAGGATTCTTATCGCCGCTTCTTGAAGTCAAGGTTTTATCTGGATCTGATTCTGCCAACGGAGAGCCGATGCAGTGGGAACCAGAAGAAAGCAAAGGCGTTCAGCTTGGACAACAGCCTCCTGATTCCACAGTGTGCCTAACTGCCCCAGGGCACGAGCCCCACTGACTGTTAAACTATTGTACCTTCAGGCACTCGCATGTTGTTGTGGGTCCACGGCACATTACACAAGAGTCGTAGTGTATGTACTCATTTGACATTCCACCTTAGATCAGATGCTATGTGTACAGTGGAAACTGGAGCATTCAATTAATGTAGAGTATGTTTTGAAACACTCATTTTAGGGATCATAAAAATCAGCATTTACTGTTTTTAGCCCTAAAACCTGCAAAATGCATTAACAATGTAAACAACAAAACCCTCTATGTGGCTTTCTAGCTAGGGTGATTCTACCTACAACCCACAGATACACACACTGCTTATGTAATGTATATCCCACAATTAATTCTAAATGATAATTTCAATATATCACAATCAATGTATAAGCAAAATATATCAGATATGGGTAGCTATGTCCACAAACTTTTTCTATGCCTTAAGAATAATAATAATTACCTCTTAAGGTAGTTTGATAGTTATATATCCAGTACTGAATCGCGAGCCGTTCTGCAGAGTTGTTCACTGAGTAGGTGGACGGGTAAGATTGAGGTTCATGAGTGGATCAGCAATCAGAAGTGATCTGGCAGGATCAGTCAGGCTTACGCCTGCTAGTCAGGGATGGTCTGCTTGGAATGCTTGGCTCATCAGCACTTAATGAGGAAGCAGGTAGCCTCCAGACCTACATTTCAAAAGAGGATCACTAATTCGAAATGGAAACTACTCTGTGACTGCAACTTAGCTTGCATGGTCTCTGCCGACACCCATAGCACTTAGCCGTGTGGAATAGTGAACATGCTTTGCTAGATTAATGTGGATCTGGGAGTCTTACATCTATGTGACTCCAACCACATATCAATTATAAATGTAATTGCTTTCAAAACATAGGTCAGCTAGATCCAAGAGGCTAGTGAAGGATGATCCCACCGATCTCTTAATTCCACACACCTTATTTCTGGATTGGCTTTTTGAGTGCTTTCTTTGCAAAAGCTGCCATTTCCAAAGAAATTCCAATTGACCACGCTTTGGCTGACTCCCAGGCTTCCCGTGTGACCAAAGCCTCCACAAGCACCATATTAATAGTCTCTGCAGATCTATCTGCCATTGCAGGGATCCCTTTGTGATGGACTGACCAGCCACTCCAGGAATCTGTGGCATTGTTTTTGTCTGCTCAGCACATTTCTAGGTAAATGGTCCATGAAGAGTCAAGCCGCTGAGATACATGATCCCTAGAAGGACAGCTTGAGAATGCACTGGAATTTAATGTTCATGTGTTTTTGCTTCTGTTGCTGCTAAGCTCTCGTTCCAATGTACTCGGAAACTGTCCTCATGACTCTGAGTGTGAACATGTCTGTTTTGTGTCCCCTTGCTATGTGCAACCAAGCCAGCCATGCATGCCTGCCATAACTTGTGCAGGTGATCTGTATTGTAGCATTGTTTGCAGATATCCAATCTGGGTGTCCCTTTGCAGATAAGTGGGTGTCCGGGTTCATTGTTTGTGAAATATAGTCACCAGGCATGTAACACATTTCACAAACCCAACACCTGGGTAATAAAGGACAGGATTTTGTGGCATTACGATTTCTCCTGGAAAGCGTACATTGCATGATGTACATGTAAAGAATGAGGTACTTTATCTGTTAACTCAAGCAACGTCACTCTGCACCTGGTACCCTCCGAAGTTAGAAGATAATCATAACTTTGTTATTCAGCGATATTAGGGATCAACCTAAAAGAATTGTCCTTTTGCATGAAAAATCCCACTTCATATAATGCAGTATAGGATTTCGTTCAAAGAACATTTGTATATTATTATGTATTTATGTGTTTAATGGATATATTTATTGTGCACTGTGACCTTGTCTCAAAGCGCAGAATGACATGTGAAGAGTAACTATTAATTCACACTTACATCCAGGAGGACTGTGAAAACGAAGGACTGACAGATGGTGCTCTTCACAGCCCTAACAGTGTAAAAAAAAAGCTCTTACAGTAGGGGCCTGCAACCTGCAGCTCCACAGATGTCTTGAACTGTGATTACCATGATCCCTCATCATTGACTATGCTGGCTAGAGCTGATGGAAGTTGTGGTCCAAAACATCTGAGTCAAAGGTTGCATGCATACATGAACATTGAGCCCATTTTACATAGCATACTCCAGAAGTACGACTAGTTACTTGTAGAAAAAGTAGCAACGTTCCAATGTGAAGTGCAGCACCAATTCACAAAGGCTAAAGCAACAAAATAGTTTGGCAGGTGAATTGATGACCCTTACATATAGTTGTGAAATGTATGAATGCACAACTCGCCACAGAATGTGCAAAATTAGGCATGCCAATGGGTTTTCCAAAGAGAAACAATGGATCAATGTAAGTGCCCCAGTTGCTTTCCAGGTGGCAGTACATGTGTAAAGCGTGACAGTATGTCAAAAAAATGTAACTAGTAAAAAAGTACTTTCCACTACTGTGTTCACATTTTGCATTGCATACATTTCACACTTGTTCTAATTAAGTTCCCGTGATTAAGATACCAGTCTTTGTGAATACCATGTCCAATAGTAATTTGCAATACAGCCATAATTCGGAGCAGACTTCATCTGTAGTAAGTTCCACATGTATATGGTGGTCTTTGTGAATGAGGCCAGTTGAGGTGTGCTTAGTCTTGAAAAACCTGCCTATACATATTCAGTCTGCCCCTCTACCCCCTAATCCTTCCTACCGTCTTTGGCACATAGTGCAATATTATATATATATGTGTGACATATCTAGATATGAAAGGAGAGGATATTCATGTAAGCTCTTCATGAATGATCATTGCGGGCCACTGTCCAAGTCACGTCACTAATATAAGATCGTGTGTACTTACAGTTAACAATGATGTCCTACATGTACTTGCTTGCACCATAAACTGCACTAGTACAGTACAAGATATTTGATTTTCATGTGACTGATCTTACGAAAGGACCATACAGAATGTGACAAGATATGATTTTGGTTTCCAAGCCCCTTCCTTCCCCAGCCCAGCACCTAGCACAAAGGCATATCACGTAATGGTGGTATCCTGTAACGTTTGGTAACATGTTTATTGCGTAATCCAAACTGTCCCACCAGAATACTATATTTTACCATTCTCGCTATAATGGTTTCGAAGATGTAGGTTCGAAGTGCACGTGAAATTTGATGTAGGTTTGTCGATAATTCATTTAGTGCTTTGGGGAAAGTCAGGCTCAGGTCTGGGTGAGCATGAATGGAGTACCTTTTTAGTGATCAGGGAAGTATCTGTGATCCGCCCAATCATGCAGAGCTGTGGATGACCCGCTGCTTTTCATGTGTCTTATGTCATGCCATAGATTGTCGTCCTTCTGTACAGCTTTGTTGTGCTGACTGCAGATATGTGTAATAGTGTTTATTTGTTGGTGTCTAACCAGATGGGACAATGGCCATTTGATGAATGTACCTGGTGACCCCATCTTGAATCATAAGGTAGCAAGCACTGTACAATGTTCTATAATGCCGATGCATTTTCACTGAAATGAACCTTCAGTTTCAGGAAATGTTTTATATCATGGACATTGTTCCAGCACATCATGACCACATGCCTACTCACCCCTACCCAAAAAAACAAATCTTGTGGGAGTGCATTGTAACTGCATACAAAAGTGCAACTAACAGAGAATAGCTGTTTGCTCGGATCTGGTGCAACTCACTGTGGCAGCCATTTCACTGCATTTTGTGTCCTTTTGTTATGGTGGGCAAGCCCCATTGCACAGCTTCTAAAGCCTCCACCCCCTCACACCCACTAGCCTAAAATGCAACAAATAGTATTCCCTTAACCTGCGCGCCCCTAAAATATACTGCCAAAAAAAGAATCCGTGCACCAAGTGTGGTGAAACAGGCGCAGTGAGTTTAGCAGCTACCGTTTCCCCTCTGGAACAGTGTTGCACGCCCATAATGCAACATTTAAATATTTGTGGCATGCATGTCCACGATTTGCCACAAATTTCCAGAACCAATGTGGCGAGTTATTGTAAGCGATGTGCGCACAAATCACATTTCTTATCCAATACACTGTTCATTGATTTAAAGCATAAACTCGGAGCATTTCTAAAATGTTTTCAGTGAAAATGTATGCATTTCTTGTCTTTATGTTCTCTCTAGATTCTGATAAGCATGCAAAATACTTGAACATACTTTTTGTATTATTTATAAGACTTTGTATTGTAAAAACGATTATAATTATTATTGCACATTTTTTAAGAAGGTTATGGGTATGACGATATGAAAGACCGTCAGTATCTTCATTACTGTGGAGAGAGATATTTATTGTTTTAATAAACACATTTTATTTTACAGTTCTTTTCGGAGTCTGTATTTGGTATCAAAATGTACATTGTAAAAAGTGGAAATATTTGCTGTTGTCGCTGTGTGTTACTGAAATGTATTTGTTCATGGTTCTTCTGTATTTCTTTTTGGACACTGCCCATGCCAGAAGAGTTGCTAGGTCTGGAAAAGATCCGGGGCTATGCTAATGTCGGGTCTGTCGGGACCTGGGGCTATCTAGCCTTTTGGTTGTATCGCCTGAGCTTCTATCGGGGCTACAACCAAAAGACCCAGGGCTACAGCCCCGTATGCCCCCCCCCAACCCCTAGCAACACCTCTGGCCGATGCCCATCTTTCCACATGGCTTGTAATCAACACAGGCAGGGCCAAACCACACGCTAAGTGTAATTTTGATTGTTTTGTGTTAGGGGTGTAAACAAGGCAAGGGACTCTAGATGATCAGGGTTCATCTTCCTTTTATACACTTTACAAAAAGACAGAGCGAAAGCCGGGTACCTTATACATGCATGGCAGTGAGCGTTACAATGAAAATCACTATGTAGTCTGCCTGATTTTTACAGGTATAAAATGCTAATGGAATCCAAAGAGATGGAAGCCTCTCTGCCTGCATCAAAATTCGATGAGGATGCAGACATGTTGGTGTATTTTGTAATGATATATTTAGAGACTACCCCTAATGTGGGGAGTTCATCCCCCCACCCAATATGTAATTTGTCAACTTCAGTCTAGCCCTGTCTATGACTCATATAGAGGCACGTAGATCCCTCCCCCTGTGCCACCAATAAGCCAAGAATCTGGCCGGGGAACGGAAAGAATATATATTTATTAAATAGTAGGTTCAATGAATATTTGCACCAAATGATTACGCATGCCACCTCCTCTGTGGCACAAAATAAAACTTCAATACAAAAACTCACCTTTTTGGATTTCACTTTTGGGTTTCATGTTCATTGAACATACGCCAAATAAGCAGTTAAACCATCCTGTCCCACAAAAACCCCATATTATCAAAACTAAAGAATACCTTGGAACATTACAAGATCATGAGCAATAGCATTCCTTGATAATGTTTAAACGTAAACCAATTGCAACCTTTTTCAATTTTCAAAAGCATTTCACACGTGCAGAGCTTTGTATGTTTAATTTCCCTGCAAATTAGAAAATGCTAGCAGTTATGAAAACACCACAGTTACGTGACAGTTACGAATTTTGTTCTTTCAACAAGGACACCCCAAGCCTTTAGGGAATTCTGTGGTTGACAAGGAAAATGGGCGTACCCAATTACATTAACAGACTATAGTTTTATTCACACTGGCAGTGAGTTTTATTCATTTCAAATTTTAATAAAATCACCTTGTGTTATTTGGCTGTAGTTTAATTAATTTATCATTTAACAAAATACACAAAGTAACTACTTTCATTCCCCTCACCTATTAACTAAGGGGAAGGTATTAAATCCAACAAACTCCAACACTTAATTCTGTTGGACAAACTACTTACCGTGAATATCTAGGTTCAACGCTCAGGAAAGACATCAGCGTTTCAGGCCCGGTCTTGGGGAAACACACGGATCCGGTCTGGTACTTCAGTCATGGATAGCCACCAGCCTTCATCCCTCTATTTGCTCTCCTTTAACATATCCCAGCCCCTTTTCTTTCCCAATTGCTGTCTCCCAGGCAATGTTAAATCTCCATCCAGCTTTCAATATTTCCACCCAGATGATTTCAGGCAGCTGTCTTAGCAAGGTTACATTCTGCAACCCTCTTTCAGTTTTTATGTAGATGATTTTAATGCAGCTCTACCCATGGTTACATTCTGTAACACTCTCAGTATTCACCCAGATGATTTTAGGCAGTTCTCCCCTCTCTGGTTTATGCAACTACGTTTTAAATTCAAAGCCACACCTCTGAAAAATTGAAATTATGAGGTGTGAACTTATTAGCCATGCATTTTAATTGGATCCATGTGGTCCTCTCCACTCCCAAGGCCCAGCCCCTCTACATGCATAGGCTCCCGAAGTTGTATAGTTAAGTGTGGGACGGATGAATCCACCCACCAGAGTTTTCGATTTACATTTTTAAAATCTTCACCTAAAAAGTCAGTACATGACAAACTTTTATTTTACAAATATACATACCTATATATTGGTGTGTTCCTCTAATCATGATGCTCGTAATGAACTAACTCCCGCCTCGGCAGGATTTTGCAGGTTTGATAGTTTTTTGCACTTTATCACAAATAATAAAAGACTGATTCACCAAACCTTACACCGAATTACATGACTCCCGATGCAACTACCTCCCAAACATTTGGTCTCTTGACATTTTCTGAAGAGCTAGAAATACATTTTAGGTTGTAGCTCTTGTCCCCCAGATCAAAGTTTGAGGAACGTTGCGGCAACTACACTGCCCTTGGATAAGCTTTGAAATGATACATGTCTCATTGCTATAAGTAGCACGGTTCCAAAGTTAATGGGCAAAATGTGATTCATAATATAAACCTATGGCAAAATAATTGCATATGTATGCTTCTGACCATCCAACAAAATCCTAAATTTCATTTCTTGTCTGAGGTTTCATTTACCCTCAGATCATCGACCCCAGAGTCTGCTGCTCCGTTGTTGATTTTAGCCTGGTGTTAAGTCATGAGCCTTTTTTCTCCCAAGGCTAATGGGCGATTTGTTGCTTATCTCGGAGAATATGCCCCAATAAAATCCCTTCCTGGTCACTTGAGCATTCTGAATAGAAACTGACCCCTTCTCAGGAAATCAAAACTTAGTCATGCCTCAAGAAACAGACACTTATATTTGTGAAGATTATTCCGTGTTCGCAAATGCCATGCTTCTCATGTAGAATAAGCCTTCAATATTTCTTGGCTTTATCAAACACCTGCAAAGTTCAATCAGTACGTGGATTTCTCTTTATTTGGAAGAGCATTATGATATGAGGCAGATGCAAATGAAATACTGCTTTTTCATTTTAGCATTCACAATGTGCCTTTCCAATTTCTTTTGCAGCCTGGTTTCATTTTTCACATATTCCTTGCTTCCACTGCACAAATACACACATTTTAATTCACTAGGCACATTAGCAGTGTTGACATTGCTAATGCTGGCTTTTCAGTCTGCCAGTTTGCCTTTCCTTGAGAAGAAGATATTTCTGCAAATTTTGGGCCTAACATGACCTTTCAGTTTATTTGATGCCGGGGCTGCTTTTATACCACACAAATCCACCCCCTCCTTGCTCTTTTATCATGATTTTTCATGGGAAAAATCAGGGAAGAGTTTTCTTTCACCATTCAAATTTGTCGATGGAGCACATCATGCTAGTTTTCCTTCCTCAGGGACTGGGCGCTCTGGTCTTCACCTTTTTGTTTTTGTGTTCTGGGGGTATATTCACAGAAGTCTCCCACTTTTCTTCTTGGTCCCTTTCCAGGGTCCCTGGTGTTCTCCCCGGACTACAGTGCTTACGTTCCTCAGGCTACAAGCAATAAGGTTAAACATTCTAAAGAGAGGAGTAAAAAGAATTGTTAAGTATTTGTGGTTTAAAAATGCATTCCCCGAATAATACTTCACAGAATTTGAGAGACAATATTGAACAAAACCAACACAACATTGCAAAAGATTTAAGGGGCATCTATCACATTTCACCTTGGCAATTGCAAGACCATTTTTCTAACATTTCCGATGAATATTAAACTACTCACCTGTTATATATTTTAGTTTCCATCTGGGGTTTTCATCTTGTTTTTGTATTTATATTTTTATTAAATTTATAAAGTGCCTTTCGCCAAAGGTGCTGAACAACAAAACAATTTACAAACAGTACAATCAGTGATACAAAATAAATCCAGATGACATCAGCAGAAAAGACCAAAGATTTGTTTGAAATATTCACATAGATGGAGAAGAGTGAAGCAATAGAGGAAGGGCATTCTAATATTTTGGGAGCTAACAAAGAAAATTAATGGAAATGAGATGAAACACAGGGAGGCTTAGGAACAGCAAGAAGAAGATTGTGAAGGAATTTACAAATAAATTAAGGAAGAAAGATAGGGTGGGAACAAGCCAGGAGTACATTTAAAAACAATCGAAAGAAAGTGATCAAAAAGATGAGATTCAAAAGGTAGGAGTGAAATGGAAAGCAAAAAAGATGTAATAGAAGATCTCGGGGATAAGGAAAAAAGATGTACAGAAGAATTGTAGATGGAGCGAAGAGGAAAAAGGTGACAAGCAGGAAGGCCAAACTGTAATGACAAGCAATAGTCAAAACAAGAGAAAAGAGACAAAGTTTAGTAGCATGAAAAGAAAGATAGGGGCAGATGCGATAAATGTTAAACAAAGCATAGCAACAGGAGTGAGCAATAGAAAAAATATGAAAAGAGAAAGAGTGAAGGATCAAAGATAATGCCAAGATTACGTACTGAAGGTAAAAAGGGAAGACCAGATGGAAGAAAAGAGAATGAGGAGGTAAAGTGGGAGAAATTCTAGAAGAGCGAAACAGACCCTCTGTTTTTTTAAGATGCATAAAGTGAGAATACATCCAATTTTGAACAGCTAAGAGACAGTTTGAAACAGTAGAGTGCAATACAGAATCAAAGGAAGAAAAAGATACAAAAGATATGGGTGTCAGAATAAAGATGGAAAGACAGATTGAAGGAAGAAATTAGAGCAGAGGGGGAGCAGTATAGAGTGAACAAGGAAAAGAACCAAGTACCAAGGCTTGGGGAACACCGTACAGTTGAGGGAGTGCAGGAGAAGAACGTCCAGCCAAAGTGACAGAATAGGTCTGTTGCGATAGATATGACCGAAACCATTCAAGGACAGACCCAGAAATACCTAAAGTACAACAATCAGAAATAAGAAGAGTGATCCACAGTGTCAAACGGCGCAGATAGATCAAGAAGAATAAGAAAGGATAAAAGCTTTGTGTGCCGGGCTGACAGAAGAGAATTAGAAACATGAAGCAGTTTTTGTGGAATGAGATGGGTGAAAGCCTGACTGTAAAAGTGGAAGAAGTGAGCGAAGACTCAAATAACAAGTTACCTCAGTATAGGCGGCCCGTTCAAGAATTATGGAAAGACAAGTCAGAAGAGAAATAGGACAGAAATTACCTGGAGAAGATGGGCCAAGAGAAGTTTTCTTAGAATAGGATGAATAGATACATTCTTAAATTCCACAGGCGTGCAAGAATGTGCAAAAGAAGAGTTCATAAGGGAAGTCAGCAGTATTTGCCATGCTTAAGTTTTTGGAAGCATAGGATTTGTGTACATAGGTCACTAAGTGTGGTTTCTAAAGGGATGTCACAGATAATGTATTTTTGAATAACTTGTAAAACAGTGGCATCACTCTCATGGCCGAATGTGGGAACATCTTTTAGCCACACAAGCATGGGGATGTGTGGTGCTCCTCTGGATTGATATTCGTTTCACCAAAAGAGGATTTCCGCTTCTTCGAGTGGAGGGGTAGTTTCATTGCAGATGAAGTGCAGCATGGCAATGAAGCGTTGGTGAAAGTACTTTGATACATTGACATGGTCAAGAGAACAGAGTTCTCTTGCTGTTTTTACACCTATACCCTCTTTATATTGGATTGCAGTGCATAAGAAGTCATGCATGTCATCCCATGTGTATTCTGTAAACATAAAGTAACAAACCATGTGGGTGGGCCTATGTTCCTGAGCATACAATGGGCCTCATTACGAGGCTGGCGGTAAGGGGTTAACGGCACCGGTAAGGATGCCGGTGCCGTTAACACCCTACCGCCGCATTCCGAGGTCCCTTAGTGGGTCCCGCTAAGGCCAACTGGTTTTACCAGCCGCCCTTAGCGGGACCCGCTAAGCGACCAGGGAGCTAATAACGGGCCTGCTATTTGCGGACCCGTTATTAGCTCCTTCCCAATTCCCATTGAGCCCTATGGGGGCTCGAATGGGAATGGGGAATGGTTTTCAGAATGGGGACTTAAAGGGGCCTCCAAGGTTGGAATGACCCGGTAAGTCCACATTCCGACTACCCGGACACAGACACGGGTTTGGAGGCAGCCATGACGCTAATAGCGCCATGGCTACCTTCAAACTCGTAATGAGGACCAATGTACATCCGTGTGATGTTGGAACCAGTATTCTTTTGTACCATGCATTTCTGCTGCCAAGAGATTTGTGATATTTGACTGCAAAACCTCATCTTTGTCTTTGACCTTTTGAAGCAGTTGAGTAGAAGACATGTTAAACAAATTAGAGCCTGTTTTTAATGTGTGTGCAACTCCATAACATAGAGTTGCTATTTCACTTTTAAACAGGAGGTGTAAAATGTATTCTACATGTTGTCTGAATCTGGGGTCTTCAGAATACATTCGTAAAGAGCGATATTCTGATGCAGTAATTTGTGTGGATCTTTCATCAAATCTTTGTCCTTTTCCTAATGGAAAGAGTAGAGGAAAAGAATGTGCTTCTACACTTTTCTGACATATGCTCATTGGGGATATTTGGCATGATGCTTTTGAAGTGTTTCTAATGCATCCTCTATGGTGTCTCTGGAGTGTAGTGAGTGAATTGTATACTGGTCTAAAATGTTGGCTGCAGTAACAGGATCTACATGTTCACATTTTCCAGTTTGTGTTGAATCTTGAATCATTTTGGTGGTTTCTCTTACATTTCCCTCTATGTTTAAATCTGTGTAGCATTCATTGTTTTCTTTTGCGATATTGTAGGGCATGTCAAACTTTGTTTAAGTCGACCAGGTGTTGCCAAATATTTTTGTCTTTTGTTAGTCATCATAAACTATTGTTCTTTTGGCCGTTGTACTCCTAGAGTTTCTGTATTTTCTTTAAGATCTAATGGCAAATTTACTACTTTGCCACAGATGCCTTTTATTAACTCAGATGGAGGCAATGTGTCTGTTTTCGGTTGAAGGCATATTATAGCTTGAAATGGGTGTACTGTTTGGATGATAATTCTCTCATACAAGTTAAGTTGTTGGAGAACTTTTGGAAGTGGGAATATTTAAGAGTTATTAGTGATAGCACGTGAATACATTTGGTTACTGTCAAGCTTTGTATTTCAGTGGGCCTCATTCCGAGTAGGGCGGTAAGGGTTAACGGTCACCGGTAATGAGACCGGTGCCGTTAAACCCTTACCGCCCTACTACGAGTTCCCTTTGCGGGTCCTTCCTTAACGCCTGCTTTTAGCAGGCGTTTAAGGACGGGACCCGCAAAGGCACTTTAGTGCTAATAACAGTACTGTAATTTACGGTACCGTTATTAGCACCTTCCCCATTCCCATTGAGCCCTATGGGAGCTCAAATGGGAATGGGGAAGGGCCCTGGTGAATGGGGAATTACCGGTCCCTCCAACCTTGGAATGGACCGGTAATTACTCCATTCACCAGGGCGGAGTCGGAACGATTTTGGAGGCAGCCATGCTGCAAATAGCTGCGTGGTTACCTCCAAAGTCGGAATGAGGCCCAGTATGTGCAAACTATCGAGGGGTCAGTTATTTTGCATTTATTGTCTGTTGTTTGATGTAAAGCTAATTGGAACGATTGGGATTCCTCATTGTCATCTATTTTGTAGGCCAATTCTACTATTTGTGTGCTCTTTTTATGAAATAGTTCTGCGACAACCGACACATACTTGGTCTGGTATTTCAGCAGATGCTTTTTGAACCGTAGCTATTTCCTTTCTTTATGTGTTTGTAAGGGGGTTGGTGCTTGTGAGGATTTTGCTAATGTTTTCTAAAGTTACTGAATTTTCTAAGTCAACTTCAGTTCCAAAATATTTACTTTGGATGTGCACTATTTCTCAAAGTAGTTATTTGGCTGTTCCAAGTAGGAGAATGTTATTTACATTTTTTATTTCTGGAGCAGGAGTTTTTGAATAGTACAGTGTGCGCACAAGCTTTCGTATAGCGGAATGGTGTTTTGCTAAAACTTGATGCGATGGAATGTGCTTTTGCAGGCAGTTCCTGAAATGCAGACTAATGAATGTGCTCGCAGTCCAGTGTGGATGCACACTGGGCAGGAGTGCATGGTTTGCAAAGTTTTTATTCTACTTTTTTCTTTTAGTTTCACAGAGTGAGGAATTGTCATAAAGATACAAAGGCTTTTTGGTGGATTTTACATAATGAGCTGCACGTCCATTTGTACACTGGACGGTTTGTTTGGGAAACAATAGCATTTGGTTGAAAGTTTATTGAGGAACCTTTTTCTATAAGGGTTTCTTTTGCTATAGTGGTGTCTCCTACCATTTCATACCCTCAGCTATCAGCGTTTCTGTCCTTGTTTATAGGCCTCTTCATTGAAATTTGGTTCTGTGCTGCTTGTATGAATCCATTCACTGTCACAGAATTGTGAAAAGGTATCTATATTGACTTTACGTATGTTTAGATGTGCTTTCTTTAATTTATTAATTGATTTAGTTAGTGGTTTGATCCTGTTTACAATTATTATGGAAAGGTTTCTCTTTAGTAGAAACTTAGACGTTTTAGCTGTCTTTATAACATTGTTAAGAACTCTATGGTGGATTTCTTTTTTGTAAAATTTGCTTTTTGGATTGCTTTACTCTGGCTACATTAACATTGGTATATATAGTGTTAGGTTCATTAGAAGGTCTGCTTTTGTTTGTTACATATTCTTTTACTTTTTTTAGTTTCTATTTTTAGTTTCTGCAATCAGGGCCTTACTTTTTTTAGTGGTGACTGGTATAGCTTTGTTGAGTGACGATACTAGCTCTTTTGCTTGAATGTTTTCAATAAATTGTTTTAGAGGTGGATGACTATATGGCTTGCTTTATTTTTATTTGGTACTTTTTTTCTTTATTTTGTACAGAGTTGGTTTTTAGTAGGTATTGTTCTGTCCATTGGGAAAAAGGAACATTTGTGTTTCAATGTTGTGCAATGTTGATGCATGTATTATGCATGGGTGTGTGGGTGTTATTGCACAGTGGGTTGATAGGTGTGGTTGGGAAGAGGCTGTGCAGGTGTGATGGGTTTGGGTTAGTGAGTTAGAGAGTGGTGGTGTGATGCAATACGTAGGGACATTATGATGGTTTCAGGAAAACAGTGGTTGTTATAATGGTGTGATTTAGTGCATAAGGTATGAGGGTTGTGTGGATGTAATGGAAAAGGGGTGACAAAGTGTGTGTATGTGTGCTAATGTGTGTGAGTAATTTGTAATGCAATGAGTTTGAACATTGTCGGGTTTGAATTAGGAGCTCATGTGGATAGGAGTATGGAATAGTAAGGAAGTGAAATTGTGGTATAGAAGTAGATGAGAGATGGATTTGTTGTTAAGCATTCAGGAATGGGTGGCATATTGAATAAAGAGCAATGTTTAGATGGGAATACAAAGAGTGTGAATGTTGCAATATAATGAGGAAGAGTGAAATATAATGTTGAGTAGAAATGAATACTGTAGGCTAACAGTGTTACGTTATGTTACATGTAATTATTAAGTGCACATACGCCCGGAGGCACCTTGGTGCTAGAAGCAGAGATAGTTTCCTTCAAGAAATAAAAATACAAATTTCAGACCGTCCAAATCTAAGGTGGTCAGCTGTTGCGCAAAGAGCGAGGGGCAAAGTGTTCAAATCCTTAGCGACCGCCACCAAAAAAGTGTGACCACCCATGCGAGACAGTCTGACCCGAGGCACCAGCACTTGGAGAGTAGCCTGATAACGGAGACAATGAGCAGGAACATAGCAGGGAAACTTAACCGGCAAATACTCTGCCCCTGATCCATAAAACGCACGATAAACAATACACATGGTCTTGAAAAGAATACATTTCTCAACTGGCAACCAATTAATCTGTCTCAATAGAGGGGACACATGAGGATCGGACGGAGGATGTAGAATAGCTCTGGCTGTGGCATTTTGAAGAAGTTGAAGCTGGTTAATAAGAAAACAGGGCTGTGCCAGATAAATTGAGTTGCAGTAGTCAATCGTACTTAGAACAAGTGCCACCACCACAGGGGCCTGACAGTTTGCTGGAATAAATGGAAGAACTTTCCGCAAAGTATGGAGCTTAAATGAACGATCTTACAAACAGTGGCCACCTGTTCATCCATTGATAGCGAGGAGGTGATTTTCACCCCCAAGTTTCTCACAGAGGGCATCGGCAAAGGGAAAGGGCCCAAAGATGAGGACCAGAAATCAATGGTCCAATACAAGAGAGGCGAGGTAGTGGCAACAACAAAAACCTCTGTCTTGTTACCATTTAGCTCTAACCAGTTGGTCGCCATCCATAAAATCAGCTCCTTCAAACACCTCCTAATCCGGACAGCTGTGTCAAGTCTAGTGAGATCCAGACGCACCAGAATTTGTGTATCATCTGTGTAAGAATAGTATTGAAACCCAGGGGATAAAATAAGATGCAACAGAGATCTAATATGAATGTTGAACAGTATGGGGGAGAGAGCTGATCCCTGGGGGACCCCACAAGAAAGTGATACAGGTTGTGACTGAAAAAGAAGAAGAGAGACCAACTGTGAATGATCAGCCAGAAAAGCCATGAACCAACCCAGAATTTGGCCAGAGATACCTGACTCCACAAGACAGGAGATCAGGGTGAGGTGGTCAACCAATGCGAAGGCTTCCAAGAGATCTAATAGGACTGGCCTGACACCACCCTGATCCACCAAGCGGGTAAGTTTATCTAGCACAGAGTTCAGTACTGATTCCGTGCCTCTCCCAGTTCAGAATCCAGATTGGAAAGAGTTGAAAAGTCCAGAGGATTCCAAGAAGGAAGAGAGCTAAGGGACTACCAACATCTGCAGCACTTTCATCAAAATGGGCAGGAGGGAAATATTCCAAAAATTGGCAGGCTCCTCAGGGTCCAAAGAAGGTTTTTTCATCAATGAAATCGCCATGGCATGCTTTAAGCTAGCTGGAATAAACGAGGCATTAACTGCTGCCATGATTTCAGATATCCTGTCCTCTGAGATCTCTTTCAGGAGGGCCAAAGGGATAGCATCCACTGGAGTGGCTGATTTAAGACGAATGATTGCCTCAAGTATATCTGAATCAGAAAAAGTAGGAAAGGTGTAACACAGTGATTTGGGGTGTTGAGGCACCCCAGACAACACATCAGTAAACAGATGGATGTTATCACTTTATGCCAGCTACGTTTAAGGGTAGATGGTTTTGGCAAAAATGAAATAGGAGCCTCTTAGAATAGAGAAAGGCACCAGAGAGTGATCAGACCAAACTACCGGTCAAGAGGCAGAGATGGTAGTAGACAGTCTAGGGGCAAATATGAAGTCCAGGGTGTTACCCCGTTGGTGAGTCGAATCTACAACCAGTTGGGAGAGCCCCAAATCAGACATCAGGTCAAAAACATGACTACCTGCCCACCGGTGGCCGCATTCACAGGTGAATTAAAATCTAGTGAAAGTACATTGTTGCAATTAGAGAGATATACACGCTATAATAATATACTTACTTTGTAGGATGTGAAAAGTATTCTTTCTTTGTTAGTTGTGGTCGTCAAAATAATTTTTTCCTGTAATTGTAAAAGAGTATTAGTAGGTATATGTGGTAATGGTGAAGTACCTTTAGTAAGAGAGGTTATTATTTATTAAGGTAGGAGGAGTTGTTGGGAAAAAGAGTCAGTACAATTGTGTTATGGGTGGTGTAGTAAATAATGTTGACTATGTTAGAAGAATTGGACTATGGCTTATGCTGTTTGGGATATTAGGAGGAACAGGGCAACAATGGGTGTGTGAAAAATCTGCATATCTAGGTCTGTTTTGTGCTGGTGATTTCAATAAGAGAAATGATGTGTTCTGTGGTGCAATGTATTTGTAATGTGTTGTAGTTTATTTTAAAGAATAGGGAAACTGGTCTAGTGGTATTGCAATGGCAGATTGTAGTTAGAGCAGTGTTTGGTGTTTTATAGTAGTGTTTGGCAAAGAACGGTACTTTATAGGTAAGTTAATGTGTTCCATACAGACACTTTGGCACTATACACATATGTGTGAGCAGGTGGAGAATGGCGGCACTGTAAGGGATGTAATGAGAGAGGTTGGAAAGTAGGATGTCTATATGGAGTGAAAAAGGGAAAATGCAGTGCTTTTAAAAATGTTTCTTCTTAGGAGCATTTTGTTGAAAATGAAGAAAAAATGCATGTGTGCATTTACAGCAGCACTGTGTATAATTTATTTTCTAAAAGAAAGGAAAATCCGATGTAAAAGATTCACCAATGGGCTAACACCGCTTTTACATCTAGGGTTCTCCTTATGTTGGGTAATTCCCACTCTATTCAGGTGTCCCAAATCTAGGCACTGCTGTTGCTTCTGTTACTGTCCCTGTGCTAGGCCTTCCCCCACTAACCTAGTATTCCTAGTCTTGGCACCACTGTTACATCTAGGGTTCTTCCCATGTTGGGTCATTCGCCCTCTATCCATGTGTCCCAAATCTCCCTCTATCATAGTGTCTCAAATCTAGGCACCACTATTTCAGCTTGGACTATCGTATATCATTTGCTACTGCATTTCTACTGTACTGCATTTGCTACTGTTGTGCATGTGCTAGGCCTTCCCCCACTAACCTAGTATTCCTAATCTAGGCACCACTGTTACATCTAGGGTTCTTACCATGTTGGATAATTCGCCCTCTATCCAGGTGTCCCAAATCTAGGCACTGCTATTGCATCTAGAATTACTGCATTTTCTGTTTCCCCTTTTTGTGGTCCTTTCCCTCTGTCCTTGTGTCCAAAATCTAGACGCTGATATCACATCCAGGGTCATTGCTTTTACTGTCACAGGTACTCCAAATTCTAGGTGCTGCCCCTGACCTCCCCCAGGATGGAGATTCCACATCAACAAAGACCTCCTCGCCGACCCCTCCTCACTCCTGGCCTTTCAGCACCATACCCTCTCCCAGTAATCTTCCCCCCTGCGCATAACCCGCATTTTTGCAACCAACTTCATGAACCACCCCTACACCCCTTATCAGGCTGCAACCCATGAACCCCATCCATGATCACCACTCCACCCAGACCCCGCCTGCACTCCCCCAGACCTCCACCATCTCCCCACCCCCAACTAACATCAGAGGAGCACTCTGGCATGCCAAACACCCGTCCCCTCAAACGCTCATCCCCCACTCCTCAGCCCATCAGAAAACTTCGACTTCCACCCTCCCTCTAGCACACGGGTGCACAATTTACAGCCCGCGGGCCAGTTGCGGCCCACCATGCTGTTTTGTCTGGCCCACCAGCAACAATGACTTTTCCGAATGGAGGGCGGCCCGCGCCACCCTCTATTAGGAAAAGTCTTTGTTGGTCTTCCGGACAAAACACTGGCTCTCATTGGCTCAGGGCACACGCCCCGCTTAGCTCTTACCAGTCACATAGTGCATGTGGGCTGTACCAATGGAGGGCCAGCACTAGGGCTGGCATGGTCAGTAAGAATTGATGTCGGAAGGCATTTCGGCCTTGCCACGCCAGCAATAGTACCAGTGATCTCGCTAGCGTTCCAGCTAGCCTGCCGTCCAGCACATCCGGTAAGTACATATTTGAGGTGGCTGTTTGTTTGTTTGTGTGTGTCGTGTCTTTGTCTTGCGTGTATGTTTGTGTGTCGGGTCTGTCTTGCCTGTATGTTTGTGTGTATATGTTGTGATGCGTGGGGGGAATGGGTGTCAGGTCTGCCTGAGTGTTTGTTTTTGTGTGAAAGTGAAATGTATGTTATGACGCAGGGGTGGGGGGGTGTCAGGTCTGCCTGAGTGTGTGTTTTTGTGTGAAAGTGCAGTGTATCTTGAGATGCGAGAGTGTCGGGTCTGCCTGAGTGTTCGTTTTTGTGTGAAAGTGCATTGTATGTTGTGAGGCACGTGTGGGGGGAGTGTCAGGTCTTGCTGAGTGTTTGTTTTTCTGTGAAAGTGCAGTGTATGTTGAGATGCAGGGGTGTCGGTGTCCCTGAATGTTGTTTTTGTGTGAAAGTGCAGTATATGTTGTGATGCGGGGGTGGGGGTGTGTCGGGTCTGACTGAGTGTTTGTTTTTGAGTGATAGTGCAATGTATGTTGTGATGCGGGGGTGTCGGGTCTGCCTGAGTGTTTGTTTTTGTGTGAAAGTGCAATGTATGTTGAGATGCGGGTGTATACTGAGTTTGTGTGCTGAGGTGGAGGGGGTGGGGGGGCTCAGGTCTTTATGGGTGTATAGTGTATTGGTGTGTGCTTGTGAGTTTGTATGCTGAGTTGGGGGTTGGGGGGCTCGGGTTTGGATGGGTGCATGGTGTATGCTTGTGAGTCTTTATGCAGGGATGGGGTTGGGGGGTTGGGGTCTGTATGGGTATGTATGCATGGTGCATGCTTATTGGCATGGGGAATAGTGTGGTTGAGGTGTGGGGGCCATAGGGCATAGTGTCTGGTTGAGGAGTGGGGGCCATGGGGCATAGTGTTTGGTTGAGGGGTAGGAATCATGGGGCATAGGGTTTGGTTGAGGATTGGGGGCCATGGGGCATATGGTTTGCTTGCGGGGTGGGAGCCATGGGGCATAATGTTTGCTTGAGGGTTGAGGTCATGGGGCATAGTGTTTTGTTGAGGGATAGGAACCATGGGGCATAGGGTTTGGTTGAGGGGTGGGAGCCATGGGGCATAGTGTTTGTTTGGGGGCCATTTGGCATAGAGTTTGGTTGAGTGGTAGGGACTATGGGGCATAGTGTTTGGTTGGGGAGTGGGGGCCATGGGGCATAGTGTTTGGTTGGGGATTGGGGGCCATGAGGCATAGTATTTGGTTGGGGGGAGGGGCCATGGGACATAGTGTTTGGTTGAGGAGTGGGAGCCATGGGGCATAGTGTTTGGTTGGGGAGTGGGGCCATGGGGCAAAGTGTTTGGATGGGGGTGGGGGCATGGGGCATAGTGTTTGGTTGGGGCGGGGACCATGAGGCATAGTGTTTGGTTGGGGTGGGGGCCATGGGGCATAGTATTTGGTTGCGGGACCTGGGACACAGTGTTTGGTTGAGTGGTGGGGGCCATGGGGCAAAGTGTTTGGTTGGGTATTGGGGGCCATGGGGCATACTGTTTGGTTGGGGAGTGGGGGTCATGGGGTACAGTGTTTGATTGAGGGGTAGGAACCATGGGGCATAGGGTTTGGGTGAGGCATGGGAGCCATGGAGCATAGTGCTTGGTTGGGGGACATGGGGCATAGTGTTTGGTTGAGTGGTGGGGCCATGAGGCCAGTGTTTGGTTGGGGAGTGGGGGCCATAGGACATAGTGTTTGGAGCCACGGGGCATAGTATTTGGTTGAGGGTGGGAGCGTTGGGGCATATTGTTTGGTTGGGGGGTGAGGGTCATGGGGCATAGTCTTTGGTTGAGGGGTGGGAGCCATGGGGCATAGTGTTTGGTTAGGGAGTGGGGGCCATGGGGCATAGCATTTGGTTGGGGGTGGGGCCATGGGGCATAGTGTTTGGTTGGGGAGTTGAGGCCATGGGGCATAGTATTTGGATGGGTGGGGGCATGGGGCATAGTTTTTGGTTGAGGAGTGGGGGCCATGGGGTATAGTGTATGGTTGAGGGGTAGGAACCATGGGGCATAGTGTTTGGATGGGTGGGGGCATGGGGCATAGTTTTTGGTTGAGGAGTGGGGGGCATGGGGTATAGTGTATGGTTGAGGGGTGGCAGCCATGGGGCATAGTGTTTGGTTGGGGGACATGGGCCATAGTGTTTGGTTGAGTGGTGGGTGCCATGGGGCATAGCGTTTGGTTGGGGAGTGGGGGCCATGGGGCATAGTGTTTGGTTGAGGGGTGGGAGCCATGGGGCATAGTATTTGGTTGAGGGTGGGAGCCATGGGGCATAGTGTTTGGTTGGGGGTGGGGGCCATGGGTATAGTCTTGTTTGGTTGGTGGGTGGGGCCAATGGGCATAGTGTTTGGTTGAGGGGTGGGAGCCATGGGGCATAGTGTTTGGTTGGGGAGTGGGGGCCATGGAGCATAGTGTTTGGTTGAGGGGTAGGAACCATGGAGCATATGGTATGGTTGAGGGGTGGGAGCCATGAGGCATAGTATTTGGTTGAGGGACATGGGACATAGTGTTTGGTTGAGTGGTGGGGGCCATGGGGCATATTGTTTGGTTGGGGATTGGGGCCATGGGCATAGTGTTTGGTTGGGGTGTGGGGTCCACGGGGCATAGTGTTTGGTTGAGGGGTGGGAGCCATGGGGCATAGTGTTTGGCTGGGGAGTGGGGGCCATGGGGCATAGTGTTTGGTTTGGGGGTGGGGGCCATAGGGGCATAGTGTTTGGTTGAGGGGTAGGAGCCATGGGGCATAGTCTTTGGTTGTGGAGTGGGGGATATGGAGCATAGTGTTGGGTTGAGGGGTGGGGTCATGGGGCATAGTGTTTGGTTGGGGGGCGGGGCCATGGGGCATAGTGTTGGGTTGAGGGGTGGGGGCTATGGGGCATAGTGTTGGGTTGAAGGGTGGGGGTCATGGGGCATAGTGTTTGGTTGTGGGGTGGGGGCCATGGGGCATAGTGTTGCAATCCAAGAGTGAACCCAATAATAAATCTAAAACACCCACAGTTAGGAGATGTACACCCTTTGCTTTTTGTGGAAACCTGACTCAACAAAGGCAATACTCCTCTTGGGCAACCCAAACAGTAAAGTATAGCAGTCCAAAATAATGGAATGTCCAATCAAGGGTCAATAAAATATATGTTATTTAATTAAACAGACGATATGCAATAACTAAATAGAAATAAATGATAACAATGGAAAATGTGCAGTACAAAATGTAAGTTTGAAATATAAATAAAAATCGTTACACCTCAAAAACCTATTCTTTTTCTATGTGTTTAATAAAAATTGGAGGTTGGAAAAGCCTCCTGTCACACCACGCCCCGCCACGCTTACCGCCCCACCCACATTTACTTTTTGGCCCACTATAGCCATCATGTAAGGTACTTTCTGCCCTCTTTCAAAATCAGTTGTGCACCCCTGCTCTAGCATCTATTGAGAACTACTGTCCACAAACCCTGCACAATTTCCAACGCACAAGCCAGAGGAGCTCTCTGCTGTCCATACTTCACGAGCACCTCTCAACCCACCCAAACACACCACCACCCATCTTCACTCTAGCATCCTTTGATAACAACCCCTCACTCCCCCTCCATACACCCCACACAAAACCAAACTCACAAGCCAGGGGACCCCTTTGCTGCTTCAAACATCACAAGTCCCACTACGCTACCACACCATCCTTTTGCACACAGAGTAACTCCCTACCTACTCATTCTACCTCCCATTCCACCATCTCCCTCCCCCTGCCCCACCCCAATACCACACCATTGTTGTGCCCTCTGAGGAACTCCCAAGCCTCTCACCCTACCTTCCATGCCGACCTCTCCCTCAGCCCCTACTCTACCGCCGCAGACAGACTCCCCCTTCATATCCCTTCCCTTCTCTGAAAGTAGCTTGTCTCGCCCTTTCTAGAACTGTTGCTTCATCCTCCTCCTCCCTGACCCCCTACCTTTTCTCACACTCCTATGGCACCAAAACCCACAAAACGCTGAAAGAGTGATTGGTCCTCTCCCTCGACCTTACACATCTCACCCCTTCTTGATTGGACCAACCTCCCAGCCTTTCCCACCCCTACCTACAGAACTTACCCATCCCCCTCTCCCACTCTCCATCCCCTCGCTCTTGACTTCTCATCCGGCACTCCAAAAACCTCAGCGCCCTCCAGACTCAAACCAGAAGCACCCTGCCTAAACCCCCCACCTCATGTGCTCCACTGACCTCCCTTCCATTCCCCCCTGATCCTCCCCTCCGCATCTCTCACATACCTACCACCACCTGCCTACTCTTATCTTCCACCTTCGATGTAACCCTTTCACCCAACACTTATATTTTTCAGGCATCCTGTCCCCCCTGTAAACCTCCTCTTCCAGTCTCAACCACCCAGAATGACCCTCCCACAGCCCCCACCTCTTCTGGCACACATATCCACTGAAAACCCCCTGTGATGAGCGTCACAAAATACACCTCCACTCACAAAGTCACATGCATCCTTTTTAATGCCCGCTCCGTAGCACGAAACAGACACAGCATCTAAGACCTCCCATCCTCTGACAACACTGACCTCATTTTTATCACCAAAACCTGGTTCTCTGATGATTTTGCACCACTCATGCATGAGGCCTTGCCCCCTTGATACTTGCTAATTGCCCACAACAGACCCTCCAGAGGTAGCAGAGTGGCAATCCTCTACAAACCCCATTTCTCCATCCCACTTGTCGAACCACAGACATGCAAATCTTCCTGCGAATCGCTTCTGGTAAAACTCTCGCTATCAACGACATTCACCCTCAGTTACCTACTCATCTACAGGCTCCCTGGATACGAAAAACATTTTGCCAACAATCTCTGCCGCTCTATAGCTCCCATTCAGGTAAAGCACCCATCCCTTACACTCCTGGGAGATTTCAATATCTGTTTGATATGCCCAACAACTTCATGACCCATCTGCTGGTCGACAGTCTCGATGCACTCAACCTCTCCCATCATACCACTGGTCCAACTCATTCAGGTGGGCATACCATTGATGAGATTCTCAGTTCCTATGACCTGGTCTCCATATCTAGTCCGAAGCCACTTATCTGGTCAGACCACTTTGCCATCCCTTTCTCAATGCACACACTTGCCCCTCCTCCTACAGCGCCCCCTGACACCTCCTCTCTTCACAAATGCTGGAACAAAGTCAAAGTACTTCCCTATTTAGCTGAAGCCCTGCTACTCCATCCTCCTGCAACGCTGTCCTGTGGTAGACCCTTAACCATCAAATCTTTCGACTCCTGGATGAAGAATCACTAATTCCGCTCACCCCCTCACACCTTGCAACTTCACGCAAAGGACCGTCCCCCAAATGGTTCACGCGCCTCCACTCAAAAGTCAAAATAACTCTCTTGTACGTAAATCTCAGCAGATCCATGTTCGCCATCCACCACCGTAATTACAAACCCAAGATCCGAAAGGCCAAAAAAAGCCTATTACAATAAACACATTCTGACCTGTGGCAGCAGCAGCAAATAACTCCACAAGATAATCTCTGAATTTGTGAATTTTACCTCTGTCCAATCCACTCCCACACAATCACTAAGCAGCTCCCTCTCGCTACATTTCTACAACGCCGCACTTGACAGACGGCAACCCTCCAAATTGTCCTTGCTGAAACCTTACCCTTCATCGACCCCTCCTAATCCCATTTATTGTATTATTTATTTATTTATTTATTATTATTATTATTTTATTATTTATTACATTTGTTATACACCCAGACCCAGAGGTATCACACCGTAGTTACAGACAGTGGGTAAATACAATCTTAGATAATAAAAGAGACACAGTGAAATACAGTCTGAATTATAGAAGAAACAGAGAAGCAGACGTGGGAATACATACAATATATATATATATACAAACGTTTGTGGAGGTCAAGTCAGAGTCAGGTCAGTGTACAAGTTAGTATTGGTTGAGTTTTTAGTGATTTTTTGAATTGTGGGAAGGATGTCTCAATCTTGATATTGGTAGGTAGAGCATTCCTGTGTCTAGGAGAGAGGACTTTCAAGCTGCTGCCCCCTGCTTTTTCTCTTTTGTTTCTTGGGATTTTGAGGTGTGTATTGTTATTTGATCTAAGACGTCTGGTATGGGATTTCTTCATGAGTGTATTGATGAGGTATTTGGGAGCTTTGTTAGCAAAACTTTTTTGTGTGATACTAAGGGTTTTGAATAGTATCCCAGCTTTGATTGGGAGCCGGTGGTTGTCTCTCCTGATGTTGAATATGTGATCAGACTTTTTTATGCCTAGTGCAGCTCGGAGGGCTTTGTTCTGCATGAGTTGGAGTTTGGCTATGTTGGTGTTGGAAGTACCAAGGAAGAGGATATTACTATAGTCGAGTTTGGATAGTATTAATGCTCTTGCTAGTGTGACGCAGTTGTCAGGAGTGAGGAGTTTGTGAATTAGGGAGATGAGTTTGGATGTGTAGGAAGTGGAGGAGGCTAGGGTGTTGACTTGTTTGGACATGGTTAGTGTGGCGTCTAAGTAAACGCCAAGTGTCTTGACTTGTTTAAGCACTGGGATTGTGGTGCTATCAATGATGCAGGATGTGTAAACAGGCTGTAGGGACTCGATTTTAGGGGATGATCCTCGTATGAGCAGCTCTGTTTTATCATCGTTGAAGCATAAACTATTGTTCGCCATCCAGTTTTGTATTAGAGCGTAAATTTGGTTGATGAGCATTGAATCTTGCTCGTGGTTGCCTGATAGTGGAATGAGGATCTGGGTGTCATCTGCAAAGGTAGTGTAGATGACACCCATGGCATCCAGAGATGCGAATAGCAGCTTAGTAAATGCGTTATAGAGGGTGGGGAATAGGCATGAACCTTGCAGGACGCCTATGGGAACTGGTATGGGGTCAGCTGATTCTTTGCCAATAGACACTCTTGAGGTCCTATCTGCTGAGAATGATTTGATCCAGTCAGTGGCATCTTTTGACAGGTTAAAGTTGTTGGCTAGTGTATCACAGAGTTTGTCATGGTCGACCAGATTGAAAGCTGCCGAGAGATCTAATGGCATTACTAGACTGAGTTTGCCTGCTTCTGGAGGCATCCATTTGGATCTTTAGGTCAAGAAGGGCCATCTCCGTACTGTGGTTAGGGCAGAATCCTGATTGTCGTTCCCCCAGTAGTTGGTGGTGCTCTAGGTAGTTTTGTATTTGGGATTATGCTATTTTCTCAATTATTTTCAGGAGAAATGGGACCATTGTGATGGGTCGGTAGTTAGTGGGGATTGAAGGATCTAGGGTTTGTTTTTTGAGGCTCGGGGTTACCCATGTTTTTGGATACTGGTAGGGACTGTGTTAGTTTTGAATGGGGCATTGACAAATTCGGTAGTGATGGGTGATAGGGTAGGGGCACAGGTCTTATCTAGGTGGGATGGGAATTGGTCTTCTTTAGAGTTAGAGGCTTTGAGTTTGGCTATAGTGTCTAGCACTTCCTTGTGTGAGACCGGTGAGAAGTGAGAAGGAGTGACCGGAAGGGTGTTGGACGGGTTCGCTATGATGGCTGGGGTGTTTTTTCTGCTAGCAGTGTTTTTTTGCTGTCAATTTTCTTTTGTAGCAATGAGATTTTCGGGCCTCGGGCGTCTTGTATTGTGGTGCACCAGGCTTGGCTGGCATTGGTAGGAGCTGTGACTGGACAGGGATTCTCTAGTTCTCTGAGGATAGAGAACAGTTCTTTGCTATCAGAGGTAGCATTGACGATGCACAAATGAAAGGCATTAGCTTTATGTGAGGTTATGGCCGATTTAATTTTTGTTGGATTCTTCGAAGGCCTTTACTGATTCTGGGGTGTTTATTTTTCTGTGGATGTGCTCGAGTGATCTTTTTTTGTGTCCCTTGGAGACTAGCTCCTCATTGAACCAGAAGCAAGAGCATTTGTCTGGTCTCCTAGATTTGGTCGTGATGGGGGCAAGTGCATCAATAGTATGGGTGAGACTTTGTTGATAGCACTCTGCTAGGTAGGTAGGATTGTTTGTAGCTGGAGTTCTATTGGCTAGGGCTACACTCAGGGCGGACGAGAGGTTGTCTGCTGAGAGCTTTTGCATGCCCGCTCGACCGACATTCAACTCTTTCAAAACCATCTCCAGAGACAAGTTCCTTGACCTACTAACAGCCAGCAGACCATCCTGATCACCCCTCAAACTCTGCCCTGCCTCTGTTCTGAAAGAAATATTCTCCTGTACCTGTGCAGGAGAGCATGCAAGAGCCATACCAAACGACTCCCTCACCTCTGACATTTTCCCAGAAGCCTTTAAAACAGCGCATGTCAAACCTCTTCTAAAAAAGGTATCCCTCAACCCGCTTGGACCCAAGAATTACAGACTGATCTCCAACACCAGATTCCTAGTAAAACTCATTGACCGGACTGCATACTCCCAGCTCAACCACTTTGTAGAATCCAACAATCTTCTTGACCCCACACATTTAGGCTTCAGTCATCGACATGGAACAGAAACCACTCTAACCTCAATATGGGATGAGCTCAAGATCAGGGCAGACTGAGGGTTGCGCAGCACTAATATTCCTTGATCTCTCTGCAGCCTTTGACACAGATAACGATTCAATCCTCCTTGACCACCTCCAGTCCCTAGGAATCTGTAGCTCGGCACTCATATGGATTGCCTTTTTCCTCAGCAACAGGAAACAAACCATCTTCCTCTACCCTATTTTCTCAACTGCTCGCCCCGTGAACACTCTAGTGCCCCAAGGCACATGTCTCTCTCCTCTCCTCTTCAACCTCTATCTGATCACTCTACCTGGAATCATTTGCACATTCAACCTCTCCTGTTACAACTACACCAAGGATACACAAATTATCCTAAGAATCCCCAAGACAAGCACTAATCCTCGTCCTGACCTTGAAGCTTGTCTCTGACCGATGGATGACATGTAACCACCTCCTTCTGAACCCTGATAAAACCGAAATCATGGTGTGCGGCAATACTGCCCTTCTCCCACAACCCCTCTCATGGTTGCCATCCCTCAGCCCACCACCCCCTCTCTCCAATGTAGTCAATAACCTAGGCTTCACTATGGCTATTAGGCCTAAGCCTCTCGCGTCAAATCAATAATGTTTCAAAATGCTGTCACTATCACCTGAAACTTCTAAGACACATTTTCCTTACCTTTCTTACCCCAACAGACTCACAGATGTTATGTCTATTTTCATGTCGAGACTGCACTATACCAACTGCTTACACCTGGGAACACTGGCATACCAACTCAACAAACTACAAAGAGCCCAAAACGCTGCCGCCAAACTCCTCCTCGCCCTGGGACACAGAGACCACATCTCTACCGCTCTTTGAACCCTCCACTGGTTCTGAGTGAGACGAATAGCCAACTTCAAGATCCTATGCATTACCCACCGAGCAGTGAGCAAGACTGTCCCAATCTACCTTCAAGAGAAGATAAAACCCTACCTTCCATCATGCACCCTAAGATCAAGCACTGCCCTCTTCCTGGTGATTCCAACTTCTATTTATGCCAGGATCGGAGGATCCACTTTTTCATCCTTGGCCCCAACTCTGTGGAACTCACTCCCCCCACATATTCGACACACCCATGACTACATGGCCTTCTTCAAAGTTCTAAAAGCCTGGCTCTTCCGTAGTGCTGATTATGACCGTCTAAGATCGCTGAGACCCTGCAACCTAACACAAATGTTCAGAGAAACCCCGAGCAATAAAGCCACTGAATGCGGCTATTAAGTTACAAATACATTCTGCAGCAATCGCAAACACAGACCTGAAATATGGAACAGCTAGCTTGTTAGATCAAAACCTCCTCACAGATACTCACCTCTCATTTCGGCATGCTCACTCTCTACTCTACACCAAAACACACTTAGAGCGCAGCTACACCCCACGATCAATTTCGGCTTAGCTGCTCACATATGAACAATACATCATAATCACCTCAGCACTCTGATAAAACGCAGATATATCCATTGAAATCGATCCAGCTGCACACATAAGCATCAATCACAGGCCTAACACAGCCTGAACCCAGTCCTGGTGACCATCCTCCAGAGTGCACACATTCAACTGATATCAAATACCACCTGACCTAATGCTAGGATGCAGATAACATCAGACAAATCGCTCCTGCTGCACACATAATCGGTTCACCCAAGCACCCTATGACATCTTACTCTCTCGACTGACCTGGACTATGGAATGCATTGAACCTACCAGCGCTTTGAGGTCATACCAATGATATATAGAGCACTATATAAATGCCAAATAACATAACATAACATAACATAAAATAACATAACATAAAATAACATAGCATAACATGTGATTGGTGGATGGATGTGTGACTGTTTGAAAGCAGCCAATAAGAGTGTGTTACAAACATGAAAGAAAAAAGGGTAGAAGGGCTGCCTTGTGCTGTGATGGCCACAGGCACTGTTGTATTCCACAGACATCGGACATGCCATCCGGGTCCTTTAATGATGCCTGTCAAGGAACGGGGACTGCATAACCCGGGGACAGTCACGAGGTCTACTGACATTGGGGGATTAGCCAATCAGGTTTTGTGGTTGTGGGTGTGGGGTACAGGATGACAGGGTAGCAAGTGCTTTCTTTGTTGTGTACAGTGAAGATGGCTATGACTATGGCTTGAGGAAGCCAAGTGTGTGGATGGTGGGAGATTCTTGGATTCATTAATTGAAGCTTTATACTGAATCTTGTTGCATCTCTTCTACTAATGGATTGGAAGAAGTGGACGTTTCCTGGTATGCAACCTCTCAACTCTCTCTCTCTATTCACCCCTCTGGCCTGACTCAGTCTGCAGGGCACATCTTTGATGTTCTGATCTCCTCAGACCCCCCTCTCTCTAACCCTCTCACCACTCCTCTTTCCTGAAGTGATCACTTTCTCCTTTCCTCTCAACTCTCACGCTATCCCTCAGTCCAGGCCAACTCCAATTCTGTAACCCACCTTCTCGGTCATCAGACCAATGAAGCATTTGTCAGTTGAGGCTTTTGCCGCCACTTTCTCCCCTCCTTCTGCACCTTTGGCAGACTCACACCGTGACACAGGCCTTGCTAACCTTCACTGCTCTATCTCTTATCTCTTATACTCTTGATGTACTTGCCCTTGTCATGAGGATCCGCTTGAAGTCCAAATCCAAGTGCAACTCTTGGTATGACTCAGACCTCGTCACCCTTAAATGCAAGTGTAGAGTGGCTGAGAGGAAGCGGGGAGCAACAGTTACACCCTCTGACCAACTGGCCTTCCGCCTTCTCCAAAGGCAATACAGACTCTCTGTCCTTGCTAAGAAAAGAGCGCTCATCCAAGCGTGTGTGTCTGTGGCATCAAGCAACTCGGCTGAACTCTTTAAAATCTGCAAGGAGCTGGCCATTCCTGCTCCAGTCGCTACTTCTCCTGTCCCCTCCCAGTCCCTCCTGCCCACCCTCTCCTCCTCTTCATCCTCCCCTTCCTTTCCTGGCCATCTTGTGGCCGCCTTTACTCGTTCCCTTCTCCTCCTTTTCTTTGTTCACCCCTAATGACGTTTCTAGACATGTCCGATCTATGAACGTCTCAATAAAATGGTTTCTTCCATGTTCTTCCAAAACTATCAAGGACCACATTGACACCCTTGCTCCAGCCTTGGCCAATTTCGGCAATCACTCTTTTGCCACTGGAACCTTCCCCTCTCCTCTGAAGCACTCCCTTGTGCACCCTCTTCTTAAGAAACCTTCTGCTGATCCCTCCCGTCCAGACAACTATGGCCCGATCCCCATTACTCCATTCCTGGGCAAACTCTGGGTAAAGCTGGCCATATCCAAGCTTAACCTTCACACTGAATCTGTTGGTTGTCTGCATGACCATCAGTCTGGCTTAAGAGCAACCAGAAGCACAGAAGCTGCTCTCCTGAACATCTGTGAAGACCTTATCTCAAACCTTGATTCTAACCATCCTTCTGTCCTCATTCTCCTCAATCTTTCCTCTGTTTTCGATATGGTCAACCATGCCATCCTGCTGAACTGGCTCTGTGATAACCTGGGTATCACTGATCAGGCCCTGGCCTGGCTGACCTCCTTTTTCACTGAATGACCCTCCCAGGTCCAACTGGGATCCTTCCTCTCTTCTATCTCTCTCTTTAACTGTGGTGTTCCCCATGGGTCTAACCTTAGTTCGCTGGCTGTTCAACCAATGCCTGGCACCTATTCCCCACTGTGTAGCCACTCTGCTCCAATTTTCAGTGTTATGTGGATGGCTCTTAGCTCTCCTTCAAGCTCCCCTCAGCCGCATCTACTCCTTCTCTAATTCCTGACTGTCTTTCTACGATTCAGGAGTGGTGCTCCACCAATGATCTCTGCCTCAATGCCAGTAAGACAGAGATACTCCTCATCAGAGCGCCAGCTCCCTCCTTTCCTCTCACTCCCTGGTCACCCACTCTGGGCCCTCTTCCTACTCCTACCTGTTGTTTCAACAACCCCCCCCCAAAAAAAGAGCTACCATTGCAGAAACACATGATTTACATTGAGTTTAAACCTACCAACCCCATTAATTGCCCATGCGGTCCAGGGACATGACGGAAGTCCAAGGACATTGCATGAGCCATCCGGGTCCTTTAAGCATGCCAGGCATAGAAAGGGGACTGTAGAGACCATGGGCAGTCGTGGATATCCACGGACATCAGGGGATTAGCCATTCAGGTTTCGTGGTTATGGTCTACAGGAAGACTGGCTAGCAAGTGTTATCTTTGTTGTGTGCACTGAAGATGGCTATGGCTATGGCTTTGAGGAAGCAGAGTGTCTGGGTGGTGAGTGATTCTTGGATCCATTGGTTGAATGTGTACTGTGAGCAGTGTGGATTACCTGTGAATCTTGGATTTGAAGACTTTGAGTTTCCTGGAAAGAAGTTCAAGGAATTAAGTGGGCGGACTTGCTCCCATTTTCCGAGAGTATGGTTACTTTGAAGTATCCAGACATAATTGTAGTTCACTGTGGAGGCAAGAGTTTGGGCTATGGCACCGGAATTTCATCACAGTTTGCAATGAAGGATACATTTGCAAAGTTAATGGAACTGGTTCCATGTTCGAAAATAGTTTTTTTTTCTCGGATAGCTGAAAGACAAATGTGGAAAGGTTCTTATTTATTTTGTCCACAATTTAAGAAAGCAAGGCACAATGTAAACACAGCTGTGTGTGCTTTTTTGAAGGTTGTTGTAATGACATCTTTTCACAATGCAAATATCATGTTTGATATTGTGAATATTTCTCAAGGAGATGTAGTGCTTTTGATTGATGTCGGAAAGCAGAATTTTCTTTTGAATATGCAAAATGCATTGAAACAGGTTTTGGGAACACATGAAATATGTAGTGAAGAAATGTTTTGTAGTTATGGTAAATAAATAGTAAAAACAGAAAGAAAAATAATAGCAGTTATTGTGAAAGTAAGAAAAATAATTGAGTTCAGTAGAACATTTGTTAATTCAGAATATAAAATCCCCGCATTTTTTTAGAAATGATTTGCTTTTAATCCCCCCATCACAAGCCCGGCATTTGTCGGATGATTTTCGTACTGACGTACTGTACGATGTCACACGCTTTCACAGTACCTTGGAGGTACATGTCCGGTCTATGTATACTTAAAGTGATCTTTACTTTTTTTTCTATCCTCCACAATGTATGTCCTTCGAGCAATTGAGGCCTAGTGTTCAAGGACAAATTACAATAAGGCACGTGTCCTATCCAAAGGCAGAGATGTTTAACTTTCGATTTTGGCAAAGAATGCAGGGAAAAAAGCCATTGAGGTGGGACAGTGTTAGTACATTGTCATGTCTTTCTCGATGTAACGTATGTGAGTTAGATAGACCTTAGCATTAGCTTGTAGCGATGATCCTAGCTTACACACGCTGCATTGAATAGACAGATGAGCAAAAAAACAATTGTAGACTTCTGCCCCCTATGTACTACTCTTATGTACAGTGTCTTACCAATCAACAGTGCATGTTCAGACACTGTGTGTTAGAAGGCTGAGCATACCTGGGTGGCAGGGCCATCTTAACCACTTTTGGGGCCATGGGCGGGGACATCTTTAGGGCCCCCCTCCTCCAAACCAAATGAATTACTTTAAAACTTTTAAAAAGATTATAAGTGGGACATGGTTTTCAAACAGTGTTTCCATTTTAGATCAAAAGAGTAAAGCAGAACTTTAAAACTTTGAAGAGTAGAGCAGACTTTAAAACATGCTTGCCAGAGTCCTGCACTATCTGGTCCACTACCTTCCGTCTCTCATCCCTTCCACTCAAATGGCCTACATAAGAAGAAAGATCAAGTAATTGGCTAAACAATGCCACTGGCAGGCAAGGAGGCAAACAATACAGTAATGTATGAGATATTAGATGAAGGGACCAGGATCACTGTATTGTCAGCTGGCAAAGCCAGGATACAATGACAAATTATTTGGCTCAAAATTTGGAAACATTTTCATCTCTTGGACTAACAGTTTATGCTCATTGTTGGAGGTGATTACCTAGGTTCTACAACACCCCATCTGAACAAACCAATTTCTAGATCTTCTCCATAAGGATGGCATGTTTGTTTTTATCACAACCTATATCTGGTGCAGATACATTGCTAATAATAGCACCTGTTGTGCTGCAAGACCAAGCACATATGCAGGCAGGTTTATAAAGTTCACAAATAGGAAAAGGTTAGCCAGCCTTACAGCCATGTGCTATTCTAATCTTGCATAGGAACCCACATCTCTGGAATGAGTGCTTAACACACTGAGCTAACTTCTGCACCATTGTGGCACTCAATTTACCAATATGCATTTCAAAATTGGGTATTGCGTAAGATCACCATAATCCCCAATATACCACAGAGAACACAGAAAGAATTACATGATGAATTGATTGAGACAGAATGGACTTGCCAAAACAGTCAGGCAATAGGTTTAGAGCCTTAACACTGTGTGATAAAATATCCTGATGTGTGCTATTTAAGTCTGATGACAAAAGGAATCTTACTTCTTTAGATCAGGCCACCTTGTAGGCCTCCCCTCCCACATTGAATTTGAATTCACATTGAATTCACATTCAATTCACATTCAATTCAATATTCAATTACAATTTCTTTTGCATTAAAATGTACTTTTTGGCATTTATGATTTGGCATTGATAACACCTTCAGATGTGAATGTAAACACATTTTACAGAGGGCTAAAAATCCTTTGAACCTAGAACTATACTTTACGACACCTTTGGATTTGGGAGGACATAGCTTGTTTGCAATGTTTTGCGGCATTGTATGGGTCCTGGAAACAAAATCACCTTCCAGTCCATGAGTATGCATGGCCAACACAGTCAATGTCAGATCTTTGACAAATTCAAAATCCATTTCCTCATATATTGGCTTGACCACCCATTGTTTCCTTTGTTTTGTAAAGGCCTTGTAGTAATGTGGCACCCCCAATTTTCCTGAAGTTCTCACTTGATCCCTACCAACGTTATTGTTATGGGCCAGTACAGCTAATCTCGTTTCCGCTTCAATACTGTCTATGCCGAAGTGCAACCTTTTGGGCCTGTACTTTAGACACATATCATGGAACACCTTCAAATCTCCAGTGTGACAGAAATAGGTCTTTGGAAAGTTTTTTATCGTAGACAATCTTTTCAAGTGGTTTGTGTGGAGGTGAACATGGCATCAACCACTTCTTCTTCTGTTCCTCCTCTCTCGCAAACTTTCCTTGTGCACAATCGTGGAAATGTTGGTTTTCTGTCCATGAGTGTACGTTGGTACAATGGTGCATCAATGAATGCCATTTCTCAAGTAGAATTTCCACAGATCAATCACAAGTTTTGGAGCTCGACCAAAGATGGTTGCTGATGGACTGACACCATTTTATAAGGTTTTCAGAACCTGTATTTTTCCCAGTAGCTGTAATGTTTTTATTGATTGATTTAGCAACGTGTCATACATCACATTGATGCCGAATGTGTGTAAACTGCTCTTGCATGGCCTTCGCTATCGAAACATGCCTGTCGGTGGCTATCACGTGTATTTGCATTCCCCTGGATTGCAGAAGTTGAATGGATTTGATGAAGCCATGTTTCTACATGGCAACAGATGATGAACATTCAGACAACTGCACCACAACACAACTCACAAATGCCCGTCGCCAGCTAGCCAGAAACGTTTGCCAGAGAATGTACTGTCCATTGACATCTGATCCACATTCCAAGCATGACTAATAGCAGGGAATAAGAATTCCCTTTGGTATTTGTAGTAATGAGTTTTAGCAAGGAACTCAAGACCCACAAACTAACAAAAACTTGAAATCTTGCTGAAAGTCAATCCGCTGAACTGTAAAGCTGCTGAACAAAGTAGATTCCCAGCTGGCACTTTGGCGAGCATCGGTTGAACAGACCATGTGAATATATTATGGCGGTGGAAACAGGTTGCTTGTATTTTCAGGTTAGTGCCTTGTAATACGCGAGACACATTCACTAATGGCTCCCGGCATATTTTGGCCCCGATTGTATGTTCACATTTGAGCATGTGTACATTTTCTATCAGGCAGCTGTTGAACCCAATGTACAGGGCCTGAGCGGGCTTGGTTATGTTTGTGGGTTGTGGCCTGTGTACTGATTGTTGGGTGCATGGGTGTGTTATGCTGTAGTGATTGTGAACATCTCCTAGAGTCTTAGATGCATGGCAGGAGGCTATGCAATCTAAAGTTTAAGAATGTGCTCACAGATTTAAGTACTGTAAAAACGTTTGCCCATAAATTCATCTCAGCCATATCGCAAACATGGTTGATTCTATACAAACACGGCACATTTTCAATTAAACCTGCCATTTTGTATTGGCGACAAAAGGTCATGCCAACAATTCTCTATGGATTGGAGACTAAAAACATAATCACAGCAGCATTCCTGAACAAAATGGAGGCAACATTTTGGAGGGGTGTCCTTCATCTTCCATCCATTATGTATACCAGGACCATGGATGCGATATGAGTTGGGTCTCACTTCTTTGGTGGTAGGATATCATTGGCGATTATGTGCTCTATTTTGCAAATGTTTAATCTTCACACAAACTGATAATATTTTGGCAACTCTGTCCACTTATATGCTGTCGTCATCTCATGTTTTTGTTCGAACATGGTCAGCATTTATTCTAAATATTTTGGCAGGAGCCGATGTGATTATTGATATTCTTATCACCAATCCGGATCGAGCCAAGGATAAGCTTTATAGGCTGGACTGGATTGACAAAAAAAGATTGTCTCACTTACAAGGACTTCCAGGCCACTTTGAACACAAAAAACTCAAAGGAATGGAATCATACTTGTGTAAAGCTCTATCACCACAATTAAGATCAGTGATCCTACGACTATGTA
Source organism: Ambystoma mexicanum (assembly GCF_040938575.1). Taxonomy (NCBI): domain Eukaryota; kingdom Metazoa; phylum Chordata; class Amphibia; order Caudata; family Ambystomatidae; genus Ambystoma; species Ambystoma mexicanum. Next base: position 872,872,581 of record NC_090922.1, read on the forward strand.
TTAAGTAGCATTTAACACGAGATGTTTTGGCAAGAAGGAAACTCATTGATGGTAAAGATAACTATTTTCGCTATTGTGTAGATACATCTATCAGAGAATCCCTAAGGCATATAATAGTAGAATGCCCGGCCCTCATGTACTTGAGAGAAACAATTTTCTGGAAGCATATGACCTATTTTGGTCTAATGTCACGAGAAAATAGATGACCAAACATTTTGTCCACTAAAGTCATGAGTATTCATGATGCAACTTTAAATTTCATGAATGCCTTATACTTAAGTTCTGCACTTGATGCTGTGATGGTGTAAAGGCGTGCAGCATTTAGTGGCCTCTGTGAGGTTATTATGCACTAACGCCTTAACATTGATTGACATTAGAATAAGCATCATTGAGCCGAGAGAGTCGTGTGTCGAAACTTGATTATTTGATATGGGTCTGATTACTGTTTGTTTGTTTGTTTGTTTATTTTATTTGTGTAGCGCTCCAGACCCGTGGGTAGATGGGCGCATAAAGACTTCAGTTACAGGAATGAGGTATACATTATACATGGCACAACAATTAGAAATTACAGCAATTTACATTATTTACAGAACTTCAGCAGGTTCATAGGAGATTCAGAGGTGATCGCTAATCTTTGTTCAGTAGCCAGCAAATAACCTGTTTCCTAAATATTGGGAAGGACTCAATGGTTTTGATATTGAGGGGTATGGAGTTCCAGAGAAGTGAGGAAAGCACTGTGAAACTGGAGCCGCCTGCTCTATTTAATGTGAATCTAGGCACTACGAAGCATAAGGAGTTGGATGACCTGGTGATTCTGGGAGCGGATTTCATTGTGAATTTGTTGGTGAGATATGGTGGGGCTAGGTTGTTTAAGGCTTTGTAGGTGAGGAAGATGGTTTTGAGGTCAATTTTCTGTTGTATTGAGAGCCATTTGCATGCTTTCCTAGTTGTGGAAATGTGCTCTCGTCTTGGGATGTTGAGTGCTGCGCACAGTGCATTATTCTGGAGAACCTGGTGTTTGTTAATTATTGATTGGTTGACACCTAGGTATAGGCTGTTGCAATAGTCCAGTTTGGACTGCATGAGTGCTCTGGCAAGTGTGAGGCAGCTATGGGGCGAAAGGAAAGGTCTGCAGGCTCTTATCAGTTTGCCAGTGTAGGCAGTGGCTGATGCAGTCATATTCGTTTGTTTGGAAAGGTTGGTGTTGGCATCAAAGTAAAAGCTAGGGTTTTCACACTATTAACAATGGGGATGGTGTTGCCATCAATAATCATGTTTTTGTAGTGAGGACTGAGTTTGGACAGGTTGCTGGCAGAGCCAACTAGGAGAAGCTCTGTCTTCTCATCATTTAGACAGAGGCCGGGAGTGGCCATCCATGCCTGTATGATGGAGAAGATTCCATTGATTCGGGTGACGTCTGTATTGTAGTTGCCTGAGATAGTGAGGAGTATCTGTGTGTCATCTGCATAGTTGGTGTAGGTGACACCCAGACAGTCCAGTTTGTCGAATAGTGGCTTTGTAAATATGTTGTACAAAGTCGGGGAGACGCAAGAGCCTTGTGGGACTCTGCATGTGATGGAGATGGGGTCTGCTGCTGAAGTGGTGGAGAAGACGCTCATGGTTCTGTTCGCTAGGAAGGATTGTACCCAGGAGGTTGGGGAGGGGGAGAAATGTGCTGCGCTAAATAGGTGGCTGCAAAGGATTACATGATTGACTAAATCGAAGGCTGCCGAGAGGTCTAGTAGGAGCAGGATAGCGGCCTTGCCTTTGTCTTTAATTTCATCAATCTGGCTTTTGAGGTCTACAAGGGCAGTTTCTGTACCATGTAGAGGTCTGAAGCCAGATTGACGAATACCTAAGAGTTGGTTGGATTCTAGGTGCTCCTGGATTTGGAGGTAAGCAACTTTTTCCAGTATTTCTAGCAGGAATGGGACAGTTGTGATGGGTCTATAGTCTGTGGCTATTGCTGGGTTGAGTGATTGTTTTTTTAGCAGGGGGAGAACCCAGGATTGTTTTAGGTTGCTAGGGACTGAGTTATTAGCGAAGGAGAGATTGATAAGTTTAGTGATGAAAGGGGAGAGGTCTCTGGCTGCATCTTTTATTATCTGGGCGGGACTGTCCCCTTTGCAATTAGATGGTTTTAAGGAGGAGATGATGTTTTGGACTTCTGTAGTAGTGACTTTTTAAAGGTGAAGCCTGTATTAAGATCGGTGGGTGAGGATGAGCTTGGGCTGGTAGACTTGCTGCTAAAGAGTTGTTGGCGTTTGTCTTCAATTTTAGTTTGGAGTCCTATGATTTTGGAGTTAAGGGCGTTCTGGATGCTGGTGCACCAAGGCTTGTCTTTTATGCAGGTGTCTGCGGGTGGATTTGGGTTCTCTAGTTCCTTTAGAATTTTGAAGAGTTCTTTAGTGGAAGAGCCTGCCTGATATATCCTGACATTATAAGCGTCTTTTTTGGTGCGGATTATCTCCTTTTTGTATAGGGCGGATGTATTCCTGAGGTTGGATTTGTTTTTCACTGATGGGTTAGTCTTCCATATGAGTTCTAGTTTAGCTTTCTGTTTCCTGAGTTGTTTAAGTTCAGGGGTGTACCACAAATTTAAATGGGCTATTGGTTTACTTTTGCGTAGTTTCCGGAGGGCAATGGTATCGATGGCATTGGCTATGGACTTATTGAAGGTGTCAACCAGTAGGTTTCCCTTACAAATTTTATATGGAGCACATGTTTTTATTTATGTAAATGTCTTCCATATGTATGTATCTTGTGATACTGTTTTATCTTATGTTTTTCTCTCACTTTATTTTAAATTCTTACTTCTTAGTTTGATGATGCTTTATAATGTGTATTTTTTTGGAAAGAATGTAAATTGGTAAATATAAATGTTTTGTTTCGAATGTTTTGAAAAAGTTGTTTACTCAGCTAAACTTTAAAAAAAAGAAAAGGTACTGTAATGGTATATGTGGAGAAGTGGCTTATTGGTGTGAAGAATGTGCTGGCTGGTTGCACGTACTGGAATACTTTATGTATAGAAGTGGACAGGGCTTCAGGTGGGTGGCTTATTTCTGTGGGTTGTGGTCAGTGTACTGATTGTTGGGTGTATGGCTGTGTTTGCTGTGGTGATTGTGATCAGGTAATAGAGTATTGGGTGCATGGCCGGAGGTGATGTACTGAAGAGTACATGAGTGTGCCCACTGGTTGAAGTACTGTAATGGTATGTGTAGAAAAGTGAAGAGGGCCTCAGCCGGCTGGCTTATTGGACTCAAAAGTGTGCTGACTGTTTGCACGTATTGGAATACTATGTGTACAGAAGTGGACAGGGTCAGAAGTGGATGCGTCTGTGTTTGGGTTGTGGCCACTGGGCAGATTAATCGGTAGCTTACTGTATTATGATGTATTGGTTGCGGACAGTTAGTAGTGTCTTGGTGCAAAGGCCATGCATCAAAGAGTTTGTCCATTGGCTGGAAGTACTGTAATACTATGTGAACTGAAGTGGATAGGGGCTCAGGTGGCTGTGTTATGTTTGTGGTTTGTGGTAAGTGGGTAGATGTTTGTATGCATGGCTGTATTAATCTGTGGTGGTTGTGGCTATGGTCTAGAGTATTGGGTGCATGGCTGGATGCCGTAGACCGTAGGCTATGCACTCAAGCGTCTAGGCCCTGGGTACAAGCATCACAGTATAATATACCTGTAATGTATCTATGCATTCAGCATTGTTATACTGGTATATGGATTGCAGAAATATGTGTACATATTGCAATTTTCAGATTATAAAGTATGACCTCAATAATGTTATTCTTACTGTTTGTATTGTTGAGGGCCTATGCAGTTTTTGTGCATGGTATGTGGAAATGTAGGAGTAATCGTTTCATTCTCTGTGATAAAAGAAAACATAACCTGTTAGGCTAGGTACTTCGTGATGTTGTATTGCATTTAATTGCAGACATTTGCATACTTTGTGGACCCTCATAATGAGTACTTCATAAGTACCATGCTTTAATTAAGTGTACTCTGCAATGTACGCAGTTCCTGTGTTTCTTTGCATAATCATTGGGTCTGTGGGAAAAAATAATTCATGCAGTATTAAAAAAAAGTCATATGCTCATTTGTTGTTATGTTGCACAGTCTGTTTTAGTGATGTGTGCACAAGTTACAGCAATGTTTAAGGTGCACTTTTGCAGTAGGAGGAACTGAAATGGTGTATGACTTTTCTTTTGAAAGTGGTGGTAGTATGGTTGCAGTTAGATACCAGTTGGTGTTTTCTAACTTGCAATTTTCAGATTATAAAGTATGACCTCAATAATGTTATTCTTACTGTTTGTATTGTTGAGGGCCTATGCAGTTTTTGTGCATGGTATGTGGAAATGTAGGAGTAATCGTTTCATTCTCTGTGATAAAAGAAAACATAACCTGTTAGGCTAGGTACTTCGTGATGTTGTATTGCATTTAATTGCAGACATTTGCATACTTTGTGGACCCTCATAATGAGTACTTCATAAGTACCATGCTTTAAATAAGTGTACTCTGCAATGTACGCAGTTCCTGTGTTTCTTCGCATAATCATTGGGTCTGTGGGAAAAAATAATTCATGCAGTATTAAAAAAAAGTCATATGCTCATTTGTTGTTATGTTGCACAGTCTGTTTTAGTGATGTGTGCACAAGTTACAGCAATGTTTAAGGTGCACTTTTGCAGTAGGAGGAACTGAAATGGTGTATGACTTTTCTTTTGAAAGTGGTGGTAGTATGGTTGCAGTTAGATACCAGTTGGTGTTTTCTAACTGTTTATCTGTTTCTTCTTTTTAGCAGTATTTCTTTTTGCGTTTGGTTGCTGTTGATGTTTTGTTAGTACTGTGGTACTGCACAGTAATATTGAAGAATTATGGGGGGAGGTTAGATACCAGTTGGCGTATTCTAACTGTTTACAGTTTCTAATTTTTGCAGGATATGTTTTCAAGCACGTGCATTCTTGTTGGTACATTTAAATTTTTCACTATTGTGAAGTGCCTTTGCAGCCCTATGGGTGTAGTTACTAATATTTGCATATGTATTGCATTGGTATGGACATTGTTAGACATCTGTTGCCTTATTCTGCTAGTTGGTGGTTTCAGAGGTTACTGAGGACAGTCTGTAAACCCTCATACACAATACATTTTTTTAAGTACTATGTAGGAAACAATATTAGTGTATCTTTTCTACACTTATTTTTGTGACTATAATAATCGGGTTTTTGGGGAGAAAATTGTATAGCAGGCAAAATGATGTATTTCTTGGATAGATGCTGTATGCTACGTTCCAGTTCCCCAGATTAGAAGGTACTTTTTTTTGTGCAATTATATATGCACTGGTGGGTGTTGGGTAGTAGGTTATTCTCATTGTGTAGATCAATGAGAACATATTGCTTTCAAGAATATTAAGTAGGCTTTTGCAAGATTTGCTGGTAATCTCTGCTTTAGAGTAATGGAAGTATCATAGTATTCAAACATCTACAATACGTTTTAATGTATGCAGTATAGTGACCTGCACTGGTTGTGGTGCCTGTGTGGTAGATTATGGCTACTGCTATGAAGGTTTTCTTGCCAAGTAATAATTGCCTGTGTGTGAATCGAGTAAGCTTGCAGTTGTTTTTGGTAGCATCTGCATTGTATGTTAAAAGCATAACTATTACGTATTGGCTATGTGATTGTAACTGTAAGGTGAAAGGATTATCGGAATTGCAAATAGTACATAATATGCTACGGTGTGCATTTTTTTACGAGCTGCTGAAATGGAATGGATTCACAGTTAGGTATAGATACATAGACAAAGCGCTTCTTAGGGACTTGTTCCTGCATCACATGGTTGCAGAGAGTGCATATATGTTTCCACATGTATGAAACCTGGAATATTTAATTTATAGGTATGTTTGCTTTCTCTATGCTGCCAGGAGTTTTATTGCAGATTTTGTGTCCTAAGTTTTACGTGCACAGTATTGAGGGGTTAGTAATTTCGTTTTTGTTTTCATCTATAAGGTAGAGAGCTAATTGGAACCATTTGGATTCCTCATTGTCTTCTATTTTGTACATTATATCTAAAGTTTTAGTGTTCTTTGTATAAAAGGTTCTGCGACAATACACACATACTTGGTTTGGTACTTTAGCAGATGTGCTTTTAAACTTTGCTATTTCTTTTTTGAATGTGTGTAATAGAAAGTTGACATCTGCAAGGTTGTTGCTACTGTTTTCTAAAGTTACTGGATTTTGTAAGTGCTCTTCAGTTACAAAATATTTGCTTTGTATGTGGTGTATTTCTTTGAGCAGTTATTTGGATGTACCATGTAGGAGAATGTAATGTAAATGCTCCAGTGCTAAAGCAGGACGTTTTGCGTAGTACAGTTTGTGAACGAGATTTCTTACAGCAGGATGGTGTGTTGCTAACATTTTGATATGGTGGAAGGTGCTTTTACAAGCAGGTCCAGAAAGGCAGGCTAATGAATGTCCTTGTAGCCCTGTGTATTTGCGCACTGGACAGGAGTCCATAGTTTGTAGTATTTTCATGCTTTTCTTTGTCGTTAGCTTTCACATAGTGATGGAGGAACTGCTGCAAACATTTGATAGAGTTTTGGCACATGCTACATATTGATGTGCATGGCCATTTGTAGATGGGGTGTATCGGTTCAGTGGAATGAAGAGTTGATGCTAAGTTTGATGGGGATATTTTTGAAAGCAGTGTTTCTTCCTCCATTGTGGTATTGTCTACCTTTTCATAACCTCGCCCACTGCTATGTATGGAAATTTGGATTGTTTGCTCTTGTTTTTATGCTTCTTTATTGAAATATGGTGGTGTGACTCCACTCACCCGTATCTATGCTGATAGTGCATTTGTTATAGTTTACTAATTAGTTTACTAATTAATTTTGTTAGTGGTTTCATTCTGTTTAAAATTAATATAAAGAATTTCCTTTTAAGGACCATCGCACTGTCTACAAGAGCTTCCAGGATCAGTTTTCTGTGGTATGTTTTAAGGGTTGAGCGTGAATTTTCCCCTATATTTATAAGGTTCTGAAGGACTCTGTGGTGGAAAATTCCTTACATTTTTTTTTTAAATACTTACTTGTGGCTACGTTACCATTTGAAGGTGCTCTGTTAGTACTAGTGGTGGTTGCAATCTTTTTAGTACATTTCTTTTTATTTTTTACATTTTGAAAGAGGAGCTAGTTTCATTACTGTTAGGTGCTTTTGTTTTCCTTAGTGAGTGTATTAGCTGTTTTGTTTGTACTTTCTGTACACATTCTGCTAGAGGCAGATGGCTTTTTTGGATGCTTTTAGTTTGATCTGCTCTATTTCTGCGTTGTTTTCTACAGAGTTGATTTTTGGTAGTCATTCTGTAGTATCTGTTGTAGAAAAAAGAACATTGTGGGTGTGGAGGTTGTGCAAAGTACATGCGTGCACTGTCCATGAGTGTTTGAATATGAGGGTAGGCATACATATAGAGGTGTGTGATTGTGTAATGGGCTGTTACTTTAGGTTGGGAAGGCTGTATTGGTATCTGTGTGTTACTATACAAGCGTTCAGATGACAAATTGAAGTGGGCACCTGTTGAGGTGCAATGAGTAAGAGTGAAGCAAATACTGTTCGGTTGATGGAATTGTGTAGCCTACAATACAAGAACACTGCACTGTCTGAGTAACAGGCAGAACACTCTGATATTTTTGCACTTACTTTGTTGGATGTTGAGAGTAGGTTTCTTCTAGATTGTATTTTCCACTTGAGATGCCACTGGCTTTCAGGAGCGTGGAGTTCACTGCAATTTCGAAAGAATGAAGTAAGTACATATGTTTGTTAATGGCATAGTGATTGCATTTGCAGAATACATTATTTAAAATTGTAGGAGGATGTCTTGGCGGGAAGAGTTAGTGTGTGTGTGTGTGTGTGAAATTGGATAGCTTTGTATATGAATGGGGTCTTGAGAGCATTCACATTTTTGCTAAGGGGGTCAGTGGTTTATTTATAAGTGTGCCATATGAGGTGCACATTTGCAAGCATGTCTGTGTTGCTGTAAGACTTATTAGTTTGGAAATGGATTAGTGCAAGTTGTAGTAGGGTGAGAAAAAGGGAAAAAGGTTCAGAAAGATGTACAGATTGGAAAGGAGAATGTTTTGTGTGAAATTCCATTAACTTTTCTGCAGATAGATGCTTGCTATATGAGTGAAGAAATCATTTCAGTTGTTTAATTTTTGTATCCACATTTGCAAATGGCACTGTTGTCAATACACACATAATTTCTTTTGTTTTTTAAGTAATGGTGCATTCTGTGAACTGTGCAAGGTCAGTGGTAGGCACTCTGTCCATATGCACGCAATCTATGCGGTAAGATAAATGCAGTTTTCCCTTTCTGTGTGCATTTTAGGAATTTTATAGCAGGTGTGTTAGTGGGGTAAGTGGTTGTAAAAATGACAGAAGGAAAGAAGAGAATAACAGTTTGCACATTGCAATGGGTGATATGGGTAAATTCAAAATTTAAAAGTACATAACATCGTAAGTGCCACTTGATGATAGGTGATGGGGCAAATGACAATGAGCCTCATTACACAGTAGGCGGTAAGGGATTACCAGCACCGGTAAGGGCACCGATGTCGGTAATCCCTTACCGCCCAACTACAAGGTCCCTTAGCGGGTCCCTCCCCTAATGCCTGGTTTTACCAGGTGTTATGGAAGGGACCCACTAAGGGACTTCAGAGCTAATAACAGTACCGCAAATTGCGGTACCGTTATTAGCTCCTTCCCCATTCCCATTGAGCCCTAGGGGGAACAAATGGGAATGGGGAATGGTTCCCGGAATAGGGATTTACTGGTCCTCCAAGGTCGGAATGACCCGGTAAGTCCCTATTCCGGGAACACGGACCCGGAATGCGGTAAGGGGGTAGCCATGGCGCTAATAGCACATGGCTACCGCCTACCGTGTAATGAGGCCCAATGTGTTTTTTGAGTATGTTATCCAGGGTAATTGGCAGGTACCCTGTTCACATGCATTTATAAAAGAGTTGCAAATGTACTGTACAAGAAATATTCATACTTGTAGTTTGTGTTGATGGATTGATATGTGGATGAATCTGGAAGCAGAAATCTTGGATAGTTTTACAGTACATTTTGGTGGAGGTGCGTAGCATTCACAAGAGACCTGTACATGAGTGTTTAACAGCAAGTCTGCAGTGTTGAAAAGAGATGATAGAGTTAGATGTAGAGGTCTTGGATGTGATTGGTGGATGGCTGTGTGACTTCTTACCAGTAGCCAATGAGATGGTGCTGTAAAGTATAAGTGGAAAGTGAAGAAGGGCTGCCCTTGTGTTACGAGATCTGTGGACACCGCGGTAGTCCGCGGATTGCACATGCTGCATCCGGGGCTTGGGAGTGTACTATAGGGATTATCCAATCAGGTGTTAAGGGTGTGCTTAACAGGAAGGGATGGTAATACTTTTTTTCATTGCTATGTTGATTGTATAGTGAAGATGGCTGGAGTTATTGTATGAATAGTGGTAGATTCATTTGTATGTAATCTGGAGAGCTATGCAAAGGCAGGAGGGTTTTCTGCAGATCTTGGTTTTCCAGGCCTAGAGGCTTTATGGTGCAGTGCTCCTGGGCATAATTTCCAGGTACGGTTTGCTGTTTGTAGAACAATGACTACTTTTGGTAGTCCTGATGTTTTGGTGGTGCACTGTGGGGGAAAGCATTTGGGGTACATCAGTGCCCCACCTTTGGTTCCGCTATTAAAGTTGTTTGTAGAAGACCTGATGGTGCTTTCCCTAATGCAAAGGTGTTTTTTTTCTGACATAATACAAAGAGCAAAATGGAACAATCCCAATGTCTTCAATCCCCAGCAAAATGTTGCAAGGTGCATTGTTATCAGAGGAATCTGTGAGGTTTTGCGACCTGCTGAGATGTCTTTTTTCTCCAATAAGAACATTGATTCCCTTAGTGTGTACCACTTTACTTGAGATGGCGTTTTGTTGTCCTTCCTTGGAAATGCTAGTTTTTTGGGGAATCTAAGGGTTGTTTTGTAGAGGTTTATATAAGGCATTAAGGGGGAAAAGAAGAGAAAACCCTATGAAAAGAAAAACAGAAAACAAAAGGTGATTCTTCAGTAGCACCTAAAAAAACTCTTTTTAGAGCCACCACAATAGGAAGAATCTCCTACCCTGGGTTAAATTTCTCTCCCCACCCCCTTGAATTGGCCGATTTATCTGCAAAACCTGCGGTAGGTCGTGGATCGCACGTGCCACATCCGGGACTTTTGAGGATGGCAGGCATGGAAATGGGACTGAGGATGCCAGGGGATTGGTCAATAAGGTTTTCTGGGTGTGGTGTGCAAGGAGAGACTATGGCAGAAGTTTTGTTTGCTGAGAGGCGTGCAGATGGCTATGGTTATGGCTGTGTCGTTCAAGAGGCAGAGTGTATGGATTTTGGGGGAGACCTGGATACATTAGTTGAAAGTGCATGCAGAGCACTGTGGAGTGGCACATCTTGGATTCCATCATGTAGATGTCAACTGGTATGGAGTTCATGGAATGAAGTGTCTGAATTTTGTTCCTATTTGTGCCGCTTTGGTGCCACTTCATCATCCAAACATTATTATTATTCATTGTGGAGGGAATAGTTTAGGAAATGTTACCAGAATTTCTCTGCAGTTTGCGACGAAGGAGGCACTTGGGCAAGTCATGGACATGTTCCAAACTCCGGAGTAATATTTTCTCGCATTGCTCGGAGACAAATGTGGCTGCGTTCTTCTTCATTTGGTGCGCAAATGGAGAAAGCGAGACACAATGTCAACAAGGCGGTTTGCACATTTTTGAGAGATGTTGGCATGTCCTCCTTCAACAATGAAAATATCACGTTTCATAGCACAAACATTTTTTGCAGAGATGGAGTCCATTTTACTGATGCTGGCAATCAGCTTTTTCTTCAAAATATCCAAAATAAATTGCCTCCTACATGAGTAGGTTCCTATACTGCAAAGAATTATGTGATACAATGGTGTTTATACCAATGCATTGCTTAATGAACTATGTAGCTCATGATTCTTCTCCCAATGACCCCTGACAGATTTGTGCCAACATTGTAATATGAATCCCTTGTACAGACTTTTCATGCAAAGTAAATGCACATGCGATATCATCAGTGTTGTCATCAATGGCATTTGTGATGTCATCTTTGATACATGGGTGTTAGTCCTTGCAGTGCACAGTGGTGGTGCGAGTTATGGTTGCTTAGATTACCATAACTGGCAAATTTCTGGGGGGTTTCGGTTTTACTTGTAACCATAATATCGATAGGTTATTAGTGCAAAGTAACTCCTTTACAAACGTTTTTGTACTGAATTTGATAGTTTTGTTTTTTTTAGGGCAACTGAACCATAACGTCCCTTTAACAACGTTTTTTCACTGAATATATATATATATATATATGTATATATATATATATATATTACATGGCCACAATAGTGGCCATGTAGTTATAGTTAAGTTGGTGTTTCCATAGGAAGAGCACTTTTTGGGCGGCGTATAAATTCGCTCCCCCTAGACGAATCCACACCAAACTTTGCAAAAAAAAGTATATGGCCCACTCTGAATTTTTTTTGCAAAGTTTGGTGATGATTCGTCCAGGGGGGGAAAGGTTATAGGGGGGGTCCCAAAATGTATTTTTTTCCCATAGACTGAATGGGAAAAAATTATTGCGCCTACAGCGCAAACCGCTGGATGGATTTTCACCAAATTTCGACAAGGAGCAGCAGCTTGGTCCCGAAAGCGTGCTTTTGCAAATTTGGTGAAAATCCGTCCAGTAGTTTATTTTAAAATGACCAAAAAGTAGGTAAAAAAAAATTAGTGATATCTGTGTTCGGTCTGCAGACACACTTTCCTGTTTAACTCTGCGGACAGTGTCCTGATTGGCCGAGTGGCTTACATCATGTCCGCGGACATATGGCATGTTCGCTGATTGGACGGTGTTAAGCGTGAAGCGTGTCAGATTTTTGGTAGGGCCCGCATCTTGGATTCGCGGACGTCCGCGGACAGCGCAGTGAAAGTTTGTTCAATATTTGTATTTAGTAGAGGGTGTTGGTGTGTAGAAGTGTTTGGGGAGGATGGGAGGGTATGAGATAGGTTAAATGTTGTGCTTTTTTATGTGGTAGACGTTCTTTTTGTGTTCGATTTGTCTGCGGACATCACGGGTGTTCTGAAATGTTCTAAATAAACTGAATGGGGGGTGTTCTGAGGACTCAATATGTGTCCGTTTTGTTCGCAAGCAAGCTGAATCTGTTCTAAGAACACTCGCGGTGTCCTGTAATGTTCGCAAATAAACAATATGTGGGTGTTCTGGGGACGGTGTCCGTATTGTTCTGTGGCAAGTTGAATGTGTTCTAAGAACACTCGGGGTGTCCTGAAATGTTCGCAAAGAAACAAAATGGGGGGTTTCTGGGGACACTGTCTGTATTGTTCTGTGGCAAGTTGAATGTGTTCTAAGAACACTCGGGTGTCCTGAAATGTTTGCAAATAAACAAAATGGGGGTGTTCTGATGACGTTGTCCATATTGTTTGTTGTCAAGTTGAAAGTGTTCTAAGAACTGTCTCGGGGCCCTGATATGTTCGTAGGGGGTGTCCTGAAGACGCTGTCCGTATTGTTCGATGGCAAGTTGAAAGTGTTCTAAGAACTGTCTCGGTGTCCTGAAATGTTCGTAAATAAACAAAATGGGGGTGTGTTCTAAGAACACATGCGTTGTCCTGAAATGTTCGTAGGGGGTGTCCTGAGGACGCTGTCCATATTGTTTGTTGTCAAGTTGAAAGTGTTCTAAGAACTCTCGCAGTGTCCTGAAATGTTCGTAGGGGGTGTCCTGAAGACGCTGTCCGTATTGTTCGATGGCAAGTTGAAAGTGTTCTAAGAACTCTCGCGTTGTCCTGAAATGTTCGTAGGGGGTGTTCTGAAGACGCTGTCCGTATTGTTCGCTGGCAAATTGAAAGTGTTCTAAGAACACTGGTAATGTCTGCGGACATTAAAAGTTTCCATAGGCCATAGCTGAAATGTTTTACTCTATGGGTGTGATATGCTGCGGTGGTATATCACATTTATAGTTGCTTATAACTTTGGGTCAAAAAGAAATTTATAAGGAAAAAAGTTATAAGATACTATGGGTGTGATATGCTGCGATAGTTGTGGCCAGGGCATAGAGTGTATAATATACTTACTGTTTGGTTTAGTAACTGGAGTACATGTATTTCTTGTTAATTTCTGTGATAAAAGAAAATAGCATGTTAGTATTAGTATTTTGTAATGACTTTTTACATTATATAATCAACATTTTTTTTTTGGACCCTCATATTCAGTAGATTAGAAACCAGAGTACTGTGCAATTTGCTCAGTTTCTGTGTTCGTTGCTAAAATCATTGGGTCTGTGGGAGAAAAAAAATCCATGTTGGATTAAAAAAAAACTTTTTCTGTTATGCTACAGTTTATTTGGTTGTTTGTTTTCAGTGTTCATTTGTTGTTTCTGGCTAATGCTTTATACATTGGGTTGTTGCATTTATTTTGGAGCAGTAACATATTATTTATTTGTTTGGATATTATGAAATTTTGGAGCAGATAGATACCAGTAGGCGTATTCTAACTGTCTATTTTTTTATATTTTTTAGTGGTATTGATTTATCTGTTTGGATATTGTTAAATTTTGGGACAGTTAGATACCAATTGGCGTATTCTAACTGTCTATTTTTTTTAATATATTTTAGTGGTATTGATTTATCTGTTTGGATATTGTTAAATTTTGGGACAGTTAGATACCAATTGGCATATTGTAACTGTCTATTTTTTGCTCTAATTTAGTGGTATTCATTTATGTGATTAATTGTTGTAGAATCTTTGGGCAGTTAGATAGCTTTTGGAATATTCTAACAGTTTATATTTTTTACTACAAGTTTACTTGAGGTTTAAGTACAGTTTAGTTATCAAATTTTGGTTTTAAGAACATTAAATAAGCGTTTGTAAGATTTGCTGGTAATCTCTGCTTTAGAGTAATGGTACTATCATTACATTCAAACCATCCACATTTCTTTTTTATATATGCAGTGTAGTGCCCTGAATTGGTTGTGGCTCCTGCATGGTAGATTATACATATTGTTGTGAAGGTTTTCTTACCAAGTGATATTTGACCATGTGTGAATCCAGTCAGCTTGCAGTTGTTTTTGGTACCATCTGCATTGTAGCGTAGAAGCATTAGTATTACGTATTTACTATGTGTTTGTATTACTAACGTGGAGCGATTATCTGAATTGCAGGTAGAACATAATCTACCATGGTTTGCATTTTGTACAAGTTGCTGAAATGGAATGGATTCACAATTAGTTATTGATATATATACGAAGCGTTCATTGGGGATTTCTTCTTGTGTCACATTGTTGCAGAGAGTGCATGTATGTTTCCACATGTATGAAATCTGGAAGATTTCATTTATAGGTATGTTTTTGTTTTCCAGTACTTGTAGTAAGTACATTAGACATTCTTGTGGACCTTCCTGTGAGTTTATAGTGAATTTCACCATTCCAGCACAGTAGTCCAACTGTTGTCTTATTCCATAAACACTATACGTGTTGTCAGGATTGTTTGCTGCATTTCTGTTAAGTACTAACATTTGCATACACAATGGGTCTGTACTGTGTAAGTAAATGTTGTCAACAATTGGTGGTAATTGAAATACAATATTCATTGCTACATTTGCGTAGCAATTTACACCAACTATATTTGAGAGTTTAAATGGACCAGGTAGTTCTGTATCTGACTGCTTTTTTTGGAGTTTGTCTTCCTTCTTTGAAGAAGTACCTGGTTTACTTTCCCTAATTGATTCTTTTTTGCTTGTGGTACTTGATGAAGTATTACTTTCTTTTACTCTCTTTGGAGTATTTGCAGTGACATCCTGTTGCTTTTCTGTTTGATTTATTTTTCTTTTATAATGTTTTACTTTTTGTGGAACAGAATATGTGTTTAGATGGGGAGTGTATAGTGAGCGAAGTCTATTGTATTCTAAAATGCAAGGAATATCAGCGTTTATTTTACTTGCATCAAAGTTGATTAGAAATAGACCGTCAAGTGTACGTAAGCGTGATAGTGCTATGTAGCTCATGCCTTCTGTGTTATCAATATCTATCATTGCTTTGTCTAGGGTAAGACCTTGTGATTTATGAATCGTGACTGCGTATGCAAGAGTTAGAGAAAATTGTTCTCTGCATACATACATGTCTTTGAAGAGAAGGAATCGAGCTTTTGAGCGTCCTATCCTTTTAACTTCTGAAAGTTTGTCAAAGAGTATATTGACAAACTGAACTTTGTTGTCACGTGGGTATGTTTGAAAGCCAACAACTGTACCCAGTGCTCCATTAACTAGTGCTTGGCCCACGTCAAGGTTACGTTTAAGCATTACTCTGCAATTTAAGGATAATTTTAACATCTTTTCTAAGCCTGCTGTGTTTGAGATTGATTTTTCTAAACTATTTAATCTTGTTGTGGCTTGGTCACACATAGGTAGTGTCATACCATGTACATCTAGTTTGTCTGTGGCGCTAATTTCCATTATTGGTTGTTTTTCTTTACTTAACATTATTTCATTGAATTTGAAACAGCTTGCAAGAGTTGGCATTAAGGCCATACAATTGTCATTTTTGTGGGCTAATTGTTCCATAACATCTGTAGCACATGCATTATCGCCATAAACTGCTTCTTTAGAGAGTATACCAACTCTGATACTTTTTAAGATGTTGGCATAAGTGAGATCTGCAGATTGCCGCATGGTTTCTGTTAATTCTCCGTATTGGAAATGTTGCCAAAGGTTGACATTTCCAATGCTGCCAACAGTTTTACGGCAGAGTTTGTTTCCTAATGTTTTAAAAATAGTCTCACCTTTTACTGGTGTCAATTGAAGAAGATCTCCGAAAACAATAATGTGTTTTCCTGCAAAGAGCTCTTCATAGTTTGTTTTCAGTACTTCTTGTAATCTGAGATGAATCAAAGCCAACAGTAGGTTGGAGACCATGCTCACTTCATCTATTAGTAACATTTTCATTTGTTTCAATACTCTGCGTAGTTCCATTGCAGCTTCTGCAGAAAGTTTGTAATAGTCTAATTTGTTCTGGTGTTCTACTGGCAATAGTAGTAATTAGTGTAAAGTGACACCACCTATGTTGTAGGCAGCTAAACCTGTGGGGGCAGTGACAACAGCTGACAGTTTGTTGTTCGTCAATTGTTGAAGGAATTTACTGATGATTTTGATTAGGAATATTTTGCCAGAACCAGCTTCACCACTGACGTTCAGTAGTATAGGTTTATAATTATGGCAGGAACATTCTTTATTTTCATGTTGTACACCATGTGCAATTTGTTTTGTTACTTCTTCAAAAATGCTACATTGTTCGTTGTTTAGTTTTGATTGTAGTATAGTTAAGTCTTCTTTATTTTCATACTGACACATGGTGTTTTCTACTTCTATCATAGCTAATTCTGCCTCATTTATTATTAGTGGTTCTCCAAGTGGTTCTTGGCTTCCTGTTACAGATGGTTGACTACTGTCAGGAGTGTCTTTATCTAGCTGGGCCTGGAGTTCTTCTTCATGTTGCTGTTCATTGTGCAACATTGTTTTGTATTGTGTAAAGTTTACATCAGTTACAGTGCTTTCATTTGCTTTGACAGCATCATCATATGAGTCATAGTTTTCTAGTATTTCTTCATCTTTTCTCCATGGTTTAAAGAGTTGTAGCAGGGACATGTAATATACTTCTTTATGTTGAGGATTCTTAAATGACAATTTGATATGATTAATTACATTTGGTTTAGTGAGTTTAACTAAGCTGCCTTCACAGTTTGTCACTCTGTATTTACCTTTTTTTTCATCAGGTTTTATATTATTTTTGTATGTGTAGTTTTGGGCTATGTGGTATAGACACATGGTTTCCAAAGTATTACTTATGTTTGGGTAGTATGTGTCCAATACATTGTTTTTCAAAATGTCTTGGCTGTTGGGATCATGTTTGGCTATTGTTTCTATATCGTCGTATGTTTTTAGAACTCTTTTTCTAGATTTAGCTGGACCAAGACTTAGCCATACTATATTTTCAGATTTACCATGCATGCAATGCAGTACCAGTTAAACGATCAGCTGCTTCATATGATCCACATTCTCTATGGGAGAGCATTTTTATGCCCAAGCTGTATAATTTCTGAGACACTGTTTTATCTGATGACAGGTCATTCCAGAGGTCTTAGAGCTCTGTCTTTTCTGCTTTGATTAAGTATGCTGTGACATATCGTGCAACTGCAGTAGAATTGTCTGCAATGTACTGCACAACTATGTTTGCATTCCATAAGTGGGCAATGATTGCATTATAATCATTGATATATTTTTCTTCTTCTTTTCTTTTTATGTAATATGTATTTTTAGGTGACTTACATTTAACACTATGTCTAACTGAAGACATGAGGTTGTTCACTTGACCTGTATTTGTAACTGGTCTAGGGAAACCAAATTGGCATTTGGTGTAGTATTTCCCTTTGTTTTTGTATTTGCGACGACAATATTTGCCACATTTATATCTTTAAAATTGTAAAATTTGTGCATGAAGATCACTATTTGTGGATTCTAATGGAATTTCACAAGTGACATATTTTTCAATAAACTGTAAAACAGTGGCATCACTGTCTTGACCAAATTTAGGAGCATCTTTAATCCATAAAAGCATGTGGATATGTGGTGCTCCTCCGGCTTGGTATTCTTTTCTCCAAAAGAAGTGTTGCACTTTTCCAAGGGGAGGAACAGTTTTATTACAAATAAAATGTAGCATAGCAATGAATCAATGGTGAAAATATCTTGAAACATTAACAGGATCCAAAGAACAAAGTTCTCCTAGTGTTAGTATATCTATGTTTGTTTTGTTTTTATTTGATATGCGTAGGAAATCATGTAAATCTTGCCATGCATATTCTGCACAACTTAATGTAACAAACCAAGTGGGTGGGCCAATGTTTCTGATCATACAACGTACATCTCCATGACGTTGAAACCAGTACTCTTTAGTACCACACATATTTGCTAATAGATTTGTAATATTTGATTGTAAAACCTCATCCTTTTGTTGCACTTTTTGTAATAATTGTGTAGCTGTCTTATTTTGAAAGTGTGATCCTGATTTTAATATGTGTGCAACTCCGTAACATAAAGTTGCTAGTTCACTTTCAAAGAGTAGGTGGAATATGTATTCCACATTTTGGGCCTCATTACGACCCAGGCGGTAAGTTACCGCCTGGGCCGTGACTTTACCACCATGGCGTAAACTACGTTTACGCCATGGTGGTTGGCGGACTTACCGCCCCATTCCGACCTTGGCGGGGCGGTAAGTCCCCAATCCCCATTTACCCTTCCCCATTCACATTTTTGCCCCATAGGGCATAATGGGAGTGGGGAAGGCGTTAATTACGCCACCGTAAATTACGGTGGCGTAATTAACTCCATGGTCCCTTAGCGCCATGGATTTTAACACCTGCTAAAAGCAGGTGTTAAAAGCACCATGGCGCTAGGGGACCTCGTAATCAGGCGGTAAGGATCGGCGCTGTTAACGCTGCCGTAAACCCCTTACCGCCTGAGTTGTAATGAGGCCCTTTGTCTAAATCTGGGATCTTCAGAATACATCCGTAATGAGCGGTATTCTGAAGCTGATATTTAAATAGGTCTATCATCATACCTTCCTCCTTTGCCAGTAGGAAAGAGTAGAGGAAAAGCATGTGCTTCTATACTTTTTTTCCCATATGCTGATTGGTGATCCTTTTGTTTGACGCATTTGGGATGTTTTCAGTGCATCTTCTATGATGTCATTAGAGTGCAAAGGATGAATTGTATAATGGTCTAAAGTATTTGATATTGTAGCAGGATCTAGTAGCACAAATTGACCAGCTTCTTGTGTTTCTTGAATTATTTCAGTTGTATCTTTCAAGTTTTCTTCAATATTAATTTCTTTGCAATATTCATTATTCTCTTTAAGATATTGTAAGGCTTGTCTAACTTTATGTAAATCTGCCAGCTGTTGCCATATTTATTTGTCTTTTGTAGGTACTCCATTTACTAAGATAATTAAAGATTGCTGCATTGGACGTTGCACTCCTAGAGTATGCACATTTTCTTTTAGATTTAATGGTAAATAAACTACTTTTCCACGAATGCCTTTTACCAATTCAGAGGAAGGTAATTTTGCTGTTTTTGGTTGAAGGCATATTATTGCTTGAAATGGATGTACTGTTTGAATTATGATGCTCTCATATAGCTCTCATATAAATTAAGTTGTTGTAGGGGTTTTGGTAGTGGGTATAATTCCTAATTATTTGTGATAGCATGTGAAGGAGTCTGGTTGTTGTCAAGTTTTGTAGTGCAGTAACTGTAAAGTATTAAGGGGTCACTTATTTCGTATTTGTTTTCTGCTACAAGGTGGAGAGCTAATTCAAACCATTTAGAATCTTCATTGTCTTCTTTTTTATATGATAGGTCTATAGTGTTTGTGTTACTTTTATAAAAGGTTCTGCGACAACATACACATACATG
Source organism: Ambystoma mexicanum (assembly GCF_040938575.1). NCBI lineage: Eukaryota > Metazoa > Chordata > Amphibia > Caudata > Ambystomatidae > Ambystoma > Ambystoma mexicanum. Next base: position 872,892,172 of record NC_090922.1, read on the forward strand.
GTTTGGTACTTCAGTTGATGTACTTTGAAATTTTAGTATTTCTTTTTTGTATGTGTTTAGCAAAAGGTTGCCATGTGTACAATTGTTGCTAATTTGGTTTAAAGCTATTTCATTCTGTAAATGGCTTTCACTTCCAAAATATTTTTTCTGGATATAGTCAATTTCTTGAAGTAGGTCTTTCGCTGTAGCATGTAGAAGAATGTTATTTAAAATTGCTAGTGCTAAAGCAGGACTTTTAGAATAGTACATTTTATAGACTAGATTTCTTAAAGTTGAATGATGTGTTGATATTCTTTTGATATCATGGAAGGTGGTTTTACCAGTAGGTCCTGTAATGCTGGCCAATGAATGTCCTTGTAGTCCTGTGTATTTGCGCACTGGACAGGTATCCATATTTTGCAGTAGTTTAATTTTGATTTTGTCTTTGCTTTTTACATATTGATTGAGGAATTGGCGTAAAGACTTGAAAAATTGTTTGGGAATGTTACATATTGACGTGCATGGCCGTTTGTACACTAGACGTTCTAATTCAGTTGAATGGAGGGGTAATTCTCAGTTTTCAGGGCATATTTTTGTAAGGAGTACTTCTTGTTCCATTATGATATTATTAACTTTTTCATAACCTCGAACACTGCTATGTACGGCAATTGTATTTGTTTGCTTTTGTTTGTACGCTTCTTCATTAAAGTATGGTTCTGTGCTCGTAGTGTGACTCCATTCACCTCTGCAGATACTTAAGAATTTCTTTCTGTTGACATTCCGTTTATTGAGAAGTCTTTTTTGTAATTTAGTTATTAGTTTTGTTAGTGGTTTCATTTTGTTTAACACAAAAATAAATAACTTTCTTTTGAGAAGAATTGCTATCAACACTTCTAAAATTAATTTCCTACGATAGGTTTTAAGCATTGAACCTGATTTCTCTCCTGTTTTTATAAGATTTTGAAGGACTTTGTGACAGAACATTTTGGCTAACATACTTTTCTTGGTATGCTTACTTTGCACTATATTAAAATTTAAAGAAGCAGTTTTATCTGTAGTGATAGCTGATTTTCAGTTAATTGTTGTTTGGTTTGTTTTACATTTTGATAGAGGAGGCAAAGTTTTTGTACTTGAAACTTCTTGTGTTTCACTAAATGACTGTATTAGCTGTTTTGTTTCAATTTTTTTTACAAATTCTGCTAGAGATGGATGCTTATGTTGGACACTTTTATTTTCATTTGCTCTACTTCTGCGTTGCTTTCTACGGACTTGACTTTTGGTAGGCATTCTTTAGGGTCTGTTGAAAAAATAAAGAAGGTATGGGTTGGGGTGTTCTGCAATGTATGTGTTCTGTGTGCATGAGTGTTTGAGTAAGATGATGTATGTAATGGTGTCTGATTGTGCATTGGGAACTACAACTAGTATGGATGTGTATTCTTCAGTTAATATGTTACTAAACTCAGGTTCAGATGACAGAAAAAAATAAGCTAGTGGTGTGGAGAAGTACAAATAGTAAATCTAATGTATACAATTAAAACAGTTGTTTGTTCTATAATATGAAAATTCTAGCGGTTGAGTTGGGTAATTTGTGTGTCCAAAAGTAGGAATTTGTTTGCCATTCTGGCTGTAAATCGTTGTTTAAGACATGGGGATTTTTGGATAGAATGGTGCACAATCTCTATTTGTAGGCACATAAATAGCATGAATTAACTTTACAGTATGTTTGAGTAATAATACAATATTCTACTTACTTTTTTTCTAAAATGAACAGGTTAATTGTTAGTTCTTCTTTGTTCTTCAAATTCGGCTGCTTCTTTTCAGGAGAATGGTCTTCACTGCAATTGTAAAAGAAACAAATTAGTCATATTGTTTGTATATAGCATTGTTTTTATTTTAGATATTGATTTTTTTAATTGAAATCCTCAGTGCCTTCCTTAAAACCATCAAAACTATCTTATTCACATAAGATACGTCGCACCAGTTCAATACATATGATATGTTCTTAATGAACAAATTGTATTGCAATGAGTAACTGTAACAAACAAAATATCTTTAGTATGTCTTGTGAAATTCATAATGTACCACTGAATACCACTATTTCTGTAACTAAGCTGTTCTAGGTAATAGTGCCTTAATGTCATGCTTAAAGTAAAGTAATCAAATAAATAAATAAATAAATAATGTAATTGTATAAGTATTATTTTTTGAGATTTGAACATAGTGTGCATGCATGCAATTCTGTTTGAATATATGTAGTCTATAAATTTCATTTAAAAAATGTTAGTTTAACATGATTTGATAGTGTGTGTATAAAGAAAGTAAACAGTATATAGGTTTATAAGTGATAGTTGATTTTAGGAAATTGGAAAAAAGACAGTAGATTCATTTTACAGATTACACAAGCTAAAAGTCAGTTTGAAAATGTGTTCATGTACTGTACAGAAAATATGCATACCTGTAGTTTGTGTTCATGCATATGGATATGCATGGAGCTGCAAGTAGAAATCTTGGAAACTTGTACAGTATTTCTTGTAGATGGTGCTTGCCAATGATATGACACTTCTACTCAGAGAGATTCACAGTACATTTGCAGTGCTGATGTATGATGATGCAGTTAGATGTAGAGGTCTTGAATGTGATTGGTGCATGGTCATATGATTTCTTAGCTACATCTATTGAGGGAATGACACAGAGAATGAAGTGGAAATGGTAGAAGGGCTATTCATATTACGATATGTCCGCGGACATGGCGGTAGTTCGCGGACATCGGGAGTTACATCCGGGGATTTTTGGGTTCAGAAGTCATGCAAATGAGAATGAGCACTGAAAGGGATTGGTCAGGAAAGTTTAGTGGGTGTGTTGTGCCAGGAGAGAGTTTCTCAGATACTCTTTTTGCTGAGAGAACAACAGATAGCTATGGCAGTGTGTTTCAGAAAACTGATTGTTTGGACTTTGAGAGATTCATGGATACATTGGTTGAAGGTGCATGCAGAAAGCTGCGGAGTAGCTGTAGATCTTGGATTTCCACATGTGGAAATACACTGGCATGGAGTACGTGGAATGAAGTCGTTGGGCTTGCTACCTAACTGTGCTACTTTGGAAACAGAGCAACATCCAGACATAATTGTAATTAATTGTGGAGGGAAAAGTTTAGGACATGTTTCTGGAATTTCTTTGCAATTTGCTATGAAATAAGGACTTGGGAAAGTCATGGACATGTTTCCTAATTCTCAAGTAATATTTTCACGGATTGCGCAGAGACAAATGTGGCTTCGTTCTTCTTCATTTGGTCCACAAATGGAAAAAGGAAGGCGCAATGTTAATAAGGCTGTTTGTGCATTTCTAAGAGATTTTGCCATGTCTTGAAAATATTATGTTTCATAGTAAATACATTTTTCGCAGAGATGGAGTCCATCTTACTTATGCTGGCAATCAGATTTTTCTGAGAAATGTACAAAATGCATTGTAACCTTTTTTAGAAATACAGCATCCATTTTGAAGTAGTTGTTAAGTATTTATAATTTTTGACATACAAACACCTCCCAAAGGCTCTTTTCAGAGCCACCACTTCCGCCCAGAGAAAAATGCAATGGTTACAATAAGGTAGCACCCCAATTTTTTTAATGTTCGTGAACTGTCTGTGGACTTCTAAGAAATACAAAGAGCCCTGCTTTATTTATATGGTGAGGAGGGACAAGTACGTGTGGGACAATGGTATGAGGTTTCACTTGTATTTTTTAACCGTGAAAGGCGGCTCTGAAAAGAGCCTTATATTTTTTGATTTTTGTAATTTTGTATTTTTGTTTGGTTTTTTAGACATGACACACTAGGAGAGGAGGGTAAAGGAGGGTAAAGAGGGGACACCAACCACAGGGATAAGAAAGGGCAAGCTGAGAGAGGAAGATGTAGAGTGGGTTTTATTTGGGTAGTGAACAGGTCTTCTCGTGCTCTAAGACGATAGTCTCAAAAGCACTTCAAAGTCGCTCCCCCCTGCAGAGTACTGTGTCACAGTACATACACACAACTGTGACCCTCGAAAGGTAAGAGTCATCAGAATTCTGTATGGCCTGTGAGGCAGCTTGAGGAAGACGCTGTCCCACAGAGGTGGTCCTTGTGGTGACAGGATCAGAAACAGAGGATGAAGTAGAGGAAATCAACCTACTACGTTCTTCGCAAGGTGCAACCTTGCAAATAGCCCCAGAGTCAAATGACCTCAGGTGTCGCTTCATGGTCATGGTACCAAAGCTGTACGAACCGTGCTTCCCGCGACTGAGTATAATTTTGCACTCATTGCAGATAGCACGGTTCACACGAGCCTTAAAACCATTCCCATAAATGGAAAATAACCGCCACACCCAAGACTCACGTCTAGTGCGGGTAGTAGGGATTTCCTCTACCTCATTCTCGTCATCCTCTTCTTCCTCCTCTGCATCCTCACTCCTGTTCCCCTCTTCAGGCCCTTGGAAAGGTGGTGGTGGGGGTGGTGCTGAAGCAGGTGCAGCACCAGGTGGCAGTTCTGCAGCCAGGGATGCCATCTCGATGGTGTAATCAGCAAGTTGCTGGAGAAATAGCTGTGCTCTGAAGAATAGCCAGAAACACAATGAGAATAAGCTCTAGGGCGTGGTCTTTTATAGGGGTGCTTGTACGTGGTGCGCGGACATGCGCGCTGTCTGCGGACAGATCAAACACAAAAAAGGGTTCAAAAAGTTTCAAAAGGTATGTAGAAACTCAGGATTACTATGTGGGACTTGTGCCATGATAAGGTTTTATGGAAAAATATTGTGGATTACTCGAAAATGTACTTTTAAATTGTTCGGGGACACGAACAGTGTCCGCATTCAGAACACGCGATCAGCATGGGCGCGGTCACATGATCCCTTCGCGAACATGTCCGCGAAGGAAGCTCCTGTCCGCAGGACACCAAATGCACGGATATTGGTTTGCGCATGCGCGTTGATGTTCTACGGACAGTGTTCGGGTCCTGAATTAATTAAAAGTGCGTCACACATCAAACAAACATTTCTGGACATCGCGTGTGTTCTAGAACAGTTTAAACTTGCTAGCGAACACTACGGACAGATATAGTGTTCTTTAGGACACCTCCATTTTCGTTTAATTATGAACATTTCAGGACACCGCTTGTGTTCTTAGAACAGTTTCATCTTGCTAGCGAACAGTACGGCCAGGTATAGTGTTCTTTAGGACACCTCCATTTTCATTTAATTACGAACATTTCAGGACACCAATTGGGCTCTTAGAACAGTTTCAACTTGCTAGCGAACAATACGGACAGGTATAGTGTTCTTCAGGACACCTCCATTTTCGTTTATTTATGAACATTTCAGAACACCCGCGCTGTCCGCGGACATCTACATTGTTTTTAAAAAAATAAAAAATGGGAACTAATTACAACACAATATAAAAATTTTACTTTATTTCACATATATTAATAATTTATGACAAAGAAGGTGAGGCAGAAACAGAAACAAAAACAGGAGAATTAGGGGTTTCAACATGATTGGTAGCAGGTGAAGAAGGGATGGAAGTCTCATCAAAACGTTTTGGATTATGAAGAGGGTTTGGGGATAATTGGCTGGGATATGGTGAGGAGGGACAAGTACGTGTTGGACAATGGTATGAGGTTTTTGTTTTAAAATGATCCGCAACAAAAGTTTTCAAATTATTAAAATTGCTCAATAATAAATCAATTTTTTCTTTTAAGCTGTCAAGCGTGTTTTCCATAACAGTTTCTTCAGACATATTTTCTATTTTGGTATGCTCTGTACAAAAAGAAATGTATATGTTAAATATATATAAAATAATAACAATTAAATGGTTTATATTGTAAAGTGTGTACCATTAGCTTCACTATTTTCTGACATTTCGTCACGTGGGAAGTGCTCCTCTAGCCATTCCAGAGTACTAGACATTTCTGTGAGAAATATTTTTTTTTTAATCTGATACAGAAAGTTTATAAAGATATGAGTAAAATGATGTACACTTACTATTTCAGGTAAGATATGTTCTGAGTACTCTGTAGGTCTGGTCTTGGTCTTAGTTGTGGAGTGTCTGTGAGGTAATTATGTTGGAAGCCAATTTATCTTCTCTTGGTATATTCCATTTTAGAACATATTGTATTTAAATGAATGGTTAGTGTGGTACATATATGGGTTACATTTCTTATGTATTACTACATATAATATATATGTGTACTACTTTGTGAATTTTTTAAATGTTATCAAGTTGTAAAATAACAATTAAACATACCCCCCCCAGACTTTTTAGGTAGTGGTACTGTTGTCCTATTATGTCCGCGGACATCAAAAAAGTTCGCGGACATCACATTCAGTAGAAGTGGTTCAGTATGTTCCATATTACATGTACATAAAGTCAAAGTTACTATTGTTAAGCTTTGCTACTAAAAACCTATGAAATTCAGAGAAAAAACTTTGTTAAAGGGATGTTATGGTTCCAAGTAAAACCGAAAAACCCTTGAAATTTGCCAGTTATGGTAAGCTAAGCAACCATAACTCGCGCCATCACCGTGCACTGCTAAGACTAACACCCAGAACATCAAATATGACATCACAAATGTCATTGATGATATCACTGATGACATCACATGGCTGGCTCCCCTTTTTTCCTTTACTGACATATCTAGGCCACATGGTTTTCTTCAGTAACAGTCAGGAATTAAAAGTGGAAAAGGTAGTACATTTGTAGACGTATCCTTCAAGTATGTTCTTACAATAATTCCCTTAGGGTCCAGTCATATCATATGAAATCTATACATAGGGGAAGACACAAGCTTGAAAGACAGCAATCCTTTCTGTGCATTCAAATAATCAGTAGAGTTGTCAGCACTTTCTGATAGTTCTGTTGTTTTTTATTACTGTACTTTCCCTGTATATGTTCCTATTTTTATATCTTGTATTCCCGCTACTTTCCGTAGAGTCCAGGCACATCATGTGATATATATATATATATATATATATATATATATATATATATATATATATATATATATATATATATATATACACATAGGGTAAGTAGCAGGTTGAAAACAGAGCAATCATTTCTCTGCATAAAGGTAATCAGTTAGGTTATGAACACTTTTTGCTACTACTGCTGTTTTTTTCTTACTTAAATTTCCTTGTATATACTCATATTTGTATGTGGTGTTGTCTTTTTGTGTTTTGTCTATAATAATGCAATTATGTAGTAAGTGGATTTTATTATCTACTTATCACATGTTTCACAGTATGCAAAAGTCTAATAAGTAATAAGAAAACAGTTATCATTTCACTATTCAACATGGCAAGTTTATGAATATTGCACCTCCATCATGTCTGCTGCACACAATGCCTATGTTTCTACATGAGCACCTTAGTATACTGGATGGACGAATTAGCACTTGATATTTATTCCAATGATCCTTTTTTTTTTATTAACATTACAATAAGAAACCCTTGTACAGACTTTTCATGAAAGATAAATGCACATGTGATGTCATCAGTGATGTCATCAATGACATTTGTGATGTCATCTTTGATGTCCTGGGTGTTAGTCTTAGCAGTGCACGGTGGTGGCGCGAGTTATGGTTGCTTAGCTTACCATAACTAGGGAATTTCAGGGGTTTTTCGGTTTTACTTGGAACCATAACGTCCCTTTAACAAATTGTTTTCACTGAATTTCATAGGTTTTTAGTAGCGCAACTTAACCATAACGTGCCTTTAACAAAGTAATTTTTACTGAATATATATATATATATATATTACATATGGTTAAGTTGCTGTTTCCATAGGAAGAGCACTTTTTGGGCGGCTTATAACTTCGCTCTCCCTGGACGGATCCTCACCAAACTTTGCAGAAAAAGTAGATGGGTCACTCTGAATTTTTTTGCAAAGTTTGGTGAGGATTCGTCCAGGGGGGGCAAAGTTATAGGGGGGGTCCCAAAACCTTTTTTTTTCCCATAGACTGAATGAGAAAAAACTTTCCGCACGGCTACAGCCCGAACTGCTGGACGGATTTACACCAAATTTGCGGCAGGAGCGGCGGCCTGGTCCCAAAAGCGTGCTTTTGTAAATTTGGTGTAAATCTGTCCAGTAGTTTTTTAAAAAATGACTAAAATGTAAGGCAAAAAAATTAGTGATATCTGCGTTCGCTTCGCGGGCGGACTTCCCTGTTCGCTCCACGGACAGCACCCCGATTGGCCCATGGGCTTGCGTTATGTCCGCGGACATGCAACGTGTTCGCTGATTGGATGGCGAGGGGCGTGGAGCGCGTCAGATTTTCTGTGGCGCCCACCATCTTGTATTCGCAGTCGACCGCGTACAGCGCAGTGAAACGTGGATAAAAAATTGTATTTAGTGCCGTGTGTTGGTGTGTAAGAGTGTTTGGGGAGGGTGGGGGAGTATGAGATAGGTTCAATGCTTTGTTTTTTTATGTGCTAGACGTTTTTGTTGCGTTCGATTTGTCCGCGGAGAACACGGCTGTTCTGACATTTTGTAAATAAACTAAATGGTGGGGTGTTTAGAGGACGGAGTATGTGTCATTTTCGTTCGCAAGGAAGGTAAAAATGAGCTATGAACACTCACGGTGTACTTAATTGTTCGTAAATACACAAACTGGGGGTGTCCTCAGGACGCTGTCCGTATTGTAATCTGTCTAGTTGAATGTGTTCTAAGAACACTCGCAGTGTCCCGAAATGGTTGCAATTACACAAAATGGGGGTGTTCTGAGAACGTTGTTTGTATTGTTCGTTGTCAGGGTGAAAGTGTTTTAAGAGCACTCCTTTTGTCCGCTAATAGTACAATTTCCTAGGGGCGTCAACTGACTTTTTGTCCACTAAAGAAACGATAAATCCGGCTGGTGTGCGTCGACATTATGTGATAATCCTATGACTGGCGCTATTGACCTGGCTGACTTGCTTTTGCGACACTAAATCATATCTCCCGCCACTAAGCCTGATATTATCAAAGCATTCATATTCCCCGCCTCTCTCCGTGACGTTACAGGGTGCGTAATGAAACGCGTCCAGTCGTCTCCAGTACTACGCGACTTTACACAGAACCTGGAAGACAACACACATTATGTCACAACACAGCGCGCCACAATTCAGAATATGAAACTGTGATTTAAAAGCAAAGAGCAAGATTGTAAATGTTGTAAAGTACATTTATTTGACATCAGATGTTTAGAGAATATTCAGTAATTTGCATTTGTCTTTGTTGTCGACCCGCAAAAGTTCATGTTGAGACACGCGATGTTCCTTTGCGGTACAGAGAGTGTTAGATCAGCTTACAACTCAGTGCGCCACAATTCGGAATATGAAACTGTGGTTTAAAAGTAAACAGCAGGATTGTACATTTGGTAAAGTACATTTATTTCACATGAAATGTTTAGTGAATATTCAGCGATTTGCTATTGTCTCTGCTGTCGATCAGCAAAAGTTTATTTGGAGCTGCACGTTGTTCCTTTGCGGTAGATAGGCTGTTGGTTTATGATAAAAGCAGTAAATGGTCTCTCTGATAATCGGAAGGTTGCTCCAACAACGAGCCATTAGACCACCGTATTGGTTGGTATGTTGTTTGTAGCCGCTAGTACTGCGTAAGGGCATATTGGTCCTTGGCGATTGTCCCATAAAATGGTGAGGGTCATGAAGTTGCATATTTGGACTTGCACCTGGCAGTTGAAGACCCCATCCGCTGGAGTCTGTAAATCGTGACATAGACAAAATGGGGCCACGTACCTGTTTTAAAAAACATAAATTAGTCTCACCAGCCGATCTTCATTAAAAATCATCATTTTATTTATTAGGGCGTGAAACTATTTGCTATCGAAGATAGTGCAACAGAGTATGTTAATAATAAAATAATAATATTTTCCCATTCATATAGCGCTAAGAACTGTGAGGTATCTAAGCGGTGCTTATTATTAACCACGGTGTGTGGTGCTCATTTATCGACCACGGAAGGATGAAAGGCTGAGTTTGGGCTTGCCGGGATTCGAACTTGCGTTAGCAAGCTGTGCACGGATGTCAAAGCGAGCGCTGTACTCGCTGTGCCACTTGACAGGCTACAGTAAAGTGGCACAGCGCGTAGAGCGCTTGACCGCCTATAGACCGGTTAAATTATTTCTATTAACCCACTCTGTGTCGTCTGCCTTTTTCAGAGCCCTCTAAACGACAGGGGATCAATTCGGCGGTGATAGTACGCGGTAGAAAACATTTTGCCACTTTCAACGCACAAGTTCAACTTCAGCGGTCTTTAATGCTACGCTATTGTAATTATATTTGGTATAAAGTAATGTAAAGGATTACTTACAGTACAATTGCAATTTCGATTGTCTACGAGTGGTGCAGTCCGAAAATACGACTCCGCGTGTGCCAACGATCTTTCGCATAGTGATATAATATGTAAAAGTGGTTTAGTTTCAGAAATTTTATCTTTATCTTCTCTTACGTTTTAGCAACACTCCTTCAAGAGAAGTCTTTCATCACAATCTCTGTCTGTCAAGGTCAAAACACAATACAACCTTATAGTCTGCTTCGTGAGCCTCTCCGGGGCCCGAGAAAAAAATGAAGCAGCTGACCTTCACTGTGAACGAGCATAAATTCTTACTTTGCAACATTCTGTGTAAAGCCATCTGTAGAAGTTGGTTTTTGCACGCCATGTTTGTTTATTGTTTGCGTGATATTAAAAAAAGTTTGTTTAAAGGACGTTATGGTTCTAAGTACAGCCGAAATACCCCTGAAAATAGCAAGTTATGGTAAGCTATGAAAAATAACTTGCGCCAACACCATGCACTGCTAAGACTAACACCCAGGACATCAAAGATGACATCGCAAATGTCATTGATGAAATCACTGATGACATCACGTGTGTATGTACTTTTCATGGAATTTGTGTACTAGGGATTTTCATTATAATGTTCCGAAAAAAGTGTCAAGGATATTGCAATAAATATCATACCGTTATTAGTGCTTTGAATGATGCATTTATATCAATAAATAGCATTGTATTATTGGATTCTATGTAGTATACTGAGCTGCTAATGGAGAAAGATAGCATTGTGTGCAGAGTACAAGATAAAAGTATAATATTTGTAATGTTAATATGTAGAATAATGAAATGATAATTGTCCTGAAATGTTGGAAAATTCACAAAATGGGGGTGTTCTGAGGACGTTATTCGTATTGTGTGATTGCTTAGCTGTATGCAATGAGGGAATGGTACAGAGAGTAAAGTGGACGCCGTCCGCGGACACCGCGGCTGTTCGTGGACAGGGCGTGGTAAATCCGGGTTTTTCCAGGAAATCCAACATGGAAAGAAGACTGTACGGATCAGCCAATCAGATGTCGAGGTTGTGGATTTGTGTTGAAAGAGACTGTGTGTGGTGAAGATGGCAGAAGTGGAGAAAGTCAGGGTGTTGGTTCTCGGAGATATGTTTGCGCATGGTTTACAGCAGTACGCTGAATGCAGGCATGTTGCAAAGAACTTTGATGTCAAAGGAGTGGAGGTGGTGTGGAGCACTGTGCCTGATTGCAATGTACAGGGAATTGTACAAGTTTGTGCGGATATGGCCACGATGAACAGTCCGCATGTGGTAGTTTTGCACTATGGTGCTTTCCATTTGGGCAACGTCAGTGCCCCTACTTTGTTGGCTGATTTGGAACGCTTGGTTCAAGTTGTAGTGAAGATCCTTCCAAATGCGAAAGTAATTTTTTCTGGATTACTACCTAGGGCAATATGGGACAATAGTTCAGTTTTTCGTCCACAGCAAAACATTGCTAGGTGTGTCATCAACCGAGGCATGTGTGCCTTCATGCTTAGAGCTGGTATGTTTTTCTGTAACAATGAGAATATTGATGCCAGTAATGCTGTTAATTTTAAAGAAGATGGCATTTCTTTATCTTTTACCGGAAATGCCTTTTTATTTTGGAATGTAAGGGTTGCTTTGGTGAAGGTTATGTGAAAATTTTAGGAGTAAAGTAAGAAAAAAAAACAAGAAAAAAAATATAAAATAACAGGTGTCTGTCAAGCATCTGTAAAAAAAAAGAAACGGCTCTTTTTAGAGCCAACTTCAAAGGGGAAATGGGGCACACTATTTAAATTTACATTCACCACGCTCAGATTTTCGATGTGTCCGCGGACATGGCGGTAGTCCGCGGACATGAAAATCACTATGGGGGGGTTAGTATGTTCTATGTTACATGTCAGGGATATTATGGTTAAGTTGTGTTACTAAAAACCTATGCAATTCAGTGAAAAAACTTTGTTAAAGGGATGTTATTGTTCCAAGTAAAACCGAAAAACCCTTGAAATTCGCCAGTTATGGTAACATAAGCAACCATAACTCGCGCCACCGTGCACTGCTAACACTAACACCCAGGACATCAAAGATGACATCACAAATGTCATTGATGATATAACTGATGACATCACATGGCTGGCTCTCCCTTTTTATCATTTACTGACATATCGAAGCCACATAGTTTTCTACAGTAACAGTCAGGAAGTAAAAATTGAAAAGGTACTATATTTGTAGACTTGGGTTCCTGTCACATCATATATGAAACATGTACGTAGCGGAAGATACAGGCTTGAAAGAGAGGAATCCTTTCTGTGCATGAAGATAATCATTATGGTATCAGCACTTTGTCATAGTTTTATTTTTATTACTCTACCTTCCCTCTATATGCTCATATTTGCATACATTATAGTCACTCTCCATAGAGTGAATGGGAAAAAAATTGTGCTCGCGTCTACAGCCCAAACCGCTGGACGGATTTCCACCAAATTTGGACCAGGAGCAGCGGCTTGGTCCCGAAAGCGTGCTTTTGCAAATTTGGTGAAAATTCGTCCATGATTTCTTTTTTAAAATGACCAAAAATTAGGTAAAAAAAAATTAGTGATATCTGTGTTCGGTTTGCGGATACACTTCCCTGTTCGCTCCGCGGAAAGTGTCCTGATTGGCCAATCATCTTGCGTGATGTTCGCGGACATGCAAAGTGTTCGCTGATTGGACGACGTGGAGCGTGAAGCGCGTCAGATTTTTCGGTAGTGCCCGCCATATTGGATTCGCGGAGGTCCCCGGAAAGCGCGGTGAAACTTTGTTCAAAATGTGTATTTTGTAGAGTGTGTTGGTGTGTAGGAGTGTTTGGGGAGGGTGGGAGTGTGTGAGATAGGATGAAAGTTGTGTTTTTTATGTGTTAGACGTTCTTTTTGTGTTCGATTTGTTTACGGACATCACGGGTGTTCTGAAATTTTCTAAATAAACTGACTAGGGGGTGTTCTAAGGAGTGAAAATGTGTCCGTTTTGTTCACAAGCAAAGTGAAACTGTTCTAAGAACACTCGCAGTGTCCGGGGAGTGTTCGTAGGTGGTGTCCTGAGGACGCTGTCCGTATTGTTCTCTGTCAAGTTGAATGTGTTCTAAGAACACGCGCGGTGTCCTGAAATGTTTGCAAATAAACAAAATGGGGGTGTTATGAAGACGCTTCTAAGAACACTCGCGGTGTCTGGGGAGTGTTCGTAGGGGGTGTCCTGAGGAGGCTGTCCGTATTGTTCTCTGTCAAGTTGAGTCTGTCCTAAGAACACTTGCGGTGTCCTGAAATGTTCGCAAATAAACAAAATGGGGTTGTTCTGAAGACTCTTCCAAGAACACTCGCGGTGTCCGGGGAGTGTTCGTAGGGGGTGTCCTGAGGACGCTGTCCGTATTGTTCTCTGTCAAGTTGAATGTGTCCTAAGAACACTCGCGGTGTCCTGAATTGTTCGCAAATAAACAAGATGGGGGTGTTCTGAAGACGTTTTTGAGGACACTCCCGGTGTCCTGGAATGTTCGTAGGGGGTGTCCTGAGGACGCTGTCCGTATTGTTCTCTGTCAAGTTGAATGTGTCCTAAGAACACTCGCGGTGTCCTGAATTGTTCGCAAATAAACAAGATGGGGGTGTTCTGAAGACATTTTTGAGAACACTCCCGGTGTCCTGGAATGTTCGTAGGGGGTGTCCTTAGGACGGTGTCCATATTGTTCGTTGTTAAGTTGAAAGTGTTCTAAGAACTATCGCGTTGTTCTGAAATGTTCGTAGGGGGTGTCCTGAAAACGGTGTCCGTATTGTTCGCTGGCAAGCTCAAAGTGTTCTAAGAACACTCACATTGTTTGCGGACATTAAAAGTTTCCCATAGATCATAGTTGAAATGTTTAACTCTATGGATGTGATATGCTGCGGTGGTTGTTGCCAGGGCATAGAGTCTTGGGTGCATGGCCATTTGGCCATGCACCCAAGACTCTATGCCCTGGCAACAACCACCGCAGCATATCACATTCATATTTGTTTATAACTTTGGGTGAAAAACAAATCTATAAGGAACAAAGGTATTAGATACTATGGATGTGATGTGCTGCTATGGTTGTCCTTATTATTGTATACTTACTGTTTGGTCTAGTAATGGGAGTCCATGTTTTTTTTCTTCATTTCTGTGATAAAAGAAAATAGCATGTTAGAATTAGTATTTTGTAATGACTTATTACATTGTATAAGCAATATACTTTTATTTTTTTTCGACCCTCATATAGTACAAATCAGAGTACTGTGCAATTTGCTCAGTTTCTGTATTTGTTGCTAAAATCATTGGGTCTGTGGGAGAAAAAAAAATCCATGTTGGATTTAAAAAAAAAAAACTTTTTCTGTTATGCTACAGTTTATTTGTTTGTTTGTTTTCAGTGTTCACTTGTTGTTTCTGGCTAATGCTTTATACTTTGCTTTGTTGTATTTCTTTTGGAACAGTAACAGATTCTTCATTTGTTTTGATATTATAAAATTTTGGAGCAGTTAGATACCAATTGGCGTATTCTAACTGTCTATTTTTTTAATATATTGTAGTGGTTTTCATTTACCTATTTGGATATTGTTAAATTTTGGGACAGTTAGATATCAATTGGCGTATTCTAACTGTGTATTTTTTGGTCTAATTTAGTGGTATTCATTTATCTGATTAGTTGTTGTAGAATCTTTGAGCAGTTAGATAGCTTTTGGAGTATTCTAACAGTTTATATTTTTGTAACACAAATTTACTTAAAGGTTTAAATACAGTTTATTTATCAAATTTTGGTTTTAAGAACATCAAATAAGCTTTTGTAAGATTTGCTGGTAATCTCTGCTTTAGAGTAATGGTACTATCATTACATTCAAACCATCCACATTTCTTTTTTATGTATGCAGTGTAGTGCCCTGAATTGGTTGTGGCTCCTGCGTGGTAGATCATACCTATTGTTGTGAAGGTTTTCTTACCAAGTGATATTTGACCATGTGTGAATCCAGTCAACTTGCAGTTGTTTTTGCTACCATCTGCATTGTAACGTAGAAGCATTAGTATTAAGTATTTACTATGTGTTTGTATTACTAACTTGGAGCAATCTGAATTGCAGGTAGAGCATAATCTACCATGGTTTGCATTTTGTACAAGTTGCTGAAATGGAATGGATTCACAATTTGGTATTGATATGTATATGAAGCGTTCATTGGGGATTTCTTCTTGTGTCACATTGTTGCAGAGAGTGCATGTATGTTTCCACATGTATGAAATCTGAAAGATTTCATTTATAGGTATGTTTTTGTTTTCCAGTACTTGTAGTAAGTACATTAGAAATTCTTGTGGATCTTCCTGTGAGTTTATAGTGAATTTCACCATTCCAGCACAGTAGTCCAATTGTCGTCTTATTCCAAAAACACTATATGTGTTGTCAGGATTGTTTGCTGCATTTCTGTGAAGTACTAACATTTGCAAACACAATGGGTTTGTAATGTGTGAGTAAATGTTGTCAACAACTGGTGGTAATTGAAATAGAATATTCATTGCTACATTTGCATAGCAACTTACACCAACTATATTTGAGAATTTAAATGGTCCAGGTAGTTCTGTATCTAACTGCTTTTTTTGGAGTTTGTCTTCCTTCTTTAAAGAAGTACCTGGTTTACTTTCTCTAATTGATTCTTTTTTGTTTGTGGTACTTGATGGAGTATTAGTTTCTTTTACTCTCTTTGGAGGATCTCCAGTGACGTCCTGTTGCATTTCAGTTTGATTTAGTTTTCTTTTACAACGTTTTAGTTTTTGTGGAACAGAATATGTGTTTAGATGGGGAGTGTATAGTGAGCGAAGTCTATTATATTCTAAAATGCAAGGAATATCAGCGTTTACTTTACTTGCATCAAAGTTGATTAGAAATAGACCGTCAAGTGTGTGTAAGCGTGATAGTGCTACGTAGCTCATGCCTTCTTTAAAGATTGTGTTACCAATATCTATCATTGCTTTGTCTAGGGTAAGACCTTGTGATTTTTGAATTGTGACTGCGTATGCAAGAGTTAGAGAAAATTGTTCTCTGCGTACATACATATCTTTGAAGAGAAGGAATCTAGTTGTTGAGCGTCCTATCCGTTTTACTTCTGAAAGTTTGTCAAAGAGTATATTGACAAACTGAATTTTTTTGTCACGTGGGTATGTTTGAAAGCCAACAACTGTACCCAGTGCTCCATTAACTAGTCCTTGGTCCACGTCAAGGTTACGTTTAAGCATTACTCTGCAATTTAAGGATAATTTTAACATCTTTTCTAAGCCTGCTGTGTTTGAGATTGATTTTTCTAAATTATTTAGTCTTGTTGTGGCTTGGTCACACATGGGTAGTGTCATACCATGTACATCTAGTTTGTCTGTGGCGCTAATTTCCATTATTGGTTGCATTTCTTTACTTAGCATGATTTCATTGAATTTGAAACAGTTGGCATTAAGGCCATACAATTGACATTTTTGTGGGCTAATTGTTCCATAACATCTGTAGCACATGCATTATCGCCATAAAGTGCATTAATGTGCCGGGTTTTCAATGTTGATTCTGCTTCTTTAGAAAGTATACCAACTCTCAAACTTTGTAAAATGTTGGCATAAGTGAGATCTGCAGATTGGCGCATGTTTTCTGTTAATTCTCTGTATTGGAAATGTTGCCAAAGGTTGACATTTCCAATGCTGCCAACAGTTTTACGGCAGAGTTTGTGCCCTAAAGTTTTAAAAATAGGTTCACCTTTTACTGGTGTTAATTGAAGCAGATCTCCAAAACAATAATGTGTCTTCCTGCAAAGAGCTCTTCATAGTCTGTTTTGAGTACTTCTTGTAATCTGAGGGGAATCAAAGCTAACATCAGGATGGAGACCATGCTCCCTTCATCTATTAGTAGCATTTTCATTTGTTTCAATACTCTGCGTAATTCCATTGCCGCTTCTGCAGAAAGTTTGTAATAGTCTAATTTGTTCTGGTGTTCTACTGGTAATAGTAGTAATCGGTGTAATGTAACACCACCTATGTTGTAGGCAGCTAAACCTGTGGGGGCAGTGACAACAGCTGACAGTTTGTTGTTTGTCAATTGTTGAAGGAACTTACTAATGATTTTGATTAGGAATGTTTTGCCAGAACCAGCTTCACCACTGACGTACAGTAGTATAGGTTTATAATTATGGCAGGAAAATTCTTTATTTTCATGTTTTACACCATGTGCAATTTGCTTTGTTACTTCTTGAAAAATGCTACTTTGCTCATTGTTTAGTTTTGATTGTAGTATAGTTAAGTCTTCCTTATCTTAATACTGACACATGTAGGCCGATTCATGGAATAAATGTGCGCCGAAAATGCAGGCGCAGAGGGGCCTATACGTGCGCTGCGCCGACAAATAGCGAAAAGCGCAGGGAAACCAGCGCACGTCGATTCATGGAAGTCCGTGCGCAAGAAAAGCATAGGACGTGCGCTGAAAAAGTGCGCGGCGCACGCCGGCGCACAGGTCAACCAACGGCGTGCGCCACGGCCACTGCGCTATCACTCCGAGCGCAGCGCACAGCTCTAAAGTAGGCGGAACACAGGGCGGGACACTCGGAATGGGGAATAAAATGGGGCACAACACTCGGAATGGGGAAGAATGTGGGCGGCACGGGGAAGTACAGGAGGCAAGTGCGCGGAACGCCCACACGCTCTCCGGCAACACGTATTCATGGATTCGAACAGGGCAAAACAGCGCTCGATCAAACCAGCGCACAGGCCCAAAAACGTACGCCACAAGTAAGCAGGCGGTAGCGTCCCGACGCACTTAACGAAAGTGCGCCAAAACCTGCGCCAACAAATACCACCCACATACAGCAATGGGCCATACCGTGACCCCAAAGGACAAATGAGGTGCAAAGGTGTACGCCATTAACACGGACACCCACTGTTCAAAAATTCGCACGTGTGTGTACAATGGGTTGCGCGACAAGTCATTCGCGCGATTGCCCTGGGTACGTGTATTCCGGGGTGCGGGGAAGTCCCACACGCGATTGCCCTGGCCACGTCGATTTCAGGGGTGCGTGTGAAGTTCCACACGCGAAAAGCCAGGGTACGTCAATTACAGGGGTGCGCGGGAAGTCTCACACGCGAAAAGCTAGGCTACGGGAATTCCAAGGGTGCGCGTGAAATCCTACACGCGAAAAACTAGGGTACGTCATTTACAGGGGTGCGCGGGAAGTTTCACACGCGGCTCTGCTGGGTGGGTCCTCACAGGTGTTCCATTCACACCCTCCACGTCCCCTGCATGCA
This sequence comes from Ambystoma mexicanum, assembly GCF_040938575.1. Taxonomy (NCBI): domain Eukaryota; kingdom Metazoa; phylum Chordata; class Amphibia; order Caudata; family Ambystomatidae; genus Ambystoma; species Ambystoma mexicanum. The sequence goes on from NC_090922.1 coordinate 872,910,766, forward strand.
ACCCACACCACAGGGGACTACCCTACACACCTGCTCATGCCTCCCACCACCCCCACTCCCCCAGCAGTCAGGGGCACCTGCCAGCAGGCCCCCACTCATGTCCCACTCATGCCTCCCACCACCCCCACCCCCCAGCAGTCAGGGGCACCTGCCAGCAGGCCCCCACTCATGTCCCACTCATGCCTCCCACCACCCCCACCCCCCAGCACTGTGGGGCACCTGCCAGCAGGCCCCCACGCATGTCCCACTCATGCCTCCCACCACCCCCACCCCCCAGCACTGTGGGGCACCTGCCAGCAGGCCCCCACTCATGTCCCACTCATGCCTCCCACCACCCCCACCCCCCAGCACTGTGGGGCACCTGCCAGCAGGCCCCCACTCATGTCCAACTCATGTTCCCCACCACCCCCACCCCCCAGCACAGTGGGGCACCTGCCAGCAGGCCCCCACCCATGTCCCACTCATGCCTCCCACCACCCCCACCCCCCAGCACTGTGGGGCACCTGTCAGCAGGCCCCCACCCATGTCTCACTCATGCCTCCCACCACCCCCACCCCCCAGCACTGTGGGGCACCTGCCAGCAGGCCCCCACTCATGTCCCACTCATGCCTCCCACCACCCCCACCCCCCAGCACTGTGGGGCACCTGCCAGCAGGCCCCCACTCATGTCCAACTCATGTTCCCCACCACCCCCACCCCCCAGCACTGTGGGGCACCTGCCAGCAGGCCCCCACCCATGTCCCACTCATGCCTCCCACCACCCCCACCCCCCAGCACTGTGGGGCACCTGCCAGCAGGCCCCCACCCATGTCCCACTCATGCCTCCCACCACCCCCACCCCCCCAGCACTGTGGGGCACCTGCCAGCAGGCCCCCACTCATGTCCCACTCATGTTCCCCACCACCCCCACCCCCTAGCACTGTGGGGCACCTGCCAGCAGGCCCCCACCCATGTCCCACTCATGCCTCCCACCACCCCCACCCCCCAGCACTGTGGGGCACCTGCCAGCAGGCCCCCACTCATGTCCCACTCATGTTCCCCACCACCCCCACCCCCCAGCACTGTGGGGCACCTGCCAGCAGGCCCCCACTCATGTCCCACTCATGTTCCCCACCACCCCCACCCCCCAGCACTGTGGGGCACCTGCCAGCAGGCCCCCACTCATGTCCCACTCATGCCTCCCACCACCCCCACCCCCCAGCACTGTGGGGCACCTGCCAGAAGGCCCCCACTCATGTCCAACTCATGTTCCCCACCACCCCCACCCCCAGCACTGTGGGGCACCTGCCAGCAGGCCCCCACTCATGTCCCACTCATGCCTCCCACCACCCCCACCCCCCAGCACTGTGGGGCACCTGCCAGCAGGCCCCCACTCATGTCCAACTCATGTTCCCCACCACCCCCACCCCCCAGCACTGTGGGGCACCTGCCAGCAGGCCCCCACTCATGTCCCACTCATGCCTCCCACCACCCCCACCCCCCAGCACTGTGGGGCACCTGCCAGCAGGCCCCCACTCATGTCCAACTCATGTTCCCCACCACCCCCACCCCCCAGCACTGTGGGGCACCTGCCAGCAGGCCCCCACCCATGTCCCACTCATGCCTCCCACCACCCCCACCCCCCAGCACTGTGGGGCACCTGCCAGCAGGCCCCCACTTATGTCCCACTCATGCCCCCCCCCCCCCAGCAGTCATGGGGCACCCTCCACCAGGCCCACACAGATGTTCCCCTGCCAATAGGAAATCACAATACAGATCCCAGGATCCCATGGGCAACCACATCCCACCCCATGTCACCCCAGTCCATACACACATCCAAGGTACACATCCATTCAAAAATCAAATACCCATTACATGATACATAACCAATGAGCAGTATGCGCATGAGTCCAAGTCCGTCAGACTCACACAATGGCAACACATGACTGTGAAAACCCAGATTGTGACAGTCAACAAACCAATGAGAGAAGTCCACACAATAGAATCAAAATAACAATGTATTAAAATGTAAGAAGGAAAATAAAATAAACACCAAAATGAATATACAAAGTAACAGGTAATAAACAAAAAAAATCAAATGAAAGGTGAAATCCAAAAGAACGGGTGCAAAGACAATCAAAATGGAAATCAAAATCAAACACATTGCCCCATGGTCCAAATAATAAAATGTAAAATATCCACAAACTATGTACAAAGATGATTGTCCGGGTCCAATATCCCTAAAAACCATAAAATGAAACCTACCCAAAACCTAACTAATGCTAACTATATACAAAAAACGTGGGCCATTGTCCAATCAACCCAAATAATAAATAAAAATAAAGGAAACCTACTATCTACATAACTATATACAAAGGCGGCGGGCCAGTCCTGCGGCTCACTGAGAGATGTTATGGGCCAGGGCATCATCGAACTCCCTTTCTATCTCCCCGAGGCGTTCATCCTCAATGGCCCCGAGGGCCCGCAGGGCTGACGCAGTGTCCACCTCCAAGCCCCTGCGGATCTCCTCGAGGCACTCGGCACGCCTCAGGGCCCTCTGCATGGAGTCCACCGCCCTGACCATAGCGAGCCGCCCCTCTTCTGCCCGCCGCCTCTCCGCATCTATTGCGTGGCCTAACCGCTGCCACACGGAAGACACATTCTGTCCAGGGTCCTCCTGCCCTCCAGCCGATGGCTGCCCCTCCGATGTTGATGGCCCCGAGCCATGACGCCTCCCACGTCGCTGCCGCTGCCTCTGCAGCCACTGCCTCTGCCAGCACGACGGCATCCAGGCTGATGGTATCCACCGACGCCGTCGTGCACGTGCCCTGCCTGATGATGCCGGCACATCCTCCACCTGCAGGGGTCCAGTTGCCATGGTGTCCACACCTGCTGGGCCACCGACTCCCGACTGTGGCAGGGATGGGATCCCCACTGAGCCGGCTGCATTGGTTGGGGCAGGTCCACAGGGGGCCCTGGTGTCAACTGGGCCGGAAGACGGCAAGGAGAACGACCGGCGCATACTTTCCACAGAGGAGGAGATGGCCGACACATTGGCCATCACCTGCTGAAAACCCGCAGCAATGGCAGATCCCAACTGGGCCACGTCGGCACGGTGCTCTTCGTGATGATGTGCGTGCTCCTCCCGGGAAGCATGCACGTCATCACGAATGACCCCCGTGCGCAACGCGACCCCAATCAGGACCTTTTCCATGCACCCACGGGTCCCCTCGTCCGCAGGTGGAGGGGAGTCAGATGACATAGACACCCCCTCCACCTGCGGACGGGCCTGGGACGGGGCATCCATGCTGGTGCATGGTGGTGCACTCACAGGGTCAGGGACAGCGACATGCACAGGCACCTCCACGGCGACCTGTGCTGCCTCCTGCCCCTGGCCCTGGACTGCACCACTTGCACCAGCAGGGATGCCCCCACCAGGCCTCAGGTGCGCCTCAGTCTCGGCCGCCTCCTCCTCTGTAGAAACCACCAACCTGGATGGCTCCTTGCCCTCTTCCGCTGTAGCTGGCCCCTGTGGGGGCTCACCCACCCCTTCCGCCGCAGCCGTGGGGGCATCCCCGCCGTCTACCTCCACAGCGCCGTCTCCGCCCTCTCCATCACTAGCCGCTGCATAGAGGGAGACATAGAACACAAGCATCAGGGCACTGTACAATGGTCCCCTACACAGGAAGCAATATCAGATGACTGGCAATGGTAAAGTACACTTCTATCATGTCCCTCCACAACACATGGGTCAGGCAATACACACACGCAACACCCATGGTCCATCGCATGCACATCAACATACATGTCCACTGCACTCTTCGAAAGTACGAGGTCATGGAATGCACATGCATCATTGGTCATGCAAATCACACGCACACACTTCACCTCGGTCACATCCATGTGGACTCGTACATCACAAACACAGTGGATACAAGGATGATTAGTCAGCATCAGTGAATCTGTACAGTGTCACAGACATGTGTCATGCATCCATGCCATTCAAAAGTCACAGACATGCAGGTCAAGCACACCGACCTCGACACCATACATGTACCTGGCATCAGCATCCATCCCTCACCCACACCCATGTCCACGAACATACACTTGCATGCTCACATGTGTCCAATCTGCATAGGCCTCCTCAGGTTGCATAGCAACACATACAACAACCATGTGATCCACAAATTACTGGTCGCACATGCATCGCCATGACAACACTGCACACATACATGCCTACAAGGCCCATTCCACACATACAGCATCACACAACCAGCACACTGCAACATGCACTGTCTCACACAGCAATGCCTGCACACTTACCGCTCAACTCCAGACGGGTCTCCCTCTCAAAGACCTGGGAGTGGAGCGCTGGGTGTATGCGTGCCAGGACCCTCATTTGGATCGAACTCATGTTGCCCCAGCCCCCCTCCACGAGGCGCCGGGCCTTTGAGAGGGTCCTGGACCTGCAGTCCTCCCAACGCTTCCTGACATGTCGGTTGTCGCGGACTGCCACCCCCTCCGTGTTGATGGCAGTCACAATGTCGTCCCAGATCCGAGTCCGTCCTTCACAGTTGGCGCGGCTACTTCCGAAGAGGGCATCATACTGCCCCAGGACTCTCTCCACCAGGACCCCAACCTCGGTGACACTGAAGCTGGGGCCCCTCTGCCTCTCTGGCTGGGGGTTGCCAGTGGTGCCAGATGTTTCAGTGCCCAACATGGCAACCCCAGAGGCAGGAGTGGGTGGGCAACTTGGTCCTGGGGCTGGGCTGTGGAGTGGTGTTCTTCCAGTCGGGAGTCTTCCGTTCCAGCAGGGGTGGACACAGCAACTGTACGCCTGCAGATAGCTGATGTGCAGGCACCAAATGGCAGGGCACGGTGGCAGCAGGCAGGCAGGCAGCAGCAGATGGCACGTGGGAGGCTGCTCGGGGCACTGGGGGGGCAGTAACTCGGCCTTCTGGGCAGGAGCGTGGTCTTCCGTGTGTGAACGCGTGGCCAGCTTGATACGGAGTGAATTGGCACGTGAAAATCATGCACGTCTGCGTGGAATCCGAGGAAAGGCCCTCAGCGCGTAAGCACGTCAGCACGCGTATGCGATTTCATTGGTCCAAAGGGCCAGGCGCGTAAGCGCGCCTATGACGCACGGGTGTTTCCCAACCCACGTGAAAAAAATACACGTGCCGCGCGAGAGCGTCAGCACGCGTATGCGATTTCATTGGTCCAAAGGGCCAGGCGCGTAAGCGCGCCTATGACGCACGGGTGTTTCCCAACCCACGTGAAAAAAATACACGTGCCGCGCGAGAGCGTCAGCACGCGTACGCGATTTCTTTGGTCCAAAGGGCCAGGCGCGTAAGCGCGCCTATGACGCACGGGTGTTTCCCAACCCACGTGAAAAAAATACACGTGCCGCGCGAGAGCGTCAGCACGCGTACGCGATTTCATTGGTCCAAAGGGCCAGGCGCGTAAGCGCGCCTATGACGCACGGGTGTTTCCCAACCCACGTGAAAAAAATACACGTGCCGCGCGAGAGCGTCAGCACGCGTACGCGATTTCATTGGTCCAAAGGGCCAGGCGCGTATGCGCGCCTATGACGCACGGGTGTTTCCCAACCCACGTGAAAAAAATACACGTGCAGTACGTGACCCGGCACGTCTAAATATACACGTGAAAACATCCTACAAGCTCAGTGCAAAGATGAACATACCGTTCCTAGCAGCAGTGGCTGTGGGTTACCAAAGGAGGAGGAGGAGGAGGAGAGTCAGGGCCAGAATTTTCTCACCCAGAACCAGCCTATTGGGGATGCCTGATGACCAGGTGTATGGGAGGTACAGGTTTCCAGCACACATCATACTGGACCTGGTCAGTGAGTGGGAGGATGACCTCACATCACCCACCCTGTGCTCCCAAGCACTCAGCCCCCTGCAGAAGGTCCTGAATGTACTGCACTTCTTGGCCACTGGAACTTTTCAGCGGACAAGTGCCATAGTGGGTGGTGTGTCACAGGCCACGCAGTCACGCTGTCTACACCAGGTCTTGAACATCATCACTGCACGGCCATCAGTCCGCAGGCACATATATCTCCCCAGGACTCCTGCAGAAAGGCGGGCGTGCATCCAGGAATTCTATGGTGTGGCTCAATTCCCCAAAGTGGTTGGTGCAATTGACTAAACCCATGTGGCTCTACGTCCCCCCCAGGGCAACAGAGCACATCTACAGAAACCGCAAGCACTGGCATTCCATCAACGTGCAAGTTGTATGCAATGCCAAGGGAATCATCACATCAGTATATGCCAACTATCCCGGGTCCACCCACGACAGCTTCATCTACAGAATGTCTACCCTAAGCCGGGACCTAGAGGCAGGCCGGCATGGAGATACATGGCTGCTTGGTGAGCATGAATGCCACTGCACATGCATGCATGTCAGAAACAGGGTCATGTCACAACACCACTAATGATACCCATCACCACCTCCGCAGGGGACAGTGCCTACCCTATCAGCCCCCACATGATGACCCCAATCCGGAACCCCACCACGCCACCCGAGGTAAGGTACAACACAGCCCACATTGCAACACGGGGCATAGTGCAGCGCACATTCGGAGTGCTGAAGTCACGCTTTCGCTCCCTTGACCGTTCTGGCGGGCAGCTGTTATATGCTCCCCCACTAGTGTGCAGGATCATAGTGGCAGCATGTGTCCTGCACAACGTTGCAACACGCCGGGGCCTGCCCGTGGACATGGTGGTGCCCCCACATCCACAACCACATGCACGCCCGCTGCGCATGGGAGGGGAAAGGGCACGGGGGGAGGCAGCCCGGACGCAACTTGTGGCCAACTTCTTCACCTAGGAATCACAGTGCTGGCTAGTGCACACTGCTCTGGCACATACCATCTGACGATCAATGATGACACTACCTGACAATGTCACAAAATTACTTGACAATAAACTGTCAGAAACACATCAGCCTGAGATTGTTAACATGGAAGTGTCACTATGTGTGCACCCCTACCTACACATACACCAGCAATGCATAACTACGAAAAGACACAACTCCATTCATCAAATATGCATTGGCACATGCGAATTGCTACATGACAACATTGCCATGTCACCCAATCCCTTCACAGTCCCGCCACAGAGGACACCATGTCATGGTATGTGAGAGCAAACAAACTGACCGTCACAACATGACACCGGTGTCACAAATTGCAGTGCCCCAAATGGAACATAGCCGCACTTGAACAGCTAACCGTGATGGAGGCACAACTACACACCTGTGTAAGAGTCATTTCAATCAAATTACACACCAAGCCACCCTGAAGCCCACCCAAACAAGACACAATGCATGTAATCAATGGTAGTCTCAATACCTGATTGTGCTGGTATGTCCTCACCGTCCAGATGTACATTGATGGCGCCACGCAAAAGTGTCACTGCACATCTACCGACATGTAGTCTGACTCCAGAGAGTATGCCCGTGTGAAGAACTGTGTGATATACCTGCAAAACATGAGTAACATATGTAAGTTGAGGCACATATGAAACCATCATGCATAGTTAGGTGCAACAACAATGTACACTATGAATGTCTACACAGTATTGACTATGGACTGCCCAACAGCTCATGGGAGTCCGATGTCATCGTGTAATTTGCTGTCACTTGGGCACACCCTTTGCAAGCCCATGGAAACGGAAGCAGGAGGGGTGTGGATGTCAGGTACCCAAGCATCGAAACCAAACTCAGGACAAGCCTGCATGTGCCCAGCCACAATACAGTGTATGCCCAGGTACCCACACAAGGCAACACACTTGAAAAAGAAAAATATGATCAGAAAAAATGGCCATGAAAGGGCCGGCGGGGAGGGGGGGGCCACCTATGAGGTCCGAGGACAGGATGCACGCCACAATCCACCTGTGTGGATCATGGGAAAAAAAAACACCCCATAGGCTCGTGGCCCACACGGCTACTCTGTTGTGGGAGATGAGTCGCTATCGCTCTGGCCAGACCCTGCAGCTGACTCAGGAGGTGGGGGAGCTGCCTCAGAAGATGGTGTGACAATGGGAGGCAGCCCACGCAAAGCCCGAGTTTGCTCCTCCATGGCTGCAAGCAGGCGGGTCTGGTAGTTCTGGTTCTGGATCATAATCATGCGGAGGTCCCCATGCAGTAACTTCCGGGATGACCTGACCTCCGCACGAGTTGCCTGCATCTCGGCCGAGAGCGTCCGTGTCAGACGCTCCAGCTGCTCCTCTGTCCTTCTATGGGATGAAGCCTCAAGCTCTAACAGGGTCGACCTGAGGTGATGGAATTCTTCCCTCAGGCCTTCCCTGTGGCGCTGGGACTCCATGGAAAGTGATTCCCGCAGAGTCGCCAGTGCCGCCCGCCTGTCCATGTTGGACGCCAACATGTCCTCCCTGTGTGCGTGGCAGATGGACTCTGTAGCCTGCTCCAGTCGCTCCATCAGCCTTTCTGGGGGGACAATGGAAGTGGCCACCCTATCCATGGCCTGTGCAATCATCTCGGATGATGCTGCCTGTTGGGTGGCCATACCGTAGATGGATTGCTCCCAAGCGGTATTGCCAGGTGGCATACGGCCACCACGTTGGCGGGCACCACACCTGCCTGGGGCAAGGCGGACTGCGCCTTGCTGTGCCGGCAAAGCCTCAGGCTGCAGGACTGCATTCCCTCTCTGATCTGCAGCCCCAGGAACAGGATCAGAGATTGTGTGGTGTGGCCCTGCATCCGTAACCACCGGAGGCTGAGCTGCCGACACTGACATCCCCATTGAGGGCAATAACCCGGCTGCAGGTGGGTCGGACAGAGGAGATTCTCTCCCAAGAACACTCACCTGCGACTGCACATAGGTGTCATCCTCCGAGTCTACACCTGAATACTGCTCGGGGGAGGAACCCCCAGAGACACCCCTCGACAGCACGACCTGCAGCACTTGTGGGTTTTCACCCACAAACACACCACGTCCCTCACTTGTGGAAGGTCGGCCCGGGTTGCCCTCCTGGGACGGCTCCACCACCACATCCCCAGCATCAACAAGTGCTTCGTCCCCTGCAAAGACATGAAAGAGAGAAATGGAAACAGGCATTAGCACCATGGCATACAACAAGGGCTGATGAACAACAGAGGCAGTAGTTCAATGACACATGTCCCACATGACTGGGAAACCTCCTATGCATTCACCATCACTGGGTCTGGAGTGGAGGCTCAGGGCACACAATGATGACACAGAGAATGGAGAGCAACGCCTGCTCCCCATGCTGCCTAGCACTGGCATCACACATTGGCCGGTGATTGCCATGTCAAATGCACATGCCATCACACACATGGCATGTGACATAGCCACCAAGTGAAGAGGGAGAGGAGGGCAACTAATTTGGATTTTGGCCACTCTGGTCCTGACATTGCTTCATCACATCAAGAAGTTAACATGTTGGACATGGATCTGCTAGTCCCAATTGGCCACGATGCACAGTGCCTTGTCAACATTAACAAAATGCAGTAAACAATGAGATTCCACCTCCCCATCACCTGTAATGGATTCATATAGCATTCGTGAAGCACCTGTACAGAAATGTATGAAGGTACAGCGGAGCACTGAGGGGTGGTGGGGCAGAAGGGGATGCCATTCAACAATCCTACTGGTGCCGGTGTCATTCATGTCACGCAAGTGCAGAGGTGGGTGGCACAATGAAATGCAAGGGGAAGTGGCGGCTGGAAGTGCTGTACAAGGTAAGTAGGACTTCACGTCGAGGGCAGATGTTGGTAGGCGCAGACAAGTGCTGGGGGGGTGGCCTATAGGGGTACAGAGACAGTCATGCAGTGCTGTGGGCTCGGAGGGGACAGGGGTGGTACACACTGCATCTGCCTCGGCAAGGTCCTTGCAGATTTCAATGTGTCCTGCAGAGTTGTCAGATGCCGCAGATATGTGGCCTTGGATTGGGGCTCTCATCTTGGTGAGAAGGGTGAGACGCTATTGCCTTTGGAGCAGGCGGCAGGCCAGTTTGCCAGAGGATGAGCATGATGCAGGCCATTTCCTCTCTGCCACCCGGCACCTGTGTTTTGGGTTCACAAGATCCGAGTCATGCCAGGAGTCAGCATTGGCATGGGGCTTCAGGCGGATTGTCATGACCGTGGCAAAGACATCCAGTGTACCTGTACATAGAGTGGAGCATGGAGTGGGCCTGTCAGGATGGGAGTGAGCCTAAGGGGGAGCTGGATGGGGGGGGATTTTGGCAGCATAAGCCTCGACTGACACACACTTCATGGGTTGGAATACCAAGAAGGTGTGTGACAGTGGTGTGGGTGGCTTTGCCTGTGGGGTGGTGAGGGTGAGGTGGGAGGAGAGGAGAAAGTGATCACTCCAGGAGAGAGGAGTGCAGAGAGGGATGGAGAGGGGAAGGTCAGATGAGATCAGAGCATCAAGAGTGTGCCCTGCAGAATGAGTAGGGACAGACGGGAGTTTAGAGGGTGATAGGGAGTTGCTGAGGTCACGGAAAAGTCACGTGGTGGGGACAACAAGCATGCAGGTGGATGCGTACATCACCAAGGAAGAGGATTTCAGTGTCTGGGGACATGAGTGAGGAGGAGAGGTGAGGACACTCAGAAAGGAAGTAGTACATTTGACCAGTTTTCCGATACACAGTACGCACAGTTTGTGAATGTCGAGGTGAGATAGAGAGAGACGTCACACAAGCCATTCCAGAGGGGAGTAGGTCTACGTAGGAGTGACAGTGGCAGGAATACCCTCAGGGAAGGCAAGGGCGCACACCCCCCTGCACAGTAGTGCCGGGCCAAGGAGAGGATCTCCTGAACGTCAGGTAGGAGTGTGTCAAAGATGCAGACAGAGCTGGCCGTCAGACATGTTTCCATGAGACCAAGGATGTCAAGGTGCATTGCCTCATGTAAGTGACATATATGGGAGGAATGCCTGATGCAGCGGCAGAGTAAGGAGTGTAAATGTGGAGGAGGTTGACAGCCTTGTAGGACTTACGGGGAGTGCTACAGATCAGAGGTGCAGCATGTGTAGGAGTTGGAGTGGGAGGCGGAGAAGGATAATGGGAGGGTGCAGGGAGGCAGTGCAGGATAGATGAGGAGAGAGGAGGGGGGACAGCAGGAGAGGAAAGGAAGTTGATGAGATGTGGGTAGCATTTGTCAAGGAGAATAAGGTTGGCCTGAGGGCCTTGGACTGAGATGATCCCATTACCTTACACATCAATTGTGGCCTCTGAGGATTGGAAGGAGGCCAAGAGTACACCCCAACGGGTCACACCATTGATGGTGGAAGAGGAGCAAGGAGAGAGGACTGGGACCATGTGAAGGGTCCATGGGACAGGCAAAGGCATGTATGAGCAGATGTCAGTGAGAGTTAACCTTGAGTAGGCTCAGGTGTACTTGTCAGCAATAGGGTGGGTTGCATTGGAGGGCAGGGTGCCCTCATTTGACTGTTTGCAAGCAGGTGTCGTGAGTAGGGCAACATGGTCTGAACAGTAGAAGTCAGGGAAGATAGACCATGAAGAGCAGCATGGAGTGTGAGGGAATGGGGCTTGGAACCAGATGGAACAAGAGCACACAGGTAGGAGGTGGGTGTCAAGGCAAATTCCACAGTATGACAGCATGTTGAGTGCCATGTATATACAGAGGACGCATTAGCATGTGGTATCATTGCATGTCAGGCATGTGACGATGGAACTTCAATGGCTGGGGGTAAGTGTAGGAATGGTATGTAAGACATAAGATTAATAGACAGGGGAGAATGAGCAACAATGTCGTGCAAAAATGACAATTCAAGGGGAACTTCCATGGTGTAGGGCCATATGTGCACTGTTGGCAGTAGGGATAGTGCTGTGGGCACATGGTGTTGCACTGAACATACTGGATGAGGCACATGGGTGACACTATCAACTCTGCCACACACCCCCTTGACAGGCACCCAACATGAAGGCTTCGCACACACACCATGCACATGGATATAACACGCATGCATGTGCACTCACCGGATGATGCCTCGTAATCAGGGAGATCTCCCACACCTTGGAGTTGTCCCTCGGTGACGTAGGATCCAGCTACGGACTTGTGTGGTGTGAGTTCTATTTCCTGTGCTGGGGACCCACCTCCAGTCACCAAGGTTGCGGCATGACTTGAGGCCAGCTTATCCTTTGCCCTGCGCTTAAGGTCAATCCAGCGCTTCTGGCAATCACTAGCTGTGCGCCTCACTACTCCAAGGGCACTTATTTTGTCAGCAATGGTCTGCCAGTGTGCCTGGCGTCTGGCATGTGTGGTCTTGGACCCTGCAACGATGACCATTTCCCTATCATGGTCTGACACATACTGAACAAATGCATTCAGTTCGGCGTCTGTGAAGCTGGGCTTCCTTGATGGGCCGGACTGTGCAGCCGTGCCTGGGGCATCAGCCTGTGCCGGACATGCACTCTTCCTCTTCCGCTTGGAAGGGGGTGGGGATCCAGAGTGTCCTACACCGCTGTGGACACTAGGGGCAGGAGCCGTGGTGGACTCAGTACTGGGTGTGTGGGATTGCACACTCAGCATGGGAGTAGGTGCAGGCATTGGGGGTAGAGGGATAGGGTCAGGCCTGATCTGAGGTGCATGAACTAGGACCGACACAGTCTTGGCAGGGTGTATGAGAGGTGGGGTGGATGGAGCCACACCCTGCCCACGGGGGGCAGCAGATGACCTATCTGGCATAGATGCGCGTGTCCTGATGACACCAATGTGCACCGGTGCACATGCAGTGGACCTGCTGACCTGGATGTCAGCGATGGAGTCACCCTTGGACAGGTCTGGTGCCACAATGGGCTGGTCCAACAAGGGCTGATCAGGGTTGGTATCAGCCACATGACCCTCAACCTGGGGGGGGGAGGGGGGGGCATGGGTGTCCCTGACTGGTCCTCCAGACTGGGGGGGACAGGGGCACCCTGCAAGTCACAACCACGTCCCCTAGTGGATCCTCCACGGCCACCACGTGTGGCTCGGCCACCTTTGCCACCCTTACGGCTTGCACGCCTCCCAACCATGGCACTGATGTTATTGTGCGTATGGGAGTCGGTGTGCACAATTGTCCTGGGCAATTGGGTGTCAAAGGGGTTGGGTACCAGATGGTATTCGTACCCTAGTGCAGTGGCAAGGCTATATGACACCCCTGGGGAAAGATGACGGGTCACGCAACGCACAGGCACCCCAAAAAAGTTAAGGAACGTGCACGATACCCCTCCTAGACCACGTGCGCGGATGAAAAACCCTGCACTACGCTGTGGCATCCAGTAACACAAGAATGAACGTATGCGTGTCACACGCAGCCTAGATTGACCTCTGAAGAGGTACGTGACACACGGGGCAAGCACAGATGATAGATGCGTGCGCAACTCACCGTCTGCCAGGGAGAAATGCGTCAAAAATACGCGCGTGTGCGCGTTGGCAACACCCCCGCCAAAAGAAGAATGGTACGCTGTCTGAGGAGACAGGACAACAGTAGAAGGGAACGCTGTGTGAGGAAACAGGCCCAGGAAAAAGAGCAAAAGAGAAAAAGCTGTCAGAGGTAACAGGGAGTACGACCTTTGAACGCCGTGAAGTAAATCGCGTGTCAACTGACAAGAAGTCCAGAATACACCAACTCGCTCTCCACGAAAAGCACGTACAAGGAAATGGCGTTCTACATGTACCTTTTATGCAGGCCCACAGGTCCTGCGTCACTTCCGCGTGTAGGCGCTGAAGGGCCAGCCTCCAATCACACGCATTGACACTGGCTTGTATTTCTTTCACGCGGGTTGGGAAACGGCCGTGCGTTATAGACGCGCTTGCGCGCCTGGCCCTTTGGACCAATGAGATCGCGTACGCGTGCTGACGCGCTCGCGCGGGAGGTTTATTTTTTCACGCGGGTTTGGAAACGGCCGTGCGTTATGGACGCGCTTACGCGCCTGGCCCTTTGGACCAATGAGATCGCGTACGCGTGCTGACGCGCTCGCGCGGGAGGTTTATTTTTTCACGCGGGTTGGGAAACGTCCGTGCGTTATAGACGCGCTTATGCGCCTGGCCCTTTGGACCAATGAGATCGCGTACGCGTGCTGACGCGCTCGCGCGTGAGGTTTATTTTTTCACGCGGGTTGGGAAACGTCCGTGCGTTATAGACGTGCTTACGCGCCTGGCCCTTTGGACCAATGAGATCGCGTACGCGTGCTGACGCGCTCGCGCGGGAGGTTTATTTTTTCACGCGGGTTGGGAAACGTCCGTGCGTTATAGACGCGCTTACGCGCCTGGCCCTTTGGACCAATGAGATCGCGTACGCGTGCTGACGTGCTTACGCGCCCTTTCCTCGGATTCCACGCAGACGTGCATGATTTTCACGTGCCAATTCACTCCGTATCAAGCTGGCCACGCGTTCACACACGGAAGACCACGCTCCTGCCCCGAAGGCCGGAATCCTGCCCCCCAGAGCCCCGAGCACGCTCCCACCTGCCATCTGCTGCTGCCTGACTGCCTGCTGCCCACGTGCCCTGCTGTTTGCTGCCTGCACATCAGCCAGGGGTGCAGTTGCTGTGACCACCCCTGCTGGAACCAAAGACTCCCGACAGCCGTACCATCACTCCACAGCCCAGCCCCAGGACCCAGTTGCCCACCCACTCCTGCCTCTGGGGTTGCCATGTCAGGGAGCACAACATCTGGCACGAGTGGCAACCCCCGGCCAGGGAGGCAGAGGGCCACCAGCTTCAGTGCCACCGAAGTTGGTGTCCTGGTGGAGCGAGTCCTGGGGCAGTTTGATGCCCTCTACGGACGGATGCGCCTCGACAAGGAAGGACGGACCAGGATCTGGACGGACATTGTGACTGCCATCAACGCGGAGGGGGTGGCAGTCCGAGAATTCCATCAAGTCAAGAAGCACTGGGAGGACTACAGGTCCAGGACCCTGAACAAGGCCCGGCGCCTCGTGAAGGCAGTGGATGCCAAGGGGCGGCGGGGCCACTTGTCGCAAGATCAACTTCGGGTCCTGGAACGCATATCCCCAGCGCTCCATGTCCAGGTCCTTGGGAGGCAGACCCGTCTGGAGTCGAGCGGTGAGTGTACATGCATACTGATTGTAAGCTGTGTGTGTGGTGGTGTGCCAGGAGTGTGCATGTTGCACATGTCTTTGTGTGGCCATGTATGAATGTGTGTGTGCAGGGCTGTGAGACAAGCACATGTGTGCCTGTGATGTGTGAGACAAGGATGGTGCATGTGTGTGTGTGTGTGCTTGCAGTGCAAATGCTTGTGTGTGGGCACATGTGTTTGACTGTGCATGTGAGTTGGCATGCTTGTGGTGTGACACATGGATGTTGATTCCAGGTGCATTAGTCTGCAGTGTGTGCGTGTGTGTAGTTGTGAAGGGTGCAACAGTGTTGCAACATGGATGCAGGTGACACTGTCATGTTGGAGAGTGAATTGCAAATGTGACATGGATGTTCATCTCATGACTGACAGTTTGCGGAGTGGTACACATGCTTGGATGTGTGCTTTGCATGTGTGCATGTGTATTTGAGTCCGTGTGTATCATGTGATGTGTGGCTCACCTTTGTCTGCTCATGCTGCTGTATGTGAATGTATGTAGCGGGCTGTAGCAATATGGCTGTTGAATGTCTCATGTGTGTGCGTTGAGGAGACAAGTGTGTTGGGGATTGTGATGCCAGGTCTGGAGTATGACAATGCCACTCTTGTACAACTGTTATGTGTGTGAGTCAATTGTACAGTGTCCTGATGCCTGTCTCCTGTCTCTCCCTGCCTGCAGCGTCATCTGATGTGGAGGGCGGAGAAGGTGCTGTGGAGCACAGCGGCAGGGATGCCACCGCCAGCCGGAGACGCAAGGCCCGGCTCCCCTCCCCTGTTGTCATCTCGTCGGGGAGTGAGGAGTCCGGTGCTGTGTCCCAGGTCGCAGCTGCCAAGGGGAGGTCCAGGAGGCGCAGGGGGAAGTTGGACTCCTCGGCAGCAGAAGGGGCAGCTGAGACCCCACAGGGTTCCGCGGCGGAAGATGGCAGGGAGTCATCCAGGTTGGTGGTGGGTTTGTTGGAGGAGGAGGCCGTGCAAGGGACTGAGATGGGGTCTGGAGGTGGGCATTCCACTGGTGCTAGTGGTGCAGCACAGGGGCAGGGACAGGAGGCAGCACAGGCCGCCGCGGAGGTGCCTGTGTGTAATCCTGTCCCCGGTCCTGTGTCTGCATCATCTTGCACCAGCAGGGTTGCCCACGTCCGGACCCATTCTCAGGGTGACCAGGCTGTATTCCTCCATACACTGGGCCTTGTTCCGACCCCCTCCTCAACTGAACCCCCTATGCGCCAGTCGTCCTCCGTGCCATCTTCCTACCCACCTGTCACCTGGGTGCCCTGTGGAGCTGCCTCTGACGATGGGGCCAGGCTGGTGGAGGACACATCCCTGCCCCAGTCGGGAGTCGTGAGTCCAGCAGGGGTGGCCACCGCAACAACAGCACCCCAAACAATGGAGGATGTGCAGGCAGCAGGTGTCAGGGCACCGGCACCAGCACGTCAGCAGCAGGAGGAAGAAGGTGGGAGCCTTGATGGCTCGGGGCCATCACCATCAGAGGGGCAGGCATCGGCCAGAGGGCAGGAGGACCCTGGACGTCAAGTGACTTCCGTGTGGCAGCGGTTGGGCCATGCCATAGATGTGGAGCGGCGGCGGGCGGAAGAGGCGCGGCTCGCTATGGTCAGGGCGGAGAACTCCATGCGGAGGGCCCTGAGGCGGGCCGAGTGCCTCGAGGCCATCCGCAGGGAGTTGGAGGTGGGTACATCGGCGTCCCTGCGGACCCTGGGGGCTGTGGAACGGGGCCGCCTCCGGGACATCGAGCGGGAGTTCGATGATGCCCTGGCCCGGAACAACAATCAGTGAGCCACAGGACTTGCCCGCCGCCTTTGTATATAGTTCTGTAGTTTAGTTGTAGTTAGGTTTCCTTTGTTTGAATGTTATTATCTGGTTGCCAAAGGACAATGCACCACATTTTTGTATATAGTCATTTTCTTAGTTGGTGTAAATAGTTAGGTTTCATTTATTAGGGCTCATGGACCCGGTTCATCATGTTGATGGTTTGAGGGATGTTGATATTAGTTTTAATTTTTCACATGAGGCAATGTGTTTCTTCTTTCATTTGTACTTGGATTTAATTTTGGACTTTGACTTTGGACCCCTATTTTGATTTTTTTTTGTTAATTAGTGTTCCTGATTTTTTTGGTTGTACTTTTTTATTATTTAGTTTGCATTGCATGTTTATTGTTATTTTTAATTTTTACCATCCTTGTTTATTTTTAATACATTTTAATTTGATCCTTCAATGTGTTGTATCATCTCATTGCTTTCATGCATGACATGTGGGGTGTTTGGACATTCACTTGCAACATCTGTGTGTGACAGACATGTGTTCATTCATATGATTTACATTGGGTGTGTCACATGTCATTGTGTTTGATCTGTGGGTGGATGGGATAGTTGTTTGGGAATTCTTGCAGGGCAGACTGTCCATTACGGTCATGATTGTGTGGGGTTGTGACCCAGGTGAAGGTGGACATGGATGGTACATGGGTGGGGGCCTTCTGGCAGGTGCCCCTGACTGCTGGGGGGGTGGGGGTGGTGGTAGACATGGGTGGGGGCCTTCTGGAAGGTGCCCCTGACTGCTGGGGGGTGGGGGTGGTGGTAGACATGGGTGTGGGCCTGCTGGCAGGTGCCCCTGACTGCTGGGGGGTGGGGGTGGTGGTAGACATGGGTGGGGTCCTGCTGGAAGGTGCCCCTGACTGCTGGGGGGGTGGGGGCGGTGGTAGACATGGGTGGGGGCCTTCTGGCAGGTGCCCCTGACTGCTGGGGGGTGGGGGTGGTGGTAGACATGGGTGGGGGCCTTCTGGAAGGTGCCCCTGACTGCTGGGGGGGTGGGGGTGGTGGGAGGCATGGGTGGGGGCCTTCTGGCAGGTGCCCCTGACTGCTGGGGGGGTGGGGGTGGTGGTAGACATGGGTGGGGGCCTGCTGGAAGGTGCCCCTGACTGCTGGGGGGGTGGGGGTGGTGGTAGACATGGGTGGGGGCCTGCTGGAAGGTGCCCCTGACTGCTGGGGGGGTGGGGGTGGTGGTAGACATGGGTGGGGGCCTGCTGGAAGGTGCCCCTGACTGCTGGGGGGGTGGGGGTGGTGGTAGACATGGGTGGGGGCCTGCTGGAAGGTGCCCCTGACTGCTGGGGGGGTGGGGGTGGTGGTAGACATGGGTGGGGGCCTGCTGGAAGGTGCCCCTGACTGCTGGGGGGGTGGGGGTGGTGGTAGACATGGGTGGGGGCCTGCTGGAAGGTGCCCCTGACTGCTGGGGGGGTGGGGGTGGTGGTAGACATGGGTGGGGGCCTGCTGGAAGGTGCCCCTGACTGCTGGGGGGTGGGGGTGGTGGTAGACATGGGTGGGGGACTTCTGGCAGGTGCCCCTGACTGCTGGGGGGTGGGGGTGGTGGTGGACATGGGTGTGGGCCTGCTGGCAGGTGCCCCTGACTGCTGGGGGGGTGGGGGTGGTGGTAGACATGGGTGGGGGCCTTCTGGAAGGTGCCCCTGACTGCTGGGGGGTGGGGGTGGTGGTAGACATGGGTGGGGGCCTGCTGGAAGGTGCCCCTGACTGCTGGGGGGTGGGGGTGGTGGTAGACATGGGTGGGGGCCTGCTGGAAGGTGCCCCTGACTGCTGGGGTGGTGGGGGTGGTGGTAGACATGGGTGGGGGCCTTCTGGCAGGTGCCCCTGACTGCTGGGGGGGTGGGGGTGGTGGTAGACATGGGTGGGGGCCTTCTGGAAGGTGCCCCTGACTGCTGGGGGGGTGGGGGTGGTGGGAGGCATGGGTGGGGGCCTTCTGGCAGGTGCCCCTGACTGCTGGGGGGGTGGGGGTGGTGGTAGACATGGGTGGGGGCCTGCTGGAAGGTGCCCCTGACTGCTGGGGGGGTGGGGGTGGTGGTAGACATGGGTGGGGGCCTGCTGGAAGGTGCCCCTGACTGCTGGGGGGGGTGGGGGTGGTGGTAGACATGGGTGGGGGCCTGCTGGAAGGTGCCCCTGACTGCTGGGGGGGTGGGGGTGGTGGTAGACATGGGTGGGGGCCTGCTGGAAGGTGCCCCTGACTGCTGGGGGGGTGGGGGTGGTGGTAGACATGGGTGGGGGACTTCTGGCAGGTGCCCCTGACTGCTGGGGGGTGGGGGTGGTGGTAGACATGGGTGGGGGCCTTCTGGAAGGTGCCCCTGACTGCTGGGGGGTGGGGGTGGTGGTAGACATGGGTGTGGGCCTGCTGGCAGGTGCCCCTGACTGCTGGGGGGGTGGGGGTGGTGGTAGACATGGGTGGGGGCCTTCTGGAAGGTGCCCCTGACTGCTGGGGGGTGGGGGTGGTGGTAGACATGGGTGGGGGCCTGCTGGAAGGTGCCCCTGACTGCTGGGGGGTGGGGGTGGTGGTAGACATGGGTGGGGGACTTCTGGCAGGTGCCCCTGACTGCTGGGGGGTGGGGGTGGTGGTGGACATGGGTGGGGGCCTTCTGGAAGGTGCCCCTGACTGCTGGGGGGTGGGGGTGGTGGTAGACATGGGTGGGGGCCTGCTGGAAGGTGCCCCTGACTGCTGGGGGGGTGGGGGTGGTGGTAGACATGGGTGGGGGCCTGCTGGAAGGTGCCCCTGACTGCTGGGGGGGTGGGGGTGGTGGTAGACATGGGTGGGGGCCTGCTGGAAGGTGCCCCTGACTGCTGGGGGGGTGGGGGTGGTGGTAGACATGGGTGGGGGCCTGCTGGAAGGTGCCCCTGACTGCTGGGGGGTGGGGGTGGTGGTAGACATGGGTGTGGGCCTGCTGGCAGGTGCCCCTGACTGCTGGGGGGGGTGGGGGTGGTGGTAGACATGGGTGGGGGCCTTCTGGAAGGTGCCCCTGACTGCTGGGGGGTGGGGGTGGTGGTAGACATGGGTGGGGGCCTGCTGGAAGGTGCCCCTGACTGCTGGGGGGGTGGTGGGAGGCATGAGTGGGACATGAGTGGGGGCCTGCTGGAAGGTGCCCCTGACTGCTGGGGGGTGGGAGTCATGGGCAGGTGTGCAGGGTAATCCCCTGTGGTGTGGACTGCATGCAGGGGACGTGGAGGCTGTACAGGGGAGACCTGTGAAGACCCAACGATTGGAGTAGCGTGTTGAACTATCCACGCCCCCCTGAAATGGACGTAGCATGGGATTTCGCGTGTGAAACGTTCCCGCGCACCCCTGAAATGGAAGTAGCCTGGGATTTCGCGTGTGAAACTTCCCCGCGCACCCCTGTAATGGACATGACCTGGCTTTTCGCGTGTGGGACTTCCCGCGCACCCCTGGAATTCCCGTAGCCTAGCTTTTCGCGTGTGAAACTTCCCGCGCACCCCTGTAATGGACGTACCATGGCTTTTCGCGTGTGGGACTTCCCGCGCACCCCTGCAATTCCCGTAGCCTAGCTTTTCACGTGTGAAACTTCCCGCGCACCCCTGAAATGGACGTAGCCTGGGATTTCGCGTGTGAAACTTCCCCGCGCACCCCTGTAATGGACATGACCTGGCTTTTCGCGTGTGGGACTTCCCGCGCACCCCTGGAATTCCCGTAGCCTAGCTTTTCGCGTGTGAAACTTCCCGCGCACCCCTGTAATGGACGTACCATGGCTTTTAGCGTGTGGGACTTCCCGCGCACCCCTGCGATTCCCGTAGCCTAGCTTTTCACGTGTGAAACTTCCCACGCACCCCTGAAATGGACGTAGCCTGGGATTTGCCGTGTGAAACTTCCCGCGCACCCTTGACAATCGCATGGGCCGCTTGCCGTGATGGTCCAGGGTTAGCGCAGCCCCTTGCGCTGGTTTGGGATTTTGATGGGATTTCCCAGCGCAAGGGGCGTTCCTGGGGGCGTAACTGGCGCTGCAGCGAGTCGCTGCGCCACTGTGCGCCACGGCTGCCTGGGGAAGCTAAAATCCATGAATACGCTGTGCGCCGGATTCGGTTTTGGCGCACGCGGCTGGCGCAGACTATCGCACGCGCACGCTGTGCGCCAGCCGCGTGCGCTACTTGTGCGCTGAATTCTATGAATTACCCTGATGGTGTTTTCTACTTCTATCATAGCTAATTCTGCCTCATTTGTTATTAGTGGTTCTCCCAGTGGTTCTTGGCTTCCTGTTACAGAAGGTTGACTACTGTCAGGAGTATCCTTATCTAGTTGAGTTTGGAGTTCTTCTTCATGTTGCTGTTCATTGTGCAACATTGTTTTGTACTGTGTAAAGTTTACATCAGTTATAGTGCTTTCATTTGCTTTGAAAGCATCCTCATATGAGTCATAGTTATCTAGTAATTGTTCTTCTTTTCTCCATGGTTTGAAGAGTTGTAGCAGGGACATGTAATATACTTCTTTATGTTGAGGAGTCTTCAATGACAATTTGATATGATTAATTAAATTTGGTTTAGTGAGTTTAACTAAGCTGCCTTCACAGTCTGTCACTCTATATTTACCTTTTTTTTCATCGGGTTTCATATTATTTTTGTATGTGTAGTTTTGGGCTATTTGGTATAGACACATGTTTTCCAAAGTATTACTTCTGTTTGGGTAGTATGTGTCCAATAAATTGTTTTTTAAAATGTCTTGGCTGTTGGGATCATGTTTGGCTATTGTGTCTATATCTTGATATGATTTTAGAACTCTTTTTCTAGATTTAGCTGGACCAAGACTTAGCCATACTTTTTTTTCAGATTTACCATACAATGAAGTACCAGTTAAACGATCAGCTGCTCCATAAGATCCACATTCTCTATGGGTGAGCATTTTATGCCCAAGCTGTATAATTTCTG
The DNA here is from genome assembly GCF_040938575.1 of Ambystoma mexicanum. NCBI lineage: Eukaryota > Metazoa > Chordata > Amphibia > Caudata > Ambystomatidae > Ambystoma > Ambystoma mexicanum. The sequence goes on from NC_090922.1 coordinate 872,932,576, forward strand.
AGATACTGTTTTATCTGATGACAGGTCATTCCAGAGGTCTTGGAGCTCTGTCTTTTCTGCTTTAGTTAAGTATGCTGTGACATATCGTGCAACTGCAGTAGAATTGTCTGCAATGTACTGCACATCTATGTTTGCATTCCATAAGTGGGCAATGATTGCATTATAATCATTGATATATTTTTCTTCTTCTTTTCTTTTTATGTAATATGTATTTTTAGGTGACTTTCCTTTAACAGTATGTCTAACTGAAGACATGAGGTTGTTTACTTGACCTGTATTTGTAACTGGTCTAGGGAAACCAAATCTGCATTTGGTGTAGTATTTGCCTTTGTTTTTGTATTTGCGACGACAATATTTTCCACATTTGTGTCTTTGAAATTGTAAAATTTGTGCACAAAGAGCACTGTTTGTGGCTTCTGATGGAATTTGACAAGTGACATATTTTTCAATAAATGTAAAACAGTGGCATCACTGTCTTGACCAAATTTAGGAGCATCTTTAATCCATAAAAGCATGTGGATATGTATTGCTCCTCTGGCTTGGTATTCTTTTCTCCAAAAGAAGTGTTGCACTTCTCCAAGGGGAGGAACAGTTTTATTACAAATAAAATGTAGCATAGCAATGAAGCGATGGTGAAAATATCTTGAAACATTAACAGGATCCAAAGAACAAAGTTCTCCAGGTGTTAGAATATCTATGTTTGTTTTGTTTTTATTTGATATGCGTAGGAAATCATGTAAATCTTCCCATGCATATTCTGCACAACTTAATGTAACAAACCAAGTGGGTGGGCCAAGGTTTCTGATCGTACAACGTACATCTCCATGACGTCGAAACCAGTACCCTTTAGTACCACGCATATTTGCTGATAGATTTGTAATATTTGATTGTAAAATCTCAACCTTTTGTTGCACTTTCTCTAATAATTGTGTAGCTGTCATATTTTGAAAGTGTGATCCTGATTTTAATATGTGTGCAACTCCGTAACATAAAGTTGCTAGTTCACTTTCAAAGAGTAGGTGGTATATGTATTCCCCATTTTGTCTAAATCTGGGATCTTCAGAATACATCCGTAATGAGCGGTATTCTGAAGCTGATATTTGAATAGGTCTATCATCATACCTTCCTCCTTTGCCAGTTGGAAAGAGTAGAGGAAAAGCACGTGCTTCTATACTTTTTTCCCATATACTGATTGGCGATCCTTTTGTTTGACGCATTTGGTAAGTTTCCAGTACATCTTGTACGGTGTCATTACAGTGCAAAGGATGAATTGTATACTGGTCTAAAGTATTTGATATTGTAGCAGGATCTAGTAGCTCAAATTGACCAGCTTCTTGTGTTTCTTGAATTATTTCAGTTGTATCTTTCAAGTTTTCTTCAATATTAATTTCTTTGTAATATTCATTATTCTCTTTAAGATATTGGAAGGCTTGTCTAACTTTATATAAATCTACCAGCTGTTGCCATATTTTTTTGTCTTTTGTAGGTACTCCATTTACCAATATAATTAAAGATTGGTGCATTGGATGTTGCACTCCTAGAGTATGCACATTTTCTTTTAGATTTAATGGTAAATAAACTACTTTTCCACGAATGCCTTTTACCAATTCAGAGGGAGGTAATTTTGCTGTTTTTGGTTGAAGGCGTATTATTGCTTGAAATGGGTGTACTGTTTGAATTATGATGCTCTCATATAAATTAAGTTGTTGTAGAGGTTTTGGTACTGGGTATAATTCCAAATTATTTGTGATAGAACGTGAAGGAGTTTGGTTGTTGTCAAGTTTTGTGGTTCAATAACTGCAAAGTATTAAGGGCTCAGTTATTTCATATTTGTTTTCTGCTAGAAGGTAGAGAGCTAATTCAAACCATTTAGAATCTTCATTGTCTTCTATTTTGTATGATAGGTCCACAGTTTTTGTGTTACTTTTATAAAAAATTCTACGGCAACATACACATACATGGTTTGGTACTTCAGCTGATGTACTTTTAAATTTTAGTATTTCTTTTTTGTATGTGTTTAGCAAAAGGTTGCCATGTGTAGAATTGTTGCTTAGTTGGTTTAAAGCTATTTCATTCTGTAAATGGCTTTCACTTCCAAAATATTTTTTCTGTATTTAGTGAATTTCTTCAAGTAGGTCTTTTGCTGTACCATGTAGAAGGATGTTATTTAACTTTGCTAGTGCTAAAGCAGGACTTTTAGCATAGTACAGTTTATAGACTAGATTTCTTATAGTTGAATGATGTGTTGATATCCTTTTGATATCATGGAAAGTGGTTTTACAAGTAGGTCCTGTAATGCTGGCCAATGAATGTCCTTGTAGTCCTGTGTACATGCACACTGGACAGGTATCTATATTTTGCAGTAATTTAATTTTGATTTTGTCTTTGCTTTTTACATATTTATTGAGGAATTGGTGTAAAGATTTGAAACATTGTTTGGGAATGTTACACATTGACGTGCATGGCCATTTGTACACTAAACGTTCTGATTCAGTTGAATGGAGGGGTAATTCTAAGTTTTCAGGGCATATTTTTGTAAGGAGTACTTCTTGTTCCATTATGGTATTATTCACTTTTTCATAACCTCGACCACTGCTATTTATGGCAATTGTATTTGTTTGCTTTTGTTTGTACGCTTCTTCATTAAAATATGGTTCTGTGCTCGTAGTGTGATTCCATTCACCTCCGCAGATACCTAAGAAGTTCTTTCTGTTGATATTTCGCTTATTGAGAAGTCTTTTTTGTAATTTAGTTATTAGTTTTGTTAGTGGTTTCATTTTGTTTAACAGTAAAATAAATACATTTCTTTTGAGAAGAATTGCACTGTCCGTCAATGCTTCTAAGATTAATTTCCTACGATAGGTTTTAAGCTTTGAACCTGATTTCTCTCCTGTTTTTATAAGATTTTGAAGGACTTTCTGACGGTATATTTTGGCTAAAATACTTTTCTTGGTATGCTTACTTTGCACTATATTAAAATTTGAAGAAGTAGTTTTATCTGTACTGATAGGTGATTTTCTGTTAATTGTTTTTTGGTTTGTTTTACATTTTGATAGAGGAAACAAAGTTGTTGTACTTGAAACTTGTTGTGTTTCACTAAATGATTGTATTAGCTGTTTTGTTTCAATTTGTTTTACAAATTCTGCTAGAGATGGATGCTTATGTTGGACACCTTTATTTTCATTTGCTCTAATTTTGCGTTGCTTTCTACGGAGTTGTCTTTTGGTAGGCATTCTTTAGGGTCTGTTGAAAAAAATAAAGAAGATATGGGTTGGGGTGTTCTGGAATGTATGTGTGCTGTGTGCATGAGTGTTTGAGTAAGATGATAAAGATGTATGTAATGGTGTGAGATTGTGCATTGGGAACTAAAACTAGTAGGGGTAGGTATTCTTGAATTTATGTGTCACTAAACTGGGGATCAGATGACAAAAAAAAAGTAAGCTAGTGGTGTGGAAAAGTACAAATAGTAAATGTAATGTATACAATTAAAACAGTTGTTTGTTCTATAATATGAAAATTGTAGTGGTTCAGTTGGCTAATTTGTGTGTCCAAAAATAGAAATTTGTGAGCCATTCTGGTTGTAAATCGCTGTTTACGACATGGAAATTTTTGGACAAAATGGTACAAAATCTCTATTTTAAGAAACCAAAATAGCTGGTATTAATGTTATAGTATATTTGATTAATAATATAAATAATATGGTGATATTTTACTTACTTTTTTTTAAATTAACAGGTAACTTCTTAGTTTTTCTTTCTTCTTCGAATTCGGCTGCTTCTTTTCAGGAAACTGGTCTTCACTGCAACTGTGAAAGCCTCAAATGAGTAACTTTGTTTGTATATAGCACTGTTTTTAATTTAGATATTGATCTTTTTAATTGAAATCCTCAGTGCCTTCTGTAAAACTATTAAATTAATTTATTTACATAAGATACATTGCATCAGTTCAGTGTATATGATATGTTCTTAATGAACAAATTGTATTGAATGACTAACTGTAGCAAAAATAAAATATCTTTACTATGTCTTGTGAAATTTATAATATATTAGTGAATACCACTATTTCTGTAAGTAAACTGTTCTAGGTAATAGCGCCTCAATGTCATGTCTAATTTAAAGTAATTAAGTAAATAAATAAATAAAAACAAAAAATATGAAATTGTATAAGTATTTTTATAAAGGTTTAAACATAGTTTGTGTTTGCATGCAATTTTGTTTGAATATATGTAGTCTATATATTTCATTTAAAAAATGTTAGTTTAACATGATTTGAGTGTGTGTGTTTAAAGAAAGTAAAAAGTATAAAGGTGTATAAGTGGTAGTTGATTTTAGGAAATTGAAAAAAGTACAGTAAATTCATTTAACAGATTTTACAAGGTAAAAGTCTGTTTGAAAATGTGTTCATCTACCATAGCTCTCAAGTCAAACGCTTTTGGCGGGTGTCACACGCCTTGTAAAGGGCAGACTCACCCGCCAAGCCTCCTGCACGCCCATTCATTCCAATGGGCGTCTCACCCGCTAAAAAAAAAAATCGGGTGATTTCACCCGCCTGTAAAACAAAAATGGTAGAGAGCTATGTCATGTACTATACAGAAAATATGCATACCTGAAGTTTGTGTTCATGCATATGGATATGCGTGGAGCTGCAAGTTGAAATCTTGAATACTTGTACAGTATTTGTGGTAGATGCTGCTTGCAAATGATATGACACTTATTCTCAGAGAGATTCAGAGTACATTTGCAGTGCTGATCTATGATGATGCAGTTAGATGTAGAGGTCTTGAATGTGATTGGTGCATGGTCATGTGATTTTTGAGGTACATCCAATGAGGGAATGGCAGAGAGAGTGTAGTGGAAATGGTAGAAGGGCTGTTCATGTTACGATATGTCCGCGGACATGGCGCTAGTTCCAGGACATCGGGAGTTACATCCGGGGATCTTTGGGTTCAGAAGTCATGCAAATGAGAACAAGCACTGAAAGGGATTGGTCAGGAAAGTTTGGTGGGTGTGTTGTGCCAGGAGAGATTTTTTGAGATACTCTTTTTGCTGAGAGAACAAAAGATAGCTATGGCTGTGTGTTTCAGAAAACAGATTGTTTGGATTTTAGGAGATTCGTGGATACATTGGTTGAAGGTGCATGCAGAAAGCTGTGGAGTAGCTGTAGATCTTGGATTCCCACATGTGGAAGTACACTGGCATGGAGTACGTGGAATGAAGTGGTTGGATTTGCTACCTCTCTGTGCTACTTTGGAGACAGAGCAACATCCAGACATAATTGTAATTCATTGTGGAGGGAACAGTTTAGGGCATGTGACTGGAATTTTTTTGCAATTTGCTATGAAAGAAGGACTCAGGAAGGTTATGGACATGTTTCCTAATTCGCAAGTGATATTTTCACGGATTGCACAGAGACAAATGTGGCTTTGTTCTTCTTCATTTGGTCCACAAATGGAAAAAGCAAGGCGCAATGTTAATAAGGCTGTTTGTGGCTTTCTAAGAGATTTTGGCATGTCTTCTTTTCACAATGAAAATATTATGTTTTGTAGTACTTACATTTTTCGCAGAGATGGAGTCCATCTTACTTATGCTGGCAATCAGATTTTTCTGAGAAATGTACAAAATGCATTGCGACCTTTTTTGGAATTACAACAACGATTTTGAAGTAGATGTTAAGCATTTACAATTTTTGACTTACAAACACCACCCAAAGGCTCTTTTCAGAGCCACCACTTCTTTCCAGAGAAAATTACAATGTTTGTGATGGAGTAGTAACCCAATTTTTTTAATGTTCGCGAACTGTTCGCGGACTTCTAAAAAATACAAAGAGCCCTGCTTCATTTATTTTCACTTCTATTTTTTAACTGGGAAAGGTGGCTCTGAAAAGAGCCTTATTTTTTTTTGATTTTTGTAATTTTGTATTTTTTTTGGTTTTTCAGACACGGCACAGTAGGAGAGGAGGGTAAAGGGGGGGACACCAACCACAGGGATAAGAAAGGGCGAGCTGAGAGAGGAAGATGTAGAGTGGGTTTTATTTGGGTAGTGAGCAGGTCTTCTTGTGCTCTGAGATGATAGTCTCAAAAGCACTCTGAAGTCGCTCCCCCCTGCAGAGTACTGTGTCACAGTACATACATACCCTCGAAAGGTAAGGGTCATCAGCATTCTGTATGGCCTGTGAGGCAGCTTCAGAAAGACGCTGTCCCACAGAGGTGGTCCTTGTGGTGACAGGATCAGAAACAGAGGATGAAGTAGAGGAAATCAACCTGCTACGTTCTTCGCAAGGTACAACCCTGCGAATAGCCCCAGAGTGAAATGACCTCAGGTGTCGCTTCATAGTAGTGGTCCCAAAGCTGTAGTTACCGTGCTTCCCGCGACTGAGTATCATTTTGCACTCATTGCAGGTAACATGGTTCGCACGAGCCTTAGGACCATTCCCATGAATGGTAAATAACCGCCACACCCAAGACTCACGCCTAGTGCGGGTAGTAGGGATTTCCTCTACCTCATTCTCATCATCCTCTTCTTCCTCCTCCGCATCCTCACTCCTGTTCCCCTCTTCAGGCCCTTGGGGAGGTGGTGGTGGTGGAGGGGGTGGTGGTGGTGCTGAAGCAGGTGCAGCACCAAGTGACAGTTCAGCAGCCAAGGATGCCATGTCGATGATGGTGTAGTCTGCAGGTGGCAGCAAAAATCACTGTGTTCTGAAGAATAGCCAGAAACACAATGGGAATAAGCTCTTGGGCGTGGTCTTTTATAGGGGTGCTTGTGCACGGTCCGCGGACATGCGCACTGTGCGCGGACAGATCGAACACAAAAAAAGGATCGGAAAGTTTCAAAATGTATATAGAAAGTCAAGATTGCTATGTGGGACTTGTGGCATGGTGAGATTTTATTGAAAAATATTATGGATTAACTGAAAATGTACTTTTAAATTTTTCATTGATGACATCACTGATGACATCACATGTGCATTTACCTTTCATGAAAAGTCTGTACAAGGGTTTCTTATTGTAATGTTAATTTTAAAAAAGTGTCAATGATCATTGGAATAAATATCAAGGGCTATTTAGTCCATCCAGTATACTAAGGTGCTCATGTAGAAACATAGGCATTGTGTGCAGCATACATGATGGAGGTGCAATATTCATAAGCTTGCCATGTTGAATAGAGAAATGATAACTGTTTTCTTATTAGACTTTTCATACTGTGAAACATGTGATAAGTAGATACTAAAATACAAAGAGACAACACCACATACAAATATGAGTATATACAAGGAAATTGAAGTAGTAGCAAAAAGTGTTCATAACCTAACTGATTACCTTTATGCAGAGAAATGATTGCTCTGTTTCAAAGCTGCTACTTACCCTATATATGTATCACATGATGTGCCTGGTCTCTAAGGAAAGTAGTGTGAATACAAGATATAAAAATATGAGCATATACAGGGAAAGTACAGTAATAATAAAACAGAACTATCAGAAAGTGCTGACAACTCTACTGATTATTTTAAGGCACAGAAAGGATTGCTGTCTTTCCAGCTTGTGGCTCCCCCTATGTATATGTTTCATATGATATGACTGGATCCTAAGGGAATTATTGTAAGAACATACTTGAAGGATAAGTCTACAAATATACTACCATTTCCACTTTTAATTCCTGACTGTTACTGAAGAAAACCATGTGGCCTAGATATGTCAGTAAAGGAAAAAAGGCGGAACCAGACATGTGATGTCATCAGTGATGTCATCAATGACATTTGTGATGTCATCTTTGATGTCCTGGGTGTTAGTCTTAGCAGAGCACTGTGGTGGCGCGAGTTATGGTTGCTTAGCTTACCATAACTGGCGAATTTCAAGGGTTTTTCGGTTTTACTTGGAACCATAACGTCCCTTTAACAAAGTTTTTTCACTGAATTTCATAGGTTTTTAGTAGCACAACTTAACCATAACGTCCCTTTAACAAAGTTTTTTTCACTGAATATATATATATATATATATATTTATATATATATATATATATATATATATATATATATATATATATATATATATATATATTATGGTTAAGTTGCTCAACTCATAGAAAGAGCACTTTCTGGGTGGCTTATAACTTTGCTTCCCCTTGATGAATCGTCACAACACTTTGCAACAAAAAAAGTATATGGCCCCCTTAGAATGATTCTGTGAAGTTTTGTGTGGTTTCATTAAGGGGTGCAAACTTGTACTGGGGTTCAGATGACAAAAAAAAAGTAAGCTAGTGGTGTGGAAAAGTACAAATAGTAAATGTAATGTATACAATTAAAACAGTTGTTTGTTCTATAATATGAAAATTGTAGTGGTTCAGTTGGCTAATTTGTGTGTCCAAAAATAGAAATTTGTGGGCCATTCTGGTTGTAAATCGCTGTTTACGACATGGAAATTTTTGGACAAAATGGTACAAAATCTCTATTTTAAGAAACCAAAATAGCTGGTATTAATGTTATAGTATATTTGATTAATAATATAAATAATATGGTGATATTTTACTTACTTTTTTTTAAATTAACAGGTAACTTCTTAGTTTTTCTTTCTTCTTCGAATTCGGCTGCTTCTTTTCAGGAAACTGGTCTTCACTGCAACTGTGAAAGCCTCAAATTAGTAACTTTGTTTGTATATAGCACTGTTTTTAATTTAGATATTGATCTTTTTAATTGAAATCCTCAGTGCCTTCTGTAAAACTATTAAATTAATTTATTTACATAAGATACATTGCATCAGTTCAGTGTATATGATATGTTCTTAATGAACAAATTGTATTGAATGACTAACTGTAGCAAAAATAAAATATCTTTACTATGTCTTGTGAAATTTATAATATATTAGTGAATACCACTATTTCTGTAAGTAAACTGTTCTAGGTAATAGCGCCTCAATGTCATGTCTAATTTAAAGTAATTAAGTAAATAAATAAATAAAAACAAAAAATATGAAATTGTATAAGTATTTTTATAAAGGTTTAAACATAGATTGTGTTTGGATGCAATTTTGTTTGAATATATGTAGTCTATATATTTCATTTAAAAAATGTTAGTTTAACATGATTTGAGTGTGTGTGTTTAAAGAAAGTAAAAAGTATAAAGGTGTATAAGTGGTAGTTGATTTTAGGAAATTGAAAAAAGTACAGTAAATTCATTTAACAGATTTTACAAGGTAAAAGTCTGTTTGAAAATGTGTTCATCTACCATAGCTCTCAAGTCACACGCTTTTGGCGGGTGTCACACGCCTTGTAAAGGGCAGACTCACCCGCCAAGCCTCCTGCACGCCCATTCATTCCAATGGGCGTCTCACCCGCTAAAAAAAAAAATCGGGTGATTTCACCCGCCTGTAAAACAAAAATGGTAGAGAGCTATGTCATGTACTATACAGAAAATATGCATACCTGAAGTTTGTGTTCATGCATATGGATATGCGTGGAGCTGCAAGTTGAAATCTTGAAGACTTGTACAGTATTTGTGGTAGATGCTGCTTGCAAATGATATGACACTTATTCTCAGAGAGATTCAGAGTACATTTGCAGAGCTGATCTATGATGATGCAGTTAGATGTAGAGGTCTTGAATGTGATTGGTGCATGGTCATGTGATTTTTGAGGTACATCCAATGAGGGAATGGCAGAGAGAGTGTAGTGGAAATGGTAGAAGGGCTGTTCATGTTACGATATGTCCGCGGACATGGCGCTAGTTCCAGGACATCGGGAGTTACATCCGGGGATTTTTGGGTTCAGAAGTCATGCAAATGAGAACAAGCACTGAAAGGGATTGGTCAGGAAAGTTTGGTGGGTGTGTTGTGCCAGGAGAGATTTTTTGAGATACTCTTTTTGCTGAGAGAACAAAAGATAGCTATGGCTGTGTGTTTCAGAAAACAGATTGTTTGGATTTTAGGAGATTCGTGGATACATTGGTTGAAGGTGCATGCAGAAAGCTGTGGAGTAGCTGTAGATCTTGGATTCCCACATGTGGAAGTACACTGGCATGGAGTACGTGGAATGAAGTGGTTGGATTTGCTACCTCTCTGTGCTACTTTGGAGACAGAGCAACATCCAGACATAATTGTAATTCATTGTGGAGGGAACAGTTTAGGGCATGTGACTGGAATTTTTTTGCAATTTGCTATGAATGAAGGACTCAGGAAGGTTATGGACATGTTTCCTAATTCGCAAGTGATATTTTCACGGATTGCACAGAGACAAATGTGGCTTTGTTCTTCTTCATTTGGTCCACAAATGGAAAAAGCAAGGCGCAATGTTAATAAGGCTGTTTGTGGCTTTCTAAGAGATTTTGGCATGTCTTCTTTTCACAATGAAAATATTATGTTTTGTAGTACTTACATTTTTCGCAGAGATGGAGTCCATCTTACTTATGCTGGCAATCAGATTTTTCTGAGAAATGTACAAAATGCATTGCGACCTTTTTTGGAATTACAACAACGATTTTGAAGTAGATGTTAAGCATTTACAATTTTTGACTTACAAACACCACCCAAAGGCTCTTTTCAGAGCCACCACTTCTTTCCAGAGAAAATTACAATGTTTGTGATGGAGTAGTAACCCAATTTTTTTAATGTTCGCGAACTGTTCGCGGACTTCTAAAAAATACAAAGAGCCCTGCTTCATTTATTTTCACTTCTATTTTTTAACTGGGAAAGGTGGCTCTGAAAAGAGCCTTATTATTTTTTGATTTTTGTAATTTTGTATTTTTTTTGGTTTTTCAGACACGGCACAGTAGGAGAGGAGGGTAAAGGGGGGGACACCAACCACAGGGATAAGAAAGGGCGAGCTGAGAGAGGAAGATGTAGAGTGGGTTTTATTTGGGTAGTGAGCAGGTCTTCTTGTGCTCTGAGATGATAGTCTCAAAAGCACTCTGAAGTCGCTCCCCCCTGCAGAGTACTGTGTCACAGTACATACATACCCTCGAAAGGTAAGGGTCATCAGCATTCTGTATGGCCTGTGAGGCAGCTTCAGAAAGACGCTGTCCCACAGAGGTGGTCCTTGTGGTGACAGGATCAGAAACAGAGGATGAAGTAGAGGAAATCAACCTGCTACGTTCTTCGCAAGGTACAACCCTGCGAATAGCCCCAGAGTGAAATGACCTCAGGTGTCGCTTCATAGTAGTGGTCCCAAAGCTGTAGTTACCGTGCTTCCCGCGACTGAGTATCATTTTGCACTCATTGCAGGTAACATGGTTCGCACGAGCCTTAGGACCATTCCCATGAATGGTAAATAACCGCCACACCCAAGACTCACGCCTAGTGCGGGTAGTAGGGATTTCCTCTACCTCATTCTCATCATCCTCTTCTTCCTCCTCCGCATCCTCACTCCTGTTCCCCTCTTCAGGCCCTTGGGGAGGTGGTGGTGGTGGAGGGGGTGGTGGTGGTGCTGAAGCAGGTGCAGCACCAAGTGACAGTTCAGCAGCCAAGGATGCCATGTCGATGATGGTGTAGTCTGCAGGTGGCAGCAAAAATCACTGTGTTCTGAAGAATAGCCAGAAACACAATGGGAATAAGCTCTTGGGCGTGGTCTTTTATAGGGGTGCTTGTGCACGGTCCGCGGACATGCGCACTGTGCGCGGACAGATCGAACACAAAAAAAGGATCGGAAAGTTTCAAAATGTATATAGAAAGTCAAGATTGCTATGTGGGACTTGTGGCATGGTGAGATTTTATTGAAAAATATTATGGATTAACTGAAAATGTACTTTTAAATTTTTCATTGATGACATCACTGATGACATCACATGTGCATTTACCTTTCATGAAAAGTCTGTACAAGGGTTTCTTATTGTAATGTTAATTTTAAAAAAGTGTCAATGATCATTGGAATAAATATCAAGGGCTATTTAGTCCATCCAGTATACTAAGGTGCTCATGTAGAAACATAGGCATTGTGTGCAGCATACATGATGGAGGTGCAATATTCATAAGCTTGCCATGTTGAATAGAGAAATGATAACTGTTTTCTTATTAGACTTTTGCATACTGTGAAACATGTGATAAGTAGATACTAAAACACAAAGAGACAACACCACATACAAATATGAGTATATACAAGGAAATTGAAGTAGTAGCAAAAAGTGTTCATAACCTAACTGATTACCTTTATGCAGAGAAATGATTGCTCTGTTTCAAAGCTGCTACTTACCCTATATATGTATCACATGATGTGCCTGGTCTCTAAGGAAAGTAGTGTGAATACAAGATATAAAAATATGAGCATATACAGGGAAAGTACAGTAATAATAAAACAGAACTATCAGAAAGTGCTGACAACTCTACTGATTATTTTAAGGCACAGAAAGGATTGCTGTCTTTCCAGCTTGTGTCTTCCCCTATGTATATGTTTCATATGATATGACTGGATCCTAAGGGAATTATTGTAAGAACATACTTGAAGGATAAGTCTACAAATATACTACCATTTCCACTTTTAATTCCTGACTGTTACTGAAGAAAACCATGTGGCCTAGATATGTCAGTAAAGGAAAAAAGGCGGAACCAGACATGTGATGTCATCAGTGATGTCATCAATGACATTTGTGATGTCATCTTTGATGTCCTGGGTGTTAGTCTTAGCAGAGCACGGTGGTGGCGCGAGTTATGGTTGCTTAGTTTACCATAACTGGCGAATTTCAAGGGTTTTTCGGTTTTACTTGGAACCATAACGTCCCTTTAACAAAGTTTTTTCACTGAATTTCATAGGTTTTTAGTAGCACAACTTAACCATAACGTCCCTTTAACAAAGTTTTTTTCACTGAAAAGATATATATATATATATATATATATATATATATATATATATATATATATATATATATATATATATTATGGTTAAGTTGCTCAACTCATAGAAAGAGCACTTTCTGGGTGGCTTATAACTTTGCTTCCCCTTGATGAATCGTCACAACACTTTGCAACAAAAAAAGTATATGGCCCCCTTAGAATGATTCTGTGAAGTTTTGTGTGGTTTCATTAAGGGGTGCAAACTTGTAGTGGGGTCCCAAAATATGTGGAAATCCTTATAGATGGAATGGAAATTTGTTTTTGCTTGCACCTACAGACCAAACCGCTGGACGGATTTTCACAAAATTTGCTCCAGGAGAGACAGCATGGTCAGGAAAGCATGTTTTTGTAAATTTGGTGTAAATCTGTCCATTAGTTTTTTAAAAACAGCCAAAAAGTAGTTACAAAATAATTAGTGATATCTGGGTCCTTTCCACGGACTCATTTCTGAGCCAATCAGAGAGTGGCATGATGTCCAATTTAATTCCCAAATGCGTGAGGTGCATCATATGATTTTTAAATAGTCGCCATGTTGGATCCACCGACAGCCGCCAGTGTCTGCGGATAGCATGGTGGGGAAAAAGTCTGGAAAACACATTTGGGTTATTTTGAGGCCCAAAGAGGGGCTAGAAAGGGTGGGAGGAGTGCAATATAGTTTATATGGTTCTGTTTTCATAGGTGAAAAAAGGGTTTGCGATTCTAAGATGGTGGCCAGTGGAGGAGGACATGCGTGAGTGTCTCTGTCCTCACAGGGCCATAACAACAGCAGTCAGTAAAGCAACATGGGCAAGTAGGGTGCAAATTCCATACCACAGATGTGTCAGGAGTATGAAGTAGTGGAATCAGAGTGAAAAAAGTGTATGCAGGGCAGCCGCAAGAAGTTACATGCAGCTACCGGCGAAGTGAGTGAATGGCAAGCTCTGCTGCAAAGAAGAGGAAGCTCTGACACCAAGTGAGGAAGGAGAGACATCGCAGATCTCCCTGGACAGTGGTGCAGTGAGGGCAAATCCTTGCATACTGGAGAGGAGTGGCTAAGAGGCAGTGCTGGGTCCCTGGAAAGAAGAGGAGAGAGGAGGAGTGAGCAGGCAAGGCAGGCAAGGCAGGCAACAGGGGAGGGCCCCACGGTATGCTTCTCCAGACCAGGGGGAATGAAGTATCCGGAGTGAAGCTCCAGGAAACAGGCACGCTTTGGAGGGGCAGAGGAGAGATGTCAAAGGAATGGGACCCCACCCAACTATACAGCGGGGGGTTAGAAGGGACTTAGCCAGAAGGAGCGCAAGAAGAGGCCTGCAGCCCTGAGGAAGATATCAGGGGCTTAAAAAGTGCCTGTGGCAATCAAGAGAGCCCTGAGGAGGCTGAGGGTAGGGGGTAGGGCCCACCCCCTTAATTTGAACATCATCACCTTGATTAAAAGCTGTCCCATGAGACTATGAACTAGAAAGGGCTGAGTGCAACAACATTTAGGGCCTCTCAGAATCCGGGAATATGCTGGTTGGTGGAAACGAAGGTGGGTGAAACAACAGAGAGGGCCACATGCATCAATACAGAACAGGTGCATGGGATCTGACAGCAGGCGCAATTCAGGGTGAGCCCAGTTGTGTCCATGTCTCCTCCAAAACAAGGGCAAAAGTGGTGTCGGTAGCCCAGAAGACCACCCAGGCGAGATAAGAGGTGAGTATTAAACAGCTGTGTAATTCAGAGGTTTCCTCGCAATCCAGAAGCAGGGGTATCAGCCAAAGGCCATCTACACTGGGGCCAGGAGGGAAGGGACAATGGCACTATGCAAAGAGGCTATGCAGAGCTGGTTCAAAGAATTTCAGGACCAGTTTATGGCCTCCTTTCAAACCCAGTTTGAAAACTTGAAAGAGGAAATGAAGCAATCGGGGCAGGAGCTAAAAATCAGTGTGTCCAAGCAAGAAGAGAGGACAGATACTTTGAAAATGGTCATCTAAAATATGGAGGATGATACGCAAAAGAATGACAAATCTCTGGAACACCTCTCTTGCTTATCGTATAACTTGGAGTTCCAGTGTGAGGACCTGGAAAACCGCTCATGGAGATCAAATATTAGGATAAAGAACCTCTCGGGATTTGTGGTAGACAAGGACTTTAAAGCTGCAGTCCAGCAGCTTTTTGCAGACATCTTGGGGAATATGTCGGAAGAAATGGTCCAGGTGGACCGCATACATTAAGTAGGCCCACAGAGGGTAGTGGAACCAGGCTTGCGACTAAGGGATGTCTTGGTGGCAATAACATTGTTTGGTCATGAAAAACAGATCCTGAAGATGGCGAGGACAGCGGGTCTGGTGTGGATCAATGGAGAGGAAGTTCAGTTATATCAAGACGTTGCACAATCCACGCTTCAACAACAGAGACTGATGGGCCCACTGGTAACATTTCTGGCACAGAAACAAGTCTGGTATAAATGGACAGTCCCCTTTGGCCTTCTATTTTCCTGGGAAGGAGGCCAACATATGATTACAACATGTGAAGAAGGGGAACAGATTCTGAATTTACAGGAACCGAGCGCAGACACCAGAGTGGGACAACTGAGAAGAGAAAGAGGGTACAAGTAGCCATGGGATTGAAAAACTGTATCAGCGAAAGGCAAACCCTCACCGATGGACAATATACTAAGGGGGACTTCTGCAGGAGGAGAATGCAGACATTTATTTTAACCCTGGTGTTGGGTAAGACTTAAACACTTTTATAAGTAGTATCGGCCCAAGGGGCCAGGTGGGGGTGGTGGGGTTTAGTATTCCCAATAATGTTTCCCTGGGTAATATTGAGGGCCAGGTGGTGTGGACAAAATGTCCAGGCTAACCTAGGAACCTGTGCCTTCCTCAGGGGAGGCAAAGGAGGGGCGAGGGTGAGGGCATTTCAAGTTGAGGTTGTTACAGGTTGGTTGGGGAAGTTGGGGGGTACGGAAAGGAGGAAGGGTCAGAGACAGAGGTACTAGGGTTTCATGATCAAGGGGTAGAGGGGAGAAACGGGAACCACAATGACAGGGAGGTCCTTTAAGATAGTGTTGTTTAATGTAAGGGGTCTTGACACCCCAGTCAAGAGGAAGAAACTGGAAGGCTGGGTGCAGGGGGAGAACCCAGATATTCTTATGTAGCAAGAAACATATAAACGCAAAAGTGACTTAGGAAAATTGAGGATATGAGGTTTTTCTCAGCTGTATCAGGTGAACTCTGGGGAAAAGAATGGAGGGGTGCTGATAGCATTGCAAGACAGGTTGGGGGGCCAAGTTCTGGAAACCCGGCTGGATCAGGACGGGAGATCCTTGTTTATGAACGTCAACTTGGAGTCGCACAACATTACACTGGCCACAATATATGACCTAAATACGGGTAGGGGTGTTTTTTTGAGGGGGGTACTGGCGAGACTGGGGAGTTTGTTACATGGGACATAATTTTGGATGTAGATTTCAATATGGTGTAGGAGCCTCAAATAGACTGGGGCACCAAATCCACACAACATACTATGGCCCCTTCCAAGGCTCTCAAGCTAAAAATGACAAGGTTGACCCTCCACAATGTTTGGCAAGCAGTAAAGGGACCGGCACAGGGATTCACGTATTACTCGCATGTCTATTCATCTCTTTCCAGGAAGGACTATATGTGGGCTTTTACAGGCTTGTTGGGGAACGTAAATAAAGTGGAGGTGGGATCAATATCACTGTCAAATGATGCTCCAGTGCCGATTACATTGGGGAACCCCCACAATGGTTTACGGAAGTGGAAATTCCCATCAGAATTACTGCACGATCAGGTACAGGTCGAGCAAATCAAAGAAAAGATAGAACAATATTTTGTGGAAAATTAGATCCCAGGCTCTACACCAGGGATGGTATGGGATGCATTTAAGGCAGTAATGAGGGACCAGGTAATAGCAATTAGGGCAGCTATGGACAAACAGAGAGGGCAATGGTTAAAGAGCTAGAGGGCAAACTAAAGGAGGCTCATGAAGAAATAATTAAGGGCCCAAATAGAAAATTGGTGAGAGCAATGAGGCATATTCAAGGTCAATTAGAGGCGCTTCGTACAAAGCAAGCAGAGAAAGCGCTACTACGTACGAAGCAAAGGTATTATATGAAGGCCAACAAGCTGGATCGGCTTCTGGCTAGACATCTGAGGGGCAAGGCCCGGTCTAGGATGATTATGAAACTTAGGGATGCAGCGGGGGAATATAGGACTACAACCAAGGAAATAGGAGACCTTTTTTGGGAGTTCTACTAAACCTTGCATACATCGGGCAACCCCTTGAGTTCTAAGCAAGAGGAATATCTTTCCAGGGTTTCGGTTCCGCAACTCTCAGAGTTAGAAAAAGAGACACTAGATGAGGACATTAAAGAAGAGGAGGTGAGAAAAGCGATCATGTCCTTTCTAAAAAATAAGGCCCCGGGCCGGGATGGGTACTCAGAGAGATTCTATAAACAGTTTCAGGATTTATTAGCCCCTTGGCTTACAAGCTTTTTTAATACATTTAGGACAAAGGGACATATTACGCAGACAACAAATTAAGCAAAGATGATAGTGCTCCTTAAGCAGGGCAAGGACCCCACCTTTCCGAGTTCCTACAGGCCAATAGCACTAATCAATCTCCATGCCAAATTGCATACCAAGATCCTGGCAAACAGTTTGATGGAACTGTTGCCAAAACTAATAAGACAAGACCAATCAAGGTTTATACTGCAGAGACCAACACATGATAACATTCCCAGGGTCTGTCATTTGATAGAGAAAACGTCCAAGAATTGGTGTCATTACATGCTGAAAAGTCGTTTGATAGAGCAGAATGGATGTTTGTGTTCAGTACAATGACGGCTGTGGGGTTTGGTAAGGAGTATATTCAAATGATTAAGGCAAATTATATTTCCTCAACAATTCAGTTAGCAGTTAATGGGACTCTCTCAAATAAGGTGAATCTTGGGTGGGTCATTAAACAAGGGTGTCATTTGTCTCCATTACTATATGCCATATATTTGGAACCCTTGCTGGCTATAGTCCAGGGGACACCTCAAGTAAATGTGATAGCTATGGCAGGAGAAGAGCATAAGGTAAAGGCATTTGCCAACAACATGATGGTAGCACTATCAAATTCGGAAATCTCATTGCTGGCATTGTTGAAGGAACTGGAGGCATTTGGATCAGTGACAGGGTTAAAAGGAAACTGACAGAAGTCGGAAATGCTGAACCTGTCAGCCGATCCAGACATGTTGACGAGGTTGAGTTCCCAAACGCAATTGTGCATTGCGGAGAAGGGAATTTTATATATGGGAATAACCCTCATGAGAATGTTGGGATAGGTGTATGGGGCAAACTACCCTCAGCTACTGGCCAAGATTAACAAAACATACCTCAGCTACTGGTCCTTTTTTCACAACACTTGGCGCATTCACCTGGAAGATCTCCCCCATCTCTGCCTTTCTCTCAGCGCAGCACTTGCTGCCGGGGACACTGAGAGCGAGCGAGCAACAGAATCCACGGTGCTCTCCTCTCTACTTCACTCGCACAGAGACCAGACACCTGTACGGCTTGATTTCAAAGGCCACGACATCTTTCTGAAAGAAGACTGCAAAATCTTTACAAAAAAACAACAACAACAAAGGCTGCAAACCCTGTTGGCAAACCCAGGAAGTCACTCCATACCAACATGGCCGCCCTCATCCTCAACACCTTGGTGCCTCCGAATGCTGCCATCGAAATGGAGATGCCTTGCACGTGAATGGTGCAGGCTCTCCTCTTTTGGTCCTATCGGGTGCTGGCAGATTTTCAAGCCGGCCCTCATGACAATGGCCCACAGAAAAAGGCCCTGTCTGAGACTGCGAGTGCTCCTTTTTTCACAGCACCTGGTGCGTTCGCCTGGAAGACCTCCCCCACATCCCTCTTCCTCTCAATGCAGCGCTTGCTTCCTGAGACACTGAGAGCGCAAGCAAGCAACAGAGTCCACAGCGCTCTGCTCTCTACTTCACCAGCACAGAGACCCGACACCTGCACAGCGTGACTTCAAAGGCCACGGAAATCTTTCTGCAAGCAGACTGCAGAATCTTTAAAAAGAAAATACAAAAATTAAAGGTTGCCAATCCAGCTGGAAAGCCTGGGAATCTGAAAATGCTAACAAGCACTTGTTTCCTCTTACTGAAATTATATTTTGGATGTTGGCACTGGCAATCACATGATTGGTGCAGTCACTCCTCTTTTGGTCCTATCGGATGCCTGCAGGCTTTCAAGCTGGCCCCCATGAGCAAGGCCCTCTGAAAAAAGGCCCTGTCTGAGCCTGTACAGGCCTGGTTGGGCTTGGTTGTGCCCACCACTGCTGTCTACAAACAATGCTGAAGCCTCCTGTGCACTTCCTGCAGCCTCATGAACATGGTCCTCAGTGCACCAGTCCCCTCATTCTGAGCAAACGTGAGTGATGGTTGAACTTCCTACTGCCTCCTCCAGCAATCCCTCTGTCCTATAACTGTAACATCACTTTCTTGCACTTTCTCCCTGGACCTCCACCTTCAACAAGGCTCTCTGTGTACTTCATTTTTGTGATTTCATTTCACGTGCTGTTCTCCTTTCTTCTCTGATCCCTGAGTACACTGCTTTATGACTTTGCTTTACTTTTGTGTACTGCATTGCATTATTTTCCATCTGCCAGAATTCAAATTTGATTCTAGGTGGGGTTGCATTCAAAATTCCATCCTGTGTGCACTGCTTTATTTCCTTCTGTAAGAATTCAATTCTAGGTATGTTTGCATTCAACATTCCACCTTGTGTGCACTGCTTTGTTTATTTATTTATTTATTTATTTATTTTAATTCTTGATAGAGCGCCAAATCGCCCAACGGCCTCATGGTGCACATAGAGACAGAAAAACAAAAACAAACACTCGGATAGAATCAAGAAACATAGGTCAATGGAGGCTGAACGAGAACTAAGGAGTGATAAAGAGATGGGTCTTGAGGCTCTTTTTAAAGTCAGGCAAGGAGGTGGTGGTCTTGAGGTGAAGAGGTAGAGGGTCCACAGGACAGGAGCGATGACATTGAATTTTGTCTTACCAAATTTGGCCAAGCAAAAGCAGGGCTGCCAGAGCATGACCTGGTCAGTTGACCTGAGTGCTTGTCTTGGGAGGTATTGTTGGATACATTTGGCCAAGTAGCTGGGTGCAGAGGCATTCAGGCATTTAAAGGTGAGTGTCAGTATCTTTTAAGATATCCTGTGCCTGAATGGAAGCCAATGCAGTTTTTTCTGGGCTTCAGAAATGGAGTGCCTCCTGGGCAATCCCAGGACAGCTCTGGCAGCACCATTTTGGGTAGTTTGAAGAGAGGAGATGTTGGCGGCAGAAGTGCCAGCCAGGACACTGTTACAACAGTCCAACCTGGAGTTGACTAAAGCAGAGGCAAGGAGATACATATTGTTAACAGATAGAAAGGGTCGCATGGACGAGAGTTGCTTGTTGATCCAACCGCATGAAGCATGGGTTTTTGCCACATGGGAGTGCATATCTAGCTCGGTGGCAATGGTGACACCGAGCATCTTAATGCTTTGAACAACAGGGATAGGCACATTAGAGATCATGAATGAAGCATAGTCTCCAGGGAGATTCCTCAACATGTCACTGGAGCCAGCTATAAGAATCTTGGTTTTGTCGGCGTACAAGGCCATGGAATTCTGAATCATCCAGGAATGGATGATGGAATAGATGGCTGAAATGGCTTTGGAGTGGGTGGAATAAGATCCAGAGAGTTCGAGGATGACCTGGGTGTCATCTGCATAATTGGTATACAGGACACCCAGGTCATCAAGAAGCAATATTATACTGCTTTGTTTTCCTTCTGTAAGAATTAGTTTCTAGGAGGGGTGCATTCAAAATTCCATACTGTGTGCCCTGCATTTTATCTGTGGTTGACAGCCTGCATTCTTGTTGCACACCGTATTGTACTGCACCTCACCTATTGATCTGCATTGTATTGTGCTCACCTTTAACTACTAAGCTGCCTGTGAGTAAGGATCCAGGACTGTGCAGTGCAGCCCCTCTTTCTTCCTCTTTCATCTATTCTCTGCCATTTAGATGACACTCACCATCTTTCTAATATTTTCTAACTGCTGCACTATCACCTACCCTCACTCTCTCACACAATATGGATGGAAAAAACACCAAAAAGAAATTTTGGGTGTAAATCCTGTCCTTCCCATTGAGTACACATATGTCAGTGACCCTCCAGAGAGATCTTCCTGATATCCTCTTCTCGGTCCCCTCTCCAGACCAATGGATATTTCCTCTCATCTCTACTCTCTCCCCTTTCATATCGACTCCCATTAATGGTGGCACCAAGTGGGAAGTTCTCTTGGCGGGCTTCTTCTCCTTACACTGCATCATTAATGTCCACACTGGCACTATTCTGGTTCAAGGTCATCAGTCCACCTCCTTCTCTTTGACCGGATCCTTCCATCTCTCATTAACTTGTTCCTTCTTCGGTCCTCCCCCTACTTCCCCCTGTGTCCCCTGCCCTCTGACTGAAGTACCATGTCCCAGTACTCCACCTCAGAAAACCTTCATAGGCAGAGATCGCCTCCACCTGGCGACTCTGAACACCCGCTCAGCCAACAAACACTCTGCTGACATCTGCTTCCTTCTTGATGACACTGACCTTGACATTCTCCCTCTTACTGAGACATGGTTCCATACCTGCTCAGTCACTTCTTTTGACTCCCTCCTCTCTGATGGCTTTAAGATAATTTCCAAGCCTCAAGCAGGGTTGCCTTAATCTTCCCAGATTAGGTTCCCTCTTCCATCTTATACATTCAGCTCCACTCTTCCTTTGAGAGCCTGGTATACAAGTTGGTTATCTCTCCATCCTCCACCCTGACCATTGCTACCATTTACCATCCTCCTGGCGTTACCTCCCTGTTCCTCTCTGAATGGGCTGATTTCTGTTCCGCTTTACTTTCTACCTCCTCCAACCTGCTTCTCCTTGGTGATTTTAACATCCAATTGGACACCCCTGGCACAGAATCAACTCTTTTAATTGACCTATGCACCTCCCTATCCCTCTCCATTCTCCCTTCTGGGCCAACCCACTCTGCTGGACACACTCTGGAGTCCATCACCCACTCCAACCTCCCTCTCTCTTCTACCATGGTCACCCCAGTCTCTTGGTCAGACCACTCCCTTCTCTCCTCCCACCTGGGTCCCTATGGCCCTGTGACCTTACCTCCAAAAGCCCTGCCAACCTCGTTCACAAACATTTGCCTGATAAAACTAGTGTCAGCGACTGCCTTCACTTCCACTGTTATCCCCCTTTGCCCCCAACTCTTACTCTACCACCGACACTGCTTTCAGCAAATTCCACCTGTCCATCACCAACACTCTTGACATCCTTGCCCCATTCATGAAGATCTGCTTGAAACCCACCTCTAAGCACCACACCTGGCGTGACAGAGCTGTGGAATGGAAGTGGAAAACCTCAGGTGAACCCTCTGACAAACTGGCATGCCGCCTGCTCCAAAGGCAATATAGATTCTCTATCTGTGCCAAGAAAAGAGCCAACATTCAAGCACGGGTATCTAGCGCATCCAACAACATGGCGGAACTTTTCAAAACCTGCAGGGAACAAGCCAACCCTTCTGCAGTATCCTTTTCCCCTATCCCCTCTCAGATCCTCTGCAATGCACTTGCCACTCACTTCAACACAAACACTCAGGACATCCTGAACAACCTTGTTGCACATTCTCCCAACCCAACCCTCACCCCCTTGTCTCCCTTGGCCACTCACCCTCCTCCTGCCTCCTTTTCCTCCTTCACCCTTGTCTCACCTGATGTAGTCACCAGAGTTGTCCGATCCATTGATCTCTTCCATAGAGGTTACCCCATGCTCATCCAGAACTATCCAGGACAACATCGTCTGTGTTCCCCCTGCTCTCACTGACCTCTGGAATTACTCCTTTGCTACTGGTTCTTCCACTCCTCCCTCACCCGCTCCCTTATGTGCCCCCTCCTTAAAAAAACGCCAGCAGGCCCTACCTGTCCAGACAACTACTGCCCTATCTCCATCTCCCCCTTCCTGCGGAAACTGCTGGAGCAGTTGGCCCTTTCCCAACTCAACTCTCACACTGAACTTGTTGGTGGTCTCCACGCCCATCAATCTGGATCCTGAGTTTCCAAAGGCATGGAAACTGCTCTTCTGAACACCCCTGAAGAACTGCTTGCATCCCTGGATTCCAACTCCCCAGCGGTCGTTCTCTTTCTTGATCTCTCCTCTGCATTTGCCACGGTCAACCACTCCATCCTCATACAAAGGCACCACAACACCCTTGGTATCTCAGAGCGGGCACTGGACTGGCTGACCTCCTTCCTTGCTGACAACTCTTCTCAAGTCATCCTGGGCACATTCTCTTCTCCTACCTTCTACTCCACGTGTGGTGTCATCCAGGGCTCTATCCTCACTCCCTGGCTCTTTAACATCTACCTCACTCAATTGGCACATCTGATGTCCTCATTCTCCCCCAACAAGCAGTTTTATGGTGACAATACACAACTCTTCTTCAAACTTCCTGCTGACCCTCTTGCACCTGCTATCATCCCTGACTGCATTTCTGCCATCCGGGCTTAGTGCACATCCATTGATCTCTGCCTCAATTCCAGCAAAACGGAGATCCTTACCATTGGGACCTCTGCCCCGATTTCTTCACTTCATTCTGGCGTTCCTCCACAGACTTTCCCACTGCTCCCTCTTCTGAAGCCATAAACCTTAGTCATCTTTTACTCCTCTCTCTCCTTCCTCACGCACACTCAGGATATTGCCAAGAAGTCCTGCTTTCAGCTCTTCTTTCTCAAAGGAATTCTACCTTTTCTCACCTTCCCCCCAGAAGCTCAATGTTACCGAGCCCTGGTTCTCTCTAGGCTTCACTTTCACAATAGCATCCTTTTGGCGCACTAAGTACGGATAAGTACTGTTTGCTGGTTTGCTGAATCTGCTGGACACGCTGAAGGAAATCACTACGAGACTCCCATTGAGCCTGCTGCCGTGCCGTGAAAACGCAAAGTAAATCGTCCAGGAGGACGTCTTTGCATGCAGCGCCTGGCTTGCCTGACTTCCTGATCCACAAGGGCACTTCCTGGAGGGAGACTCCGCCCTTGTTAGGCACGTGACGTGCAAGTTACTCCTCCCCTCCTCCTCTACAAATACTCTCTCCCTGGCGCACTCGCGCTGCGCACTAAGTACGGATAAGTACTGTTTGCTGGATCTGCTGGACACGCTGAAGGAAATCACTACAAGACTCCCATTGAGCCCGCTGCCGTGCTGTGAAAACGCAAAGTAAATCGTCCAGGAGGACGTCTTTGCATGCAGCGCCTGGCTTGCCTGACTTCCTGATCCACAAGGTGATTGAGTACCCAGTCCCCTGTGTGTGTGTATTTAGTTGGACTCGTGTCTTATGAGCATATTTGGACTCTATTTGGACTCGTGTTTGGATAAGCCTGTTATTGTCCTCACATACACCAAGCCTTACTAAGAGTGAATCCTTATTCTTTTGTTTAGGGCACTTCCTGGAGGGAGACTCCGCCCTTGTTAAGCACGTGACGTGCAAGTTACTCCTCCCCTCCTCCTCTACAAATACTCTCTCCCTGGCGCACTCGCGCTGCGCACTAAGTACGGATAAGTACTGTTTGCTGTTCGCTGTTTGTTGTGCCTGGGGCGCGGATTGGGCTGGCAGCACTTGACTTAGCCATACTGCAAACGAGGAGGAGAAAAGAAAGGTGCTTAAAAAATCATATATAAAAAAAAAAAAGGGGAAAATTGTGCTCTACGTGAAAGGGTAAGAGGCTACTTCTGTACTATTATTCCCACCCATAGTGTAATCTCTAGGCTACGTATCGTGCACGAGTGTGAGTTTAATTGTGTTTTATTTGTGGTAGCATGGAGCATGAAATCTGGTATGCCGCCCTTGAATAGTGCACTATTTAAAGAAGGAATTAATCCAAAGATAAAAAATATGGTGGGTATGCCGCACACTCCAACAGTCCCAGTCTTAAAGAAAAAAGGAGCTACCTGTGCAGGGGAAAAAAAAGTGGGAACAAAAACAGGAACCGCTTAATGTCAAGGGTACCTGATATCCGCTTATATTACAATTTGAATACAAGCACAGGGACAGAAATTCCCCAAGAACAACAACAACAAACCAAAAATTGTCATCTGAATCAAGAAAAGCTCACTGAGCTGAATAAACGCCTTGACATGGAAGTAGCTGCTATTAATGTAAGCGCACCTGTAATATTAAATGTTGGAGTGGAAAATGCAATCTCAGACACTACCATGGAACATGAGAGTAAACGGTGTGAAAATGATAAAGTGCTTGCACCTCAAACACTTGAAAAAATTGTTGAAAGTCCGCCCAAGCCCTGTACGATCGAAGCCCAGCAGAAACTAAGAGAGGCTTATCATAACTTGCAAATCACAGGTCAAGCAGATGAGGAAGCTATACAGTTTATGGATTGTAGCTCTGCCTCGATGAGTACAGAGGAAGTTGTGTTTGTACACTCCAACACAGGAGACTTAATGCAAGTAGACAGTCTGTCGCCCATTCCAATACAACATCAACATAACACAAGTAGGCATAGAATTGAAGAGGATGACATAATGAATGTATCACAAAATTACAAAGCAATGACATCTTTAGAAATGCTAGAATGCTCTGAGGAAGAAGCGTTTGTGAAATCACTCTCTTTTGCCCCTCCAACCCCCAGGCAAGCTGTAAGGGGAAATAAAAACCTTACTGTTGGGAAAGCATGGCCGGTGATCCTTCATGAAAGTCTTGTAGAAGAGGCTGAGGCCCTGATTGAGAAAAATTCGGTCCTATTAGCAATGCACACAGCTTTGCTATTGTTGGCCAAACTATATGAAGCAATGGACCAAAAATTGAACTATCAAACTATATTATTGAATAAGCTGACAGATCAAAGTAACAGCTACCAGGAAATGGGAGAACGAAGAGAGTGCATTCAACAATACGAAATATTTAGACATTGTGAATCAAAAGAGTCGGGAACCCAGACCACAATCCCCCCAAGTAATATGAACGACAGTTTTAAGACTCCTTTGCACCCAAAACAATTCAATTTTAGTGGGGCGTCAAACACTATTAATATTGAAGAACACTCAAAGCATCTGTTACAGAACGTTTGCAAAAGGTAGCGATGGTGAGCCGTCCACGACTAGTTAATCGTGGAAGCAACTAGTGAGACCAGTAATAGTGAAAAAGAACAACAGAAAACAGTTGCAAAACAGAACAAGCAAAACAAAGAGGATCAATCCTTAACAAATAAAATGAAAAGCACCATGTCTGTAGCAAAAGGTGTTGAAGGGAAAGTAAAGAATAGACGAATATTGAAGATAACAAGTGCTATAAAAGAAACCAGAGAAAAGTCAAAATCACTGATGAAAGCAGTGAGCATATGAGGACTATGCCCTTAAGTAGTATAAATAAAATTACACCAAGCCTATTTTACAAACCATTAAATGACTTAACAGCAATGAGAAGAAGCGAAAGTGCCCAACCTCAGGCACTCCCCAACAGTGAAAAGATAGATTCAAGGTGGAGGGGGTTAAATGAGGCGCAAATGAGAGAAGAAATAAACAAAACTGTAGAAAACTACATGGCCAGCAAGTTAAAGGAAACTATGGAAACTGGATCTAGCAAGATGGAGACAAAATCCATGCCAGGAGGTCGCCTAGTGAGAGGTCCCATAAACAACGCAATGTCTTCAAATAATGAGACAATGGAGAATGCTAGTATGAGAAAAACAGCACAATGGCAAAAGAACAAGAATATGAGCAAAGAAGTCTCATTTAAATCGAGGGCAGTGGCCCAGAAGAACAGTCACTGCTTCATACTGGAATGCAGGGACCATCCATTCCAGCAATTTGACCTGAATCGATTAAGCGTCATAAACATCTGCAGGGAGATATCTCAATTAAGGAACATTTCAACGTCGGACATCGACAGAGTTGAGTTCATGGATGATCAGGATCTGACATGATCCAGAATCTCTATACACTCAACCATTCTTGCAGATATATTATGGCAGGCTAGAGATGTTTTCTTTCAAATGGGCTTTAACTTGTATCAAGAAGACTGTCAATCGAATGAAGGAGTCGGAGGCTCCACAAAGTGGATTCCCCGCATTTATGGTGCCAACTTTGCTGCATCAGATGAGGGAAGAGTTAATCACTCAGATCGCTCATAACAACCCATAGCAAAAGAGAAACTCCAACTTATATGTTGGAACACTCAGGGGTTTAAGCACTTTACGAATACGGCGAATACTGAACTTGACAAGTTTGACATAGTGGTCTTGCAGGAGACATGGTTGGCCGAAGCCCCAATTTGGGATGGTTATGAAATATACTTAGAAACAGCAATATGCCTTCCGCGTGGTAGACCAATGGCAGGGCTTTTAGTTGCAGTAAAGAAATCAAAAGGCTTTACAATAGCTATGTATGATTCCACCACCCCTTTTATCCAAATGGTCAAATTGAAGAGTGATTCACACCTACTTATACTCATAAACATCTATTGGGGAAGGTCTCATCTAACTGCGGATTGTTTTTTTGAACTTTGTCAAGAAGTATTTGCCAAAATTGCTAAAGAAAGAAATGTTGATCATGTAATGATCATGGGCGATTTTAACATGTATCTGCTGAATAAGAGGAAAAGAAAAAGAAATGTAGAAGAAGGAAGATGGCTAGCAATAATGGAAGACATACAGTTATTTATGCTAAATGGGACTGTGGAGGGGGATACGCAGGCTGCTAACACATGGCATAATGGTTCATCTGAAGCCATATTAGATTACATATTCGTGAACAGTGCACTGTTAAATCTAATCCAGTCCATGACTGTAAAGTCAAAAAGGGAAAGTGATCACAGCCAACTCTGCTTGGTGTGGGAAACAGAAAAAAACCCCAATAAAAGCACTTGGGACACATATAATTGAAATATAACTACTAACAACAGGAGGAATAAAATCAAGTGGTCTAATGCTTCCCTGTGGGATTTGGCCACACGTCCAGGCGTGGATTATGTATCAATAATGCAGAAATATGCATATGTGAAAAACACCTCACAAGGACAAGGGTACAAACATGCTCATGTCTTTGACATTGATGTCAAAACCAAAAAAGCTAACATGAGAAAACAAATACGACTACTAAAAGATCTAACATTAGAAGAGAAACTTCCGCAGATAAGGCACATACGGACAGTATATAAAAACTGGTTAAGAAGTAGAAATGCCCAACGTTGCCAGAGAGACAGTGAGGACATGCTTAAAAAAATAGCCACCAAATCTTCAGCGGAAATCTGGAAAGTCCTGAATAATGTCACCTACAAACATCAGGCTTCTGTTCAAATTAACTCCATATCGGCAAAAACCTGGCGCGATTACTTCCTGAAAATATACCAGACACCAATGATGATCCAGCAAATACCTCTCAAAGGTACGAATTGGGATCACACGATACAATTCGATCAAAATGACATTTTATTCTATATCTCAAAACTAAGCTCCTCAAGGGCCCCTGGCCCGGATGGGCTCGATAATAAAACCATCAAAGAAGAGATAGAAGTGTGGTCACTAATACTGACGAAAATATTTGCGAAAGTGAAGCGCACCGGGTTGATCCCAACATCATGGAAAAAATCTATTTTAATCCCGTTGTTTAAGAAGGGAGACAGACTTGATCCAGGATCCTATAGACCGATAGCCCTTCTGGACTGTCCAGGGAAAATATTTGCTCAGCTTGTCTTGCATGAATTTAACAACTGGCTAGACAGAGAGAACCTGAGGGACCTTTGGCAGACAGGTTTCATTAAAGGTCTAGGAACAGGTATTAACCTATTCACTATAAATGCCATCATTGCAAAGCAAGCAAGTAAAAATCTACCACTGTATATTGCATTCATCGATTTCAAAACTGCGTTTGATTCTATATTGAGGGAGCTGCTAGTGGCGAAGCTAATGAGAAACAATTGCCCATGGAACATCTTGAAGTGGATCATTGAGCTTCATCAGGGTACCTCACTTCAAATAAGATTAAACAGCGATGGTCTGCTGACTGACCCCATTGACACGTCGAGAGGACTTAAGCAAGGGTGTATACTTGCTTCGGCAATTTTTAATTTTTTCATTTCTGACATGGGTAAAGAGTTTCTTAACATCATAACTGATTCCCCAAAACTAGGCAAACATGAAATTAAATGGCTCTTGTATGCCGATGATCTCCTCCTCCTATCAAAGACACCGATGTGATTACGCAATATGCTCAATGTATTGGAGAACTATGCCAAATGCAATGGTATGATCATAAATATTAAAAAAACAAAAGTGATCCAATTTGGAAATTCACAGCAAAGAAATAAAGATCATAGGTGGGTTTTAGATAATCAGCAGCTCGAATCAGTGGGTGAATATATTTACCTGGGAGTGAACATTAAGAATAGCCCTCAGGACACTCCATATGAAACCACTGCAATAATAAAATGGAATAATTTAATCTCCCGAGCAAATATTATCAGTGGCAAATATTGTAAATTCACCATCGCTCCCCTAATGACATACTATAAGCAAAAGGCTCTGCCAATACAATTGTATGGGTCAGAGAGAAGATTATACAAAACATGCAACTATTGGGACAAGAAAGAAGGAGAATACTGGAAAAATCTTTTGAAACTCTCGAAATCTACACCCATAGCCCTCATAAGGCATGAATTAGGGCTTATATCGATGCAAGCCACCTATAAATGGAGAGTATGCATGCTATACAGGAAATGTGTCCTGGAAGATCATGGGAATAGGCTGGTAAAACATTTAGCAAATTATGTAAAAACATCGAATGACAGTTTTGCTAAGCATTGGAAAGCCCAAGAGCAGAGATTTTTGCAAGAAGCAGACGTAGGGAATGAGCTTTTGTTGATAAATCCTGACAAAGCTAAGCAAAAGATCTGGGAAATGGATTGGATAGGCACTAGAGAACAATGTCAAGTCTACAAATGCTTTAGACGGAATCCTTTTGCCTTAAAATCCCTTGGCTCCCCTGAAGAGTATCTCTTAAAATCACCAAATGTCTCACATCGAGCAGGACTTCTGCGCTTGAGGTTAAACCAATGGAAAACCAGGGAAATTACATCTAGATGGTTTCCTGATGCTGTAGAATGTAGCCTATGTCGCTTCTGTAATAAGCATGAGGAATCACTAGAACACCTGCTCACTGAGTGTACAAAGTTGGATTGCTTAAGAGTTAAATATTTTAAAAACTTTTTTCAACACCGAGCACACATGGAGGCTAAAGATCTATGGAAGTTTATATTTCATGTGCACTCAAAATCAATAGGATATGCAACGGTAAACTTTCTAAATGAATTAAAACTAGAAAATGATGAAGAACCAAAAAACAAAGCTAAAAAATAATAAATAATACAATCAAAACAAACAATAATGATATGCTATGCTGAGAACTGTACAAGCACCTTGCTCTGTATGCTAAATAACTGCCATTTGATTTCATCTTGAACACGGCACTTTCTCCCTTTGTCTTTACACTTTTATATTTTCCTATTGTTTATGTTTTCCTTCTGTTTTATTATGAACTCGAAGGATTTATGCTTAGAATAGTTTAGAAATAATTTATGAGAATTGTGATCAGTTAAATGAATATAATATTTATGTAGTGTCATGACACATTTTATATGTTTTAATGAAGTAAATGGATTTTGTATTGAAAGGTTGAATTTTTCAGCCAAATCAAATAAAAAAAAAAAACAATAGCATCCTTCTGAAACTTCCTTCTTCCACTCTGCAACCTCTCCATCTAGTCCAGAATAGGGCAGCAAAACCTATCCTTGGCCTCAAGCTCAGGGACCGTATCTCTCCTGCTTTAAAAAGTCTTCACTCCTTGTATCATCCACAAGGCTGTATGGTGCTGGGGTCCACTCTATCTGCAACCCTCTCTTACTAAATATTCCCCCTCTAGACACCTGCACTCCTCTGGCACCAACTCTATGTGTGTAAAGCATTTTGCTAAACAGACAATCAACCTCTAAACAGAAAATGACCTCTGCTAGCTTCCTTCTTTGGAACAGCCCTCCCCCCCTCTTTGTCTTGAGCAGGACTTTCTCAAATTCCTGAAGCTCCTCAAGACTTTCCTCTTTACCTCCTCCTTCCCCCTCACTCTCCTATGCTAATCTCACAGTTGCTTGTTTTGCTGTGCAGGGCCCTTATGCATCATCTGGCCCCTGACCTCCCACACCGAATTGCCCCACCTTCTGTCTATCCTCAGCACTTGCCTCGGCTTACCCTCCTCCCTGGAGGCTTGCACTTACCCTTCGTTGCACTTCACCTGTTGCTCACCCATGAGCACCACAGCACCTTTCCCATTCACCCTCCCTTCTGCTCTTGCACGTTCTGAACACTCACAAGGCATAGTAGATTCACCCCCCTCCAAGCACTGTATGTAATATTTAATTGTATTAATTGTTCAATTGCTGCACATCCCCTTGTCCCCTCCCTGTTGGCCTGTGGGCTCTTTGAAACAGTATTTACTTTTTGTACAAGCACCTAAAAAGTAAACAATAAATAAAAAAATATATACATTAAAACCGGCCTTATGAAATGAAGCCCATTAACAATTTCCTGGTCGGGATGATTGACCACAATAAAGATGCTAGTGCTTTCGAGACTACTGTATTATTTCCAGGCCTTGCCCATTAGGGTTCCGGAGGTCTTTTTTCACTCACTCACCAAAAGTAGCAGGCTCACCCTTAACAGGGCTATTGTGGTTAAATAAAAAACACAGACACCCTAATGTCCGGATCAGTGAAATAGGTGGCTTGTGGGTAGAGGTGTGGGATTCGTCAGTGAAGCATGGGGCTCTGACCGATAACCCCTCTCCCTTTTTTCCAATGTTTGAGAACCTGGAATTCCCACTGGGAATGGTAAAAGGGGTATTTAAAGAGTGAAAATGGGCTAGATGTCAGAAAATATGGGATATGTTTCAGTACCAGACCCTTCGTACATTTGAGGAGTGCACTTGTGAGCTGAGGCTAGGGGAAAGGGACATGTTTCAGCATAATCCATTACAACATTGGCTGAATGACCCACTGATAAGTGCTGCTGCCATAAGAATGTTGACCCCTTTTCATGATCCAAAGTCAAGAGCGTATACCAAATGCCAAAAATGGGGTATAATGAGCCTTTTAATAGCAGCTTGGTTGGCGATAGCTGAATGTTGGTTTAGTTTAGTTTAGTTTATTATTTATATAGTGCCACCTGGTCCTTGGGCATCCAGGCGCTTGGCATGGTTACAAAGTAGCCAAGACATTGCAAGCATGGTAAACATAGGTAGGTAAACATAGGTAGGCACTACAGATAGTGTGGAACATTGTAGGAGCATTACGCACCAAGAAATGTAAAGCCCTATCCAACTGGCAATCTACACCCAACCAATCCTCCCTCAACGAGTTCAAAGAAATCTCGCAGACCTACAAAAAGGCCATATTCAAAGCCAAATCCGAATCATTTAATCAAAGAACTACAAAAGCTAGCTCCAAATCCAGAGAAATATTTTCTATATTCAAAGAACTCACCACTCCTGAGTCCAGCCCTGATGAGATCATCAAGGATGAAGCATGGCGCACAGGCATCCAGACAGCCCTCCTTAATAAAGTGAAAACGCTCCAAGATAAAATAGCATCTCAACGTAAAGCACTCAACAACCTCCCCATGTCCCCCTCACTGCCCTCTCCCAACCCTCTCCAGCAAATACCCCTCTTTACCTTTAGAGAAGTTACTGAGCTAGAAGTCACTGCCCTACTCAAAAGTATCAAACCTTCCACATGCAAAGGGGACATATGCCCACCCACCATCATCAAAGAGTGCTCAGAAGCACTCACCCGATCATCACAGCTTTCATCAATGCTTCTTTCTCATCTGGAACCGTACCTCAATGCCTAAAAGAAGCCTGGGTTCACCCACTCTTAAAAAAGCCCTCACTAGATCCTACTGCCCCAACAACTATCGCGCCCCCATCACCACTGTCCCCTTCCTCCTCAAAATCCTAGACAAAGCTGCCCACAATCAAACACAGCAATACCTCGAAACCCATGCTATTCTAGGTAGAAGACAGTCGGGTTTCCGCAAAGGCCATGGAACCGAAACTGCCCTCCTAGATTTAAAGAATCAAATCACTAGTATAATGGACACAGGCAAGCCTGCCCTCCTCCTACTAGTCGACCTCTCCGCAGCGTTTGACTTAGTCAACCATGGCATCCTCACATCCCACCTATTCAATGCTGCTCCTTTTTCCAACAAAGCAACGACTTGGATCACCTCATTTCTAGAAGGTAGAGCCATGAAAGTGTACTCTGACCAGGCTAATACTCCCCCGACCACCATAAACTGCAGAGTCCCGCAAGGGTCATGCACCGCACCAACCCTCTACAACCTCTTTACTAAACCCCTCTTTGACTTACTGGATTCTCTTGCCATAGCCTACACAAACTATGCTGATGACACACAAGTCCTCCTTCCACTCACAGGAGACTATACACAGGACACAGAAGCACTCCTCAACATCTACACAACGATACAAACTTGGATGGCTATCAATGGTCTTTGCCTTAACGGCGACAAAACAGAGATCAGCATCTTGGCCCCCAGCGAAATTCTATCCAAGCTCAGCCAAGACTACTCACACATGCCTATCGACAACAATAACATACCTGTCTCCACTGCCGTGAAGACCTTAGGAGTCTATCTTGATGCTGCACTCTCTATGACAAGACAAGTCAGCGCCATCTCCTCCTCATCCGCTCTGACCACTAAACTCATCTATGCCATAAAACCCTACCTTACCGCTAGAGCCACGATAGGAGCTAGACTTGATTATTGCAACGCCCTCTTAGCCGGCACATCCTCGAAAAATCTAAATAAGCTCCAACTAGTAAAAAATAACGCGCTCCGTGCTGCCCTGCACATCCTAAATCTGATCATGTATCGCAGGCCCGAAGAAATGCCCACTGGCTCCCAGTCAAGGAAAAAATCAATTTCAAAATACTCACCATCACACATAAATGCATTAACCACACTGCTCCCTCCTACTTATGAGAAACCATAATCAGGAAATCCTCCTGCCGGCCCATAAGAAGCCACCTTGCTAGCCAACTCCAAGTCCCAAACATAAGAAGAGCTAAAGCTGGAGGCATTGGCTTCCCACACATAGCACCCAAGTTCTGGAACAATCTCCCCATCGCTCTCAGAGCCGAACCCTCTCTGTACTCCTTTCACAAATCCCTCAAAACTACTCTCTTTACCTAATCCTACCCCACCCTCTGCCGCTGATATGAACTGCTCCTTAATGCACCATGCCTGCACTGCTAGCTCATGTATCTAAAATTGCTAGTGTAAAACAAAAATTACTTGTAATCATCATCGTACCTATTTCTGTAACTTCTGGTTGTATCAACCTGCTTTTTTGTAACCAGCCAATATTCTACATGTAACAGCGCCACGATGCTCACGGGCTGATTGTGCGCTTTAAACAAATATGAATAAATAAATAAATGAATAAAAACAGTAGTTGATAAAAGTGTACATTAGGACGTATGAGAAAACAGCCTTGATATGGAGTGATCCAGGCGAGTAATTGGATATTATAATGTTTTTGTAATTTGTCCTCAATCTTGTTGGTGCTGCCTACATGGGTGTTTGATTGCTCCCAAGGCTGTAGAGAGCATTTAACAAAGCATCAAATAATTTCAAACACTGTTCGACAGGTGCTCCAAAATGAATATTTATTTGATTTTAGTCATTTGGAAAATATCTATTATCTTCACAGAATTAGAAAAAGTGATTTTCACATGTTTTACCCTCGACACGTGTTTCCCCACTTTGTATTCAGTGGTTCTTCAGGAGGTAAGTTTACAAATATTTCATTTGTGAACAAGAAAAAAAGATAACAATACAATATTTTGAAACACAATAGTTGTGAAAGAAAATGATCAATTTGTAATTTATAAACATCATTATATTATGCAGGTATATCTGTTATCTTCACAGAATGAAAAACAGTGGTTTTCACAAGTTTTACCCTCTAAATCTTTGAAATTCATGAAGCAAAGTAATTGCAATTGTGTACCTCGATACAATACTTTACCCTGAATCTGAATTGATTGAGAAAATATGTTGTATCTTTTTAAACTTGTTAAATAAGGATCCAAAATGGTAAACAAGAAAATATGGCGAATTTTTGAGGATTAAAAGAAATTGTGCAGAAAATGAGGAAATACAAAAGCATTTGAAATTAGCCAAAGAAAATGTTTTGAAAAGAGGTTACAAAACTGATCTACTTGTAGTGCCCAAAAATAAAAGTCAAGAAAGAAACAGACCGAACCTTTTTAGTTCCACATCACGCAAGCAAAACAAGGTGGTGAATGTAAGTGCCCCAACTATAAGATTTGTCACAACCTGCAATTCAGAGGCATTAAGTTTGAGGAAAATTCTGAAAAAAACATTGGAACATATTAACTACAGATCAGGATTTGAGACCTTATCTACCTATAGAAAAGCACCTAACCTAAAAAATATTTTGTGTCCATCTCACTTTGTTGAACACAAAAAAATCAAAGGACAGCACCAACTTTGGGCAACAGAAAATCTACAAGGATTTTACAAATGCGGAACTTGCAAGATGTGTGACTATGCAACCAATGGCTTAAAGGAATGCTCTAAAGCAGATGGCTCAACCTACATGATCAAAGATTTTCTCAATTGTAATTCCAAATTTATAGAGTATGCCATCAAATGCATATGTGCCAAATTATATGTAGGAAGAACCATCAGACCACTTAAAACACGGATTTATGAACATATCCGAACCATCAAACTACGTGGCATCCGTTACCCTCTCAGCAAGCACATCCTAGAAAACCACAGACAAGAAGATATTGCTCTGATAAGATTTTTCTGGCATTGAACAAGTAACTATTTCTAATAGAGGGGGGAATAGAGAAAAGAAATTACGAAAAGTGGAAGCAAACTGGATTTTCCCCATGGACAGCACAAACACAGGTTTAAATGCGGACCATGAGCTGTGTCATTTCTTATGATAAACTGCCACCATATCTAATGTCACTCCACATATATAATTTGGATTCATTGTAGTTTGACTCACAGCAAATCTTAATACAGCTTTAAAATCAAGCCACTCATTATATAGGTTAGTTAGGGATCTTTACACATAGTAAAGAGTAATCATTTTATGCAAAGTAAGATCTCCTCAAAGGGTAAGATAACATACCTATGCTTAAAATTGACAAAGCATATTAAAAAAATCAGGAGCAAGAACCAGACAAAATGGCGGCTGCAGCACGATGTAGGCCATAACGCCCACGTGCGTATGGTTCCATCCCGCTAGGGCCCACCTAAATACAGACATTCACCAAAGAATGAGTAAATCCAACTAGTAGAAAACATACATAAAACCAAACAGTGGTTCCTTTAAATTTAATCATGAAACTTGAATTATGTTAGCACTAAGTCAACAGCCATACTAATTGGATAAACATTACGGATCCAATTGATACTCCAAGATGGCGTCCATAGCGTGATCACGTTCATCACGTAATTTTACAGATGATGTCATGACGCTACAGGACGTAAATAAATAGCCGCCATTTTAGGTGACTAAAACGAGCAGTTCAAGTCACGAATTACAATCCGGCACAATCGGACCTAAGGAGAAATCCAGGTAAGAAACTTCACATTGGAATTATTTCCTAAATTGAATTTCTAAACTTTAGGAAGCTAATTTTTGTACATAGAAGGATGGAAAGCCTTAATCCACCTTGAACTTAGTTTCTCTCTCGAATCACCAACAGGGACTGACTCGCACAATGTTAAAGGAAAAATAAATCCAGCAAGATCCTTTTTCTATTAGGATGCACAGCAATCTAACCGTTGTTCCTTCAAAAGTCATAAGGAAACACTGATCAGTAAGCATTATTCTTTAAATATTTTCTTGTGTACCATTTTGGATCCTTATTTAACAAGTTTAAAAAGATAAAAAATAGTTTCTCAATCAATTCAGATTCAGGGTAAAGTATTGTATCAAGGTACACAATTGCAATTACTTGGCTTCATGAATGTTCAAAGATTTAGAGGGTAAAACTTGTGAAAACCACTATTTTTCATTCTGTGAAGATAACATATATACCTGCACAATATAATGATGTTAATAAGTTACAAATGTATCATTTTCTTTCACAACTATTGTGTTTCAAAATATTGTATTTTTTTTCTTTTTTTCTTGTTCACAACAGAAATATTTGTAAACCTACCTCCTGAAACACGTGTCGAGGGTAAAACATGTGAAAATCACTTTTTCTAATTCTG
The DNA here is from genome assembly GCF_040938575.1 of Ambystoma mexicanum. NCBI lineage: Eukaryota > Metazoa > Chordata > Amphibia > Caudata > Ambystomatidae > Ambystoma > Ambystoma mexicanum. Next base: position 872,969,821 of record NC_090922.1, read on the forward strand.
TGAAGATAATAGATATTTTCCAAATAACTAAAATCAAATAAATATTAATTTTGGAGCGCCTGTCAAACAGTGTTAGAACATTTTTTTCTCTGATGCATTAGGATGTATGTACAAGGTTTGAAATTGAGCAGATTATACAGGCAGTATGTACATTTGTGTGGAAAAAGTTGGCGTTTTACATTTCTTTGGCCAGTAACCAGGTTTTGGCGCTGTGTCTGAAACAGTGAAAGGATGGTTCAGATCTGAGATCAGTTGGTAGTGAGTTCCAAAGTTTAGCGGCGAGCACAGGGAAGCTTGTGCCGCCTGCTTTTTGGAGCTTGAATCTGGGTATATTTAGGCAATATGTTTGGGCTTATCTAGTTGAGCGAGATGGGTTGTGATGCGTGAAGTTGTCCGATAGGTATTTAGGTGCTTGGTTGGATAAATATTTGTGTGTGAGAGAGAGTGTTTTGTATTCGATTCTCTGCGGTATAGATAGCCATAGGTAGGCGCGTCTGGAGTCGGAGATGTGCTCTTGTCTGGGTATATTCATGGCTGCTCTTAATGCATTATTTTGGATAACTTGAAGCTTGTTGATGTTCTTTTTAATGGTGCCCAGGTAGAGAGCGTTGCAATAGTCGACTATAGAGAGTACAAGTGCTCTGGCAATTGTGGTGCAGTTTGAAGTCGAGAGGTAGTGTCTGCGCTCATTAATGAGCTTACATGTGTAAGCAGTGGCGGATGAGATAGCGTTGATTTGTCTTGTCATGGTAAGGGAGGAGCCAAGGTGGATCCCAAGAGTTTTGATGCTGTTGGAGACAGAAATGAAGTTGCCGTCAATGGTGAATGTCTGGTAAAGTTTGTCGAGTTTGTTGAGTCTGCGCTGGGAACCTAGAAGAAGAAGCTCAGTCTTGTCATCGATGAGGCAGAGGCCACGTTTGGCCATCCATTCTTGGATAATGGAATAGATGTTGTTGAGTGCTGTATGGTCGGTGGAGTAGTCGTCTGTTAGTGGGATAAGTATTTCAGTGTCGTCTGTGTAATTTGTGTAGATAACACCCAGATGGTCAAGTAAATAGAAGAGAGGTTTAGTAAACACTTTGTACAGTGTAGGAGAAACACAGGAGCCCTGTGGGACGCCGCAAGTAATGGGGGCTGGTTCAGCAGAGGCTATGGGAGAAAAGACCTTCATGGATCTGTTGTTCAGGAAGGACTGAATCCAGGCATTGGCCTTGTCAGAGAAATTAGCTGCTGAGGTTAGATGTTTGCAGAGAATATCGTGATTTACCAAGTCAAAGTCGGCCAACAAGTCAAGGAGGAGAAGAAGGGCTAGTTTGCCGTTGTCTTTGAGGTTGTCCATTTGTGTCTTGAGATAGATCAGGGCTGTCTCTGTGCCGTGTTTAGGGCGGAAGCCCGACTGTCTTAGTCCTAGCAAGTTATTTTTCTCTAGGTGGTCTACATCTGCAGGTAGGCAGCTCTGTCTAGGATTTTTAGTAGGAAGGGCACAGTAGTAATGGGTCTGAAGTTCATGGGGACACTGGGGTCTACCGTGGGTTTCTTGAGTAGAGGTAGAACACAAGAGTCCTTTAGATTGTTAGGTTCTGTGCTGGATGTGAAGAATGAGTTTATAAGAGATGTGATGAATGGGGCGAGATGTTTGGTGGCGTCTTTGATAACTGTAGCATGGCAGACGTCACCTTGGCATTTGGAAGTTTTCAGAGAGTTAATTATGTCTTCAACCTCTTTGGTAGTGACAGTGGAGAATTCAAATAGGTTGTCGTCGTCCAATCATGAGATGTGGGTGGGGGATATGGGGTTGTCTGTGAAAGTGAGACTTTCTTTCTTAGTCTCAATTTTGGCTTGTAACATAGCAATTTTGCCAAGGAGTGCTTCTTGTATGTTGGTACACCAAAAGATGTCTTTGGTACAAGTGTCAGGGATGGGAGATGGGGATTTGAGTTCTCTCAGGATGTTAAAGAGCTCTTTGGTGTTGGATTTGGCATTGCCGATTCTCTCGTTGTACATGTTTTTTTTTGTTTGGATGATAGCTGACTTGTAAATATTGAAGGCTAGGGAATAGGATGTTCTGTTATTCGGGGAGGGAGTCTGTTTCCACGCTGATTCAGCTTGTCTTTTTGCAGAGAGTTTTTAGTTCAGGAGTGAACCAGGAGTTGAGATGCATGCGTGGTTTGGATTTCCTTAGTTTGAGTGGTGCCACAATATTTAAGGCCTTGAGGATGGTTGTATTATAGAGGTCAGTGGGGTTGCTAATGTTGGATGTGAAGTTGATGATAGGTTGAAGTAGAGGGATGAGTTTCTCAACTGTGATATTTTTACTGTTTCTTGTGAGTGTGGGTGGGGTGTTGGGGAGGGACACAGGTGTTTGTTTGTCTTTGTTGATGGTGAAAGTGATGAGGTGATGGTCAGTCCAGGCGCAAGTTGTGTTAGGGAGGATGGTGGTGTTGCAATTGAGGTCAGCAATCCAGTCAAGGATTCAGCCTTTGTTGTGAGTGGGTTGAGAGATGTGGTGTGTGAGTCCTAATTCTGATATGGTGTTAGTGACTGTACTTGCTTTGTCATCTTTCTCGTCATTGTACCACAGATTGAAGTCGCCTAGAATAAGTAACCTTGAATTGAATTTGGTGTTGTTAGAGAGCAGGAGAGGTATATCATCATTAAATGAGGATATGGGGCCTGGCGGTCTATAGATAAATTGAGTGGTCATTGTGCTTGTTTTAGAAGTGGATATTTTGATGGTAAGTAATTCTGCGGATAGGAGTGGTTGGTTTTGTATGAGTCTTATGTTTAGAGAGCTTCTTGCAATAATGACTACACCGCCGTCTTTGGCTGTTTGTCTGTCTGCGCGGTAGATGGTGTAGTCATTAGGGATGGCTAGCACTAAGGTGGGGGCTGAAGCTGCGTGGAGCCACGTCTCGGTAAAAGCTAAGAAGTCTAGATTGTTGAGAGCGATGATGTCGGCTATGTCTATGGCATGGGCGACTAATGATCTAGCGTTGATAAGTGCGCCTTTGATTGTTTCGATAGTAGCTTGGTGTGGGTTTCTGTTGATGGTATAGGGGGAAGAGGTATTGGAACGGTGAATGGACTGGTCGGGAGATACTGTTGTGTGTGTGATGTAAAAGTCTGGTTTGATTTTAGTTTTACTTTTGCTTGGGCCTATGTTAGGAGGAGTCGAGGTGGTATGTGTCCTGGATCTGAGGTGGTCGTGTCTCATTGTGCTTAAGCTGGGATAGGAGTTCCTAGCGGTGTTATCCATTGGGGTAGTAATGCAAGGTATAGTGGCATGCATTGCTTTTTGGAAACTGCGAGTGTCTGCTGTGGGGTGTATTGGGTAGGAATGTGGTGGGACAAGGGATGGGGTGGTGTCTGGGCATCCTGGTCTGCTAAGACCGTTGGGGTGGGAGAGGAAGTACAATCATGTGCACGGGTGGTCGAGTAGTACCAGGCAAAAGGGAAACATGATGAGAATAGTGCAAGTTGGCATAGCTGTTGTTAGTTTTGGGATAGCTATGTGAGCAGTGGGCTTTGTCTTGGCAAGAAGCTAATGCAGTTTTTTACGCAGTCTAAAAACAACTTTACTACTATGTGCTAGATTACAGTGGCATATCACTAAAGCAGTTTCTTCACATAGTCGACAAGCAACTATACTACTATGGTCTGGAGTGGGATTGTAAAGGCATACCACTAACACACTACTATAGGCTAGAGTGGGTTAGCAATGGAGTGTTGCTGGCACAGTTTTACAAACAGTCTAGGAACACCTTTAGTGTTGGAGGCTAGAATGGGGTTGCCTAGACGTATTACTAGCACAATTTTCACACAATCTAAAAGCAATTTTTCTGTTGTTGGCTAGAATGGGTTTGCAGTGGTATATCGCTAACAATTTTTTACGCAGTCTAAGAACAGCTTTGATGCTGTTGGCTAGAATGGGTTTGCGTAGGAGTATCACCAGCACAATTATTCACACAATCTAAAAACAACTTTAATGTTGTTGGCTAGAATAGGTTTGCAGTGGCATATCACTAACAATTTTTTTACGCAGTCTAAGAACAACTTTCTATTGTTGGCTAGTATGGGTTTGCAGTGGCATATCGCTATCAATATTTTACACAATCTAAGAACAACTTAGTGCTGTGGGCTAGAAAGGGTTTGCAATGGCATGTCACTAGCATAGCAGCGACATGACGCTAACTCAATTTTGTAAAATGGCTCAGGCGAAGAGGAGATTGTGCGAGTGTGAGTACAAAGGATGAGAATGGTAAGAAAATCTATTGTTAGCACTAGAAGGGTGGAAGTCTTGTTCCCTGTTGCGCTATAGTGACAATGGGCACACAGGAGTATGTGCCACATAAGCGAGCGAATACACTATGCTGTGGTAGCAATAGGCACACAGGGGTAGATTTGCTATAGTGCCAATATGCACACATGAACAATAGCCGCATAGGTAAAAGAATGCACTTAGCTGTAGTGACATTGGGCACAGAAGGGCAGACTTGCTATAGTGGCAATATGCACACATGAGCAATTGCCGCGTAGGTAAAAGAAACACTTAGCTGTAGTGACATTGGGCACAGAAGGGCAGATGCCTGGGTTGGGGAGCACAGTTCGCTATAGTTGAGATGGGCAGAAGCAAACACAAATTGCTATAGTAACTATGGGTGCATGGGGTGGTTAACTGGGTCAGAGGGCATAACCGACTTAGTGGGTAGCATATAGCACAATAGGCGCACAGCAGAAATTATTTGGACCATGAATCATGCATCCGCTGAGTAACGCAAGGTCGGCGAAAGGGGTGAAAGAGTGTCTGAACATAGGGCAATTATTATGCAATAAACATTGGTTTGTGAGTGATCAGACAAGGAAGAGGGCGAATCTGTATGACAGCAAGCAGTGTTAAATGCGGGCATTCAGGCAGTGACTCAAGGTACAGGCAGTGATTCAAAGTACAGACAGTGATTCAAAGTACATGTAAGAGAGCGAATCTCACACGGCAACAAGTATTATTAGAATGCGGGCATACAAGCAGTGTTTGCGAGTGCAATGCAGCAAAATGATGTAGGTAGGGAGTGGTGTGTGTGCGAGGCTCTTGGTCACAAGGATCGCAGTAAATGGAACTATGATGACGAGTCGTTGAGGTGTTGGTTAAATGGTTGCATTGCTCGGTGGCTCAACAAGGGGAGACATGATAAAAAGGTTACGGCTGATGCACATGTAGAGTGCAGGCGAGATCAGAGGTGATTGAATCAACGGTCCTCGGCCCTGTGCAAGCTTAAATATAAGCAATGTGTGTTGTGGAGTTTAGCGCTGTACCTTCATTGGAGAGCTGGTAGCTGGATGCGTCCTGTTATGGGCTCATCGGATCAGGGCAGAGTACCTGGCTGACGGCGTGTACAGCAGTGGACAGGCTAGGGACAGGAAGCAGCCTTGTTTCCTGGGACTTGGGAAGGTGGGCCGGCTAACGCCTGCTGGCGCCAGATTGGTGGAAATGAAGGCTGCTGTAGCCAATCCGAGCCTGGCAGCAGTCCTTGGGCCTGTTCGGCAGAGGGTGCAGAGGCAGAATACCCCTGGGTGGCCATCTTGGAAAGTGCATAAAATTATATTTAAAGATTTGACCGCAAGTGTATCTATTAACACATTCTGTCATGCTGGTATTCCATATCCATAATGGTCCGGTTGCATATGCTTGTGAACCCAATAATCAAGCAGGTATCAGACCAGTATGTATAACAAAAGAATGTCATTATTTCACATCATTTACTTTTAGTAGAATATGCATTTAAAATCAGACCTTTGGATGCCATCAACAAAACTGTCTAGCTCTAGATTTTAAAAGTGACTAGTGCATCAGCCAAATAAACCGTACAAATTGACAGGTAAACCGTCGACTGGATGTCGTGCCTTATACAGTCTGTTGTAAATTGGTTGGCACCCCATGCAATCCTACAATAACACCTCAACAATTTATAACAGAATCTAAGCACATAAATAAATGTCCATTAATGAGGCATGCCACTTATACATAATGAAAGTGTCCTATGCTTGATTTTTAAAGTGCCTAGTGTATCGACTAGTTAGGCCATGTGATGTGGCAGATAGATAAACAAACTGGATGCACTGCCTAATATAGTCTGTTAAGCATTGATTAGCACTCAACATAATCCTGGAATGCATTTTTGTATCTTTTAGTCCAGTGTCTAGTGCATTGACTGACCAATAATCAATCCATGGCTGGATCTAAGCACTCAAGTGATTGTCTATTAATGACATGTGCCAATTATAGATAATGGTCCTATGTAGCATGTAGTAGGGCTATTTCTGCAACCTATTGAATCCCCATGGTACGGTAGGTGTGACAGTAGGCTAGGTGTCAGTTAGTAATGAACTTCTAGCAGCATCAACTACTTGTTAAAGAGTTTACATATGAAATTGGCCTATACTATGAATCAAATTTCAAGTTGGACGATGTCTTGTTAACTACACAAATCCTAATTGTCGGAACAGTAGGCATCTAATGGCCTGCAAGGATAGACCATATCCCAAATAGGGGAACAAAATATTAATAGCTGAAATATATTCTACTATGCCAAATATGTGATGTATTCAGACATTTAGAAACATTCAACCAAATAAAGGTTAGCAATTCAAAATATAAAATACCATATTTAAGATATTTGTGAAAGAAATAATTGGTTACACATGAATTGGTCCTATTCCTATATCTAATACAGAGGACAATCATGTTCACATACCCCATTTGTTAATAGGTGTGTGAGTTAGAGGCAAAAGATCAATAATCTACTAAAAACTATACAATGAATGCGGAAATTAATCCACTCCAAGAAATGTGCATAGTTCTTCATCTAGATTATGTCCTCTTGGGTTTTTACTCTCAAAATCTATGATAAAATGTGTCTCTTCTTGTCGCAGTAACCGTTTCTTATCTCCTCTTGTTGGTCCTAAATTGATTTATGCATATATATGATCCACCTTTGCCAGTCAAAGTCATCGAAAATCACTTTCATTAAGCTGTGGCCACAATCTATCTATGTCAGTAATGGTCATTGTAAGTCACTTCCATGAATATGGGACCAAAATCAGTCCATGCCAGCAATGAGCACTGTAAATCACTTGCATGAAGCTGCAGCTACAAGCTGTCTATCCCCCAATGTTCACAAAATATCACGTTCATGCAACTGAGCCCAGAATTTATATCAAACATTGCTACTGCATAGCATATTTGTGATGCTGTGCCCACGTCACATGCCAACATTGTCACAGAGAGTATATCACTTTCATGATTTGGTATTTATTTTTTATTTAATTGAGTATATATAATGCACCTATATACAATGTGTTTCAAGGAGCAACAAGACAAGGGGGGAACAGGGAGGACAACAACAAAAATGGTCCTACTAGACCTTGTGAAATTCGGATTATGCAATAACAAGAAGTGTGGGGAACAGTGAGGGGGAAGTGCCAGGGTTTAGGTGAGTGCCATGGGAGGGCAGGTGGACTGAGCCAGGGGAAAGAAGAGAGAGCAGGGGACGAAAATCCATGTGCTAAGTGAAAGGAACAGGGCTGTAAGGGCTCAAGGGGTGCAGGTCCAGCCAAGCTAGTGTGGGGGGAAGAAGCCCAGAAGGGTAAGTGCAGGTTCTGTGCGGGGGGTTAGGAGAAACCAAGTCCAGGGGTATACAGGTCGGGAAGGGCCTGGTGCCATGTAGAATCTGAAGGAACCAGGCATACAGTCAGGAGGCAAAGGGGACATTATCAAGGGAGGGAGAGGGGGAGAGGAAAGGTGGAAGAGAAAAAGAGGGTCTTGAGAAGCTTTGAGAAATTAAGGAGATCCAGATCAAGTCTGAGAGGGGCAAGGAAGACATTCTAGCGGGAGGCACCTGCGGAGGAGTGAGAGCTAGCCCCACTCTCTGCTTAGAAAAGCATCTGATCTGCAGGGAGTTGGAGCTAGAAGACTGAAGGGCTCTAGCAGGGAGCTATTTATGGAAAGAGAGTTGGATATAGCGGGATCCCAGGCCCCAGAAAGCCTTGTGGATGATGCAGAGGGTCTTGAACTTGATCCTTACAGCAACCAGGAGCCAGTGCAGAGACTTTAGGGCTGCAGAGTTGTGGTCCACCAGCTTGATGCCAAGGATAAGTCTTACAGTCCTATTCTGGATTAGAACAATGGGGGCAAAGGGAGGAGTTAGGCAGGTTGAGGAAGAAGCTGTTGCAGTAGTCGAGTCTGTAGACGACGAGAGCTTTGCAGACATTGTGTTTCTGGGGGAAGGTGAGGAAAGGGAGAATGCCATTGAGGAGGTGCAGCTGAAGTGGACCTTCTTGGCAAGGTCCGTGATGTGAGGATAGAAGGAGAAAGAGGTGTCGGAAGAGGTGACGGAGATGACACAAAGTTTTTTTGCCTCACAGGAGGGGGAAGGGATGGGGCCCATGGAGGGTGGCCAGAGTGTAGGAGGGAAGTAGGGAGCTGGGGTCCTAATGAGAAGGAACTCAGTCTTACTGGCATTAAGGCAGAGATTGTGAGCAGTGCACCATGCCTGAATAGCAGACAGACAGTCAGGAATGAGAGAGTAAGAGGAGAAGGCAGAGGAGGGTAGCTTGAAGGAGAGCTGTGTGTCATCCGCATAACACTGGAAATTAGCTGGGAAGGTGCAAATCAAATGGTCTAGAGGGGCAAGGTAGATGTTGAAAAGCCAAGGCGAGAGGATAGAGCCCCGAGGGACATCTCAGGTGGAGAGTGAGATGGAGGAGGGAAAAGGGCCCAGTTGAACCTGGGAAGGTCGGTCAGAGAGGAAGGAGGTCAGCCAGTCCAGAGCCAGGTATGTGATGCCGAGGGTATCACAAAGCCGATTTATAGGGGTGGCATGATTGACACTATCAAAGGCATCAGAAAGTTCAAGAAGGATGAGAACGGAAGGTGAGTTGGAATGGAGATTAAAGATCAAGTCTTCTTGGGTGTTCAGGAGTGCAGTTTCTGTGCCTCTGGATGCTCTGAACATAGACTGGTGGCCAGTCGTGGAGACAACCAACTGATTCAGTGTGATGGATACGCTAGGAGATGGCCAGCTTCTCCAAGAGTATGCTCAGGAAGGAGCTATAGGGCGGTAGTTAGCTGGACAGGAAAGGTTGGCAGAAGACTTTTTGCAGAGAGGGTGCACAAGGGAGTGCCTGAGGAGTAACAGGAAGGATCCAGTGGTAAAGGAGTGATTGCAGAAATCCCCCCCACACAATGTAGAATGGCAATCGCACATTGTCCCCACAAACTACTTTCAACATTTGGCCACTTCTCCACCATACAAACCATGCACACATTGCATTCACATACACACTCCTATCCAGCAGTGGAAGATTTAAGGCAAAGAGCCCTGTGGGCAATATTGACAAAGAGCCGAATATGGGGGTTCATGGAGGTGGAGCATAGAGTGGGCAGAGTTTCCCAACAATGAACTATGGGGACAAATGCTACATTTATTTTTTTAAGTTGTGTTTTCTTTAACAGTTTTCTGTTTCAGTGGTCTGACTCTAGCTGGAAACAGTTGGTATTCCTCACCAGGTTCTGCTGCCAATGGTGGTAATATGTGATGATCAAGCATGAAACTAATGGTGGAAATTAGAGGTTTTAAGGCAATGGGCAATAACATGGGCAATGGAAATGGATACTACAAACTGTGCTATGAGAGGGTCATGCCTACAGCATGCCGATCCATTGTATTCATGTTCCCGGCGTTCTTTCTCCACACACTGAAAATGTCATTGCAGACTCAAAAGAGTGCATCTTTCAATCTTGAAGCACACCAAATGTTACTAATATTCTTTTCATTGTGGGTGTTTCTTGTGGCACTTGAAAGACCCCTTAACGTCAACCCACAGCCTTCATATCACCTACACCTCTACAGTGCCCTGCCAAAGGTCAGTGAATGAAAATTAGTGAATAAGAGCAGGCTCTTGAGGGAGAAATATAGTGAAGGGGCAGGGGACATGGACACTGATGGGACAGGAGTGTGGAGGGTGGAGAGAACCTTTCAATCCTATTTCAGACAGCATGCAGCATTGTACTCCCCTGCCAAAATATGGATGGTTGGCCACCCTACAGAGTTGGAGGTGATATGGAGGTAGTGGGTTAGAGTTATGGAGGTCTTTCAAGTGCAACAAGAAGCACCCACACCAACAAAGTCAATTAGGTAACATCTATTATATTTCTAGATTAAAAGATGCACTCCTTTACGTTTGATTTTCAATGATATTTGAAGTGTTTGGGGTAAGAACACTGGGACCATACATACAATGTATCTCCATGCTGCAATCTTGCATTAAGTAATTCAGGATGGCAAAAATAAATCTAGAAATGTGGTATGGTATGGTATTGCAATGTTTATTTGTATAACACCTATACACAAGGCACGTTTTTAAAAGCGCTCATTCATGTCTTTTTGCTTTTCCTGTTTCCACAGAAATGTATATAATGTCAGCTTGGTTTCTTATGTGAATTGTGTACTTTTCAACCATTGCTAAAAAGCAAATTATTATTTAATTTTTGGAAACCGAAACCTTAAATACTGATTTGACCACTTAAACGAAATATGTGATCCCAGGCAAATCATTCAATCTCAAAGTACATGATCTGCCAACATTGGGAGTCCCTAGAATTGATTCAGTTTGCCACTTTTGCTATGAAAAAACCCTCATGGTTTACTAAACCATAGAGCTGTTGCTGATTAATACACGTGACTATTCATCTATTGCACACCACATTATTCTCTTGAATTACCCGTGAAAACGTCTTTTAATGTCTTTACCAATTATGCAGCAGAGAATTGAAGACTGATGTCGCTGCTTCTAAAGTTATTTTCTGTGATGTTGCTTCTGACCATGTCAATCCATTTCATGCACATTAGGGGATGTGGATGTCGCTTGTTGATCAGGGACTCTAAAATCCCAGGACAGGCCCTGGAAGAGAAATCGAACATGCAAGTGCTTGTATGCCTAATAGTTCTGGGGTGTTGCTATTTTGTCGTCCTGTGCCTTTGCAGTAATATTACTATAAAACTGGATTGGGGCGCGAAGAGTATGATGACGCCATACTGAACCTTGGGTGTCACAACTGCTACTGATGTGCCATTTTGTAAAGTTGGCCACCATGGGGAAGAGGGGGGAAAAGAGGGATGTGGGACACAAGGTCCAGGAAAACAGCCAAAACCCTAAGGAGCCCCACGATCGAGGAGAATGGGGAAGGAGGGGTGGGAAGTGATGCGGCATGTGACGAAAAAGCAGTGTATCAGGGCAGGACCCCAGGGCAGTTAAAGACTGGACCTCTCTTTGCTTGAAAACAAGGATTGGGACAGAAAGTCAACCCAGTGTAAACATGTAATATGTGCCATTTAGCACCTTTGGACAATATCTTTGGAAGGGCTGTTGTAGTCCATGTTTTATGCTGGTGATCTGGATAAGCAGGAAGGAGGCACGACTCTCCACAGATAATTTATTCTTAAAGTATGTACAATTGTAATGTGAATGCCAACCTCATGCATGTAAGACAGTGTTGGCAGTCTTACTACACAGCAAGATATTTCTTTCATTCATGACATTAAATGTTCACTTTGCCTTACGTGCATGCACTTTAAAGGCTGCCCTTTGCTGGCTGCTGGGCCCTTATGCCGCACATTACAGACGCTCTTTTCTGGCTCCCAGCATCCAGCAGCGTTATCACCTCATTGCCTATTAATCCTGGTTTCGTCTACCTCGGCACCTTGATGACAGACAGCAATTACTAACTTCTTAGTGTTGCAGGTCCCCGCTGGCTGCGTGCCACGTTACATTATAACAACATTCAATTGTGTCCATTCTTATTTCAGTAACCGAAGAGTGCAACAGATTGTGCCCCGCCACAAACTCTAGGCAAGGGGACTTGGGGGGACACACAAGCATCATTTTAAAATGGGCCACCACAAGCTCAGGGCCATACACATGTTCATCCGACCCCTACGAGCGCCAATACTGCTCTCTGTTATTTGCTGTGTGCCTAACTGCCAGCAAGGAGGGATGGGGGCGTGTACGTTGTGTCACATGTTAAGAGGCAGGGGAGGGTGGCGTCAGGGCACAGGAGTCTCTGGAGGCCCCGCTCAGCCTTTGGACCTCTGTCGTGGGCTAAGTCTGCCTCAGATAGCCCAGACACCCACACACTCAAACACACAAAAACGCTCTTTTACAGAAACATATACACTCATAAATACAGGCCTACTCAAAAGCTATACGGTACAAGCACTTTATTTTCACCTTTAGGTTTTCTGCTGGGTCATCTCTCCGGGTGTGCGATGAGGAAGCTGGCAGTTAACGCAAGGTTGGGTGCTCACCTGGCACCTGCTGATCTCAATTTGGTTGCTTAGCAACCTAGACCCGCATGCCGCACTGTACTCTCTGGAACACGTTTTCTTGTTCATTTAAATCAAGTGATCTGCTTGATCAAGCAGTGAGCAGGCGCTGCAGGAGGCCGGGGTATGCACCTGCCAACATGGAGGCGTCTGGGAGGGCAGCCAGCCCTCCTACCGGCTGTGACTCAGGTGTGTACTCTACAAGAATGCAGCATTTCACGTGTTTTAACTCCTTTTCTGTGGTTACGCTTTGAAATTGAATTGTGCTTCACAAAGCACAGTGTGTAACCTATTTTACCTCTCTCATTTTGGTTACATTTTGGGCTTCTACGCCATTTCCCAAAATTCGACATTGCTCTTCCTTTGTATTCTCCCACTTTTGGGGACAGTTTTGGGATAGTAAACTTTTTCTCAAAATGCAATTTTTAGTTGTCTTAGGCTATCCTTTGGGATTGTACTCTTCTCTCAGAATGGGGGTTGTACGCTATCCTCAGGATATAGTGCTTCACTTATTGACCTTCTATTTCTTTGGTTAGGCTTTTACATGCGTCTCCATCTCCCAGATAGCAACATCTGGTTATGCCCTGGGATTTTATTCCATCTCTGATTATGAAGCATTCAAGTCGACTTCCGAGTCTTCCTCTAGGTGAGCTTTTGGATTATACTCCATCCACCAAATGGCAGTGTTTTACTTGTTCTCCTTCTCTTTGATTATGTTGGGATTGAACTCCATGCCCCAGAGTTCAGGGTTGTGTTTGGTTTTGTTCTCTTACTTTGGTTACGTTTTGTGTTTATTCACCATCTCCCAGAATGGAGTGTTTCACTTGCTTTCCTTCTCTTGGGTCCTTGAATGCTTCGCCGAAATCCACTCCAGTCCCTTGACTCAATCCTTTTGCGTTTACCTTTTAAAGTGTGTTTGGCTCAATCACTGCATTGTCACTTTTGGGTCTCGTCATCGGCTCCCTCTTTTCCCTATACCTGAGGAATTGTCCTGGGTCTTCTCCCAGTGTCTGTATTTTGTGCCCAGTACCTTCAATAAGCTTTTCATGTGTGGACCCGTTCAGTGGCTCTGTTGTTTACCACCTCTTTATGCCTGGGCACAGTTCATTCTCTTAGGCCTCCACTCTGACTTTGAGACCTCCCTTTAGCTGGTTCCTCATACACAATGTCTGTTTATTAACCATTTCACCATCTTCATTCTGTTACTGCCTCTGACGGTTAAACAAATCCGGAATTTGGGCCAACTCAACCAAATCAGTTTCAACACTATTGTGGGGCCGGCGGTGGGCACCTGGCTGGCTTCACAGTTGCTGGGGGCCCCAGCACCCTGTTGGATTGCTGGGGTCAGTCGTTGCAGGGCGGGAGCCTGATAGGCCACAGGGACATGGCTGGGTGGCGGGGGCTCCCTGGATGCCGGGAGCATCTGAGATGGAGGGTGTCTGGAGTTTACCAAAGGCACCAGGCTGCTCTGAGGGGCCCAGACCAGCCGAGACCTGCAGGACCGTGATCACACGGTGTGGGCCTGCAGGCCCGAAATGATAGATGGAGTCAGTGGTTCCACTGTTGGAGTCTGCTGCCGTTCTGGGGCACGTGCATGCAGGGGCTCATTTTATTAGGTCGGGCCACTTGGGAGGGTCACACATTACAATCCTCCTTAAAAGGGCAATACACTTGTGAGGGTCACACAGAGCAATCACAACATCTGGTTCCTTGCACATGTCTCTCCTTCATGACCCGCTTCACTGGCCCCATTCATTGACAAAACCTGGTAGCCGTGCTGGTGCCCGATTCTAACCAAGTGGCTCAAACTGATCACTGTGCTCCTCCTTCTAATGGCCTTTTCCACTGATTCCTACCTGCTCTCTACAGGAACATTCTTCTGTCGTTCCTTCTTTAGCATGACGCAAAACTTTCTCAGTTTCTCAGGTTGACAATGGCAGCGGAGATATATTTCACCAGCTGGGAGTTGGGTTTGCCTGCTACGCTGCTCAATTTAGGGTTAGTTGTATTTCCTTCACAAAGCATCATTATATGCTCGTAGACAAGCAATAAAATGTCTTTTTTTTAGGCTAAACCAAAAGTGCAATTGTGTTCTGTGTTTGCAAATGGCTATATTTCGAATTTTGTTTAAACTTGATTTTAGCTTATGTTATTTAATCGCTTCATCGCACAGGTCATGGGAGTTCATGTCTTGTGAAATCTCCATGTTGCTCAGGATGTGGATGCCTACGTCCTCACAGAACCCACTATCATTGTGGGTGCTGAGAAGGTTTTTAAAGCTGTGATTACCATGATCCGGCAAATCAAAGCATGCCACGCCTACGAATTTTGTAGAACGTTTTACAATGTGCCAATTCTCAGAATCCTGAATCAGTTCATTTGAAAGAGGAGAAAGCGAAACTGATTATTACATTCTTTGCATCAATGTATAATCTTGCACAGAGGCCCTTATACTGTAAATCAATTGTATTCAGTTAAACATGGAAAATGTGATGTCATGTTTTAAGGAGTTGACCATAAATAAGTGGCAAAGTAGCATTGGAGTTTCCAAGGCTGTACCAATTTGGAATTTTCCAGAAGTCCAGCCAATTAGCACGCACATGTTTCGGGTGCGTGAGGCCTCAATACTGCTAGATGACCACTGGCCCATCAAATTGTGAAACAATAATATAAATCGAAATATACACATTAGCAAATGGGTAATCCTTAAACAGAATTAGGGAGTAAATCTGGGTGGTTCTGCATTATATTATGTTTAACACAATCTGTAGAGACTAGTCCTTTAAAAATACACAGGAAGATAGGAACAAAAACTGCGGACCGATTGCATTCGCTAGCTAATTCTTATTTGTCAAGAGGGTAACTCCAAACATCTCTCCTATTTATCATGACCCACTATCCAGCACTTTCCCCAAATCTTCTAGGACTGGAGTTTGGTGACATAATTATACAGGTCTCCTAACATGTTTGGAAGGCTGGGTAGTCAGAGAATAAAAACGGTGCTTCTAGTTCAACATTGGGTGATGTTAAGTAGAAAGCATGGACCACCAGAAACTGAAAGGAGATTCATACGTAGATAGTGCCACCACCTTCCAAGATCCCAGAGGAAGTGCAGTGCCCAGGCATTCCATCCACGTGGGGTGGAATGCCCAGCAGGGCAGGAAAGCCCAACAAGGCAGCACACACTATTCCCATCCAACTCACCTCTTCCAAGCGCCAGATGCTTTGTCAGCCCAACCTGTCCCATTCCCTGATAAAAACCAAATAACCATTTCAGGAAGACACCTTTGTTTCTGAATTTTAAAACACTACCACAGCCATGACATTGCCTTCTTGGGGCACTTCTGGGGTAAAGTAGTAACTCAATGGGTACTCTCAGTACAACCCCTACAAAGGAAACAAATTAGAAGTTTGGTTAGAAATGCCTGACATCATGTAAAGAGACGTAGTCATTTCTGAATACATCAACTCACAAACGACATAGTAAACCCATTTTCATAATTGCTATGTGTCACTCAAGGGGGAATTCAAAATCACATTCTGGTTTCACTGGAGGTATTATTTTCCGAGCCGAGCCAGGTTAAGGAATGAGAACAACCATTAGAATTTCTGAACTGAAAAGTTCAAATTAAAGAATGCTATAGGATATATGTGTTCCACATGATTATTGAACTGTAATTTAATTAATTACTTACCTATAATAAGATAAGAGGTGTGTTGTTAGAGCAATAATGCCTTTGCACAGTACACAATGTATTGGGTATTTGTATTTATTTGAAGAACAGGGATGTCATTTTCGAACAGAAATTACTTGCAATAACACATTTACAGATGGCAGAAGCATTCCCATGAAGGGTGCCTGCACAATAGAAATAAAAGATGAAAACAAATACCGAGCCAGTTGATGATGGTGTATAAATATTATGACATATACCAGGGAGAAAAAAAAAAGAAACAAAATGTATATAAAATAACAGGTGGCTTACAAAGGTAACATTAACCTAAGGGGGAAGTGCCTCAAACTAAAGTGGAGTGCTAATAAAATATACAAAATGACATTAAGCGTCTCTGGACGTAGTGGTGTGGTCAGATAGGGATGATGGAGACATGGGAGACAATGAGCGCCCTCTTTAGCAAGTAAGTTAAGTTAAAGCCGATGTGTGAAGGGATCCATAGTTGGAGTAGGTTTGTTTGTTATGGGAAGTGGGATCTAGTGGATTGGGGTGAGTAAGGAGAAAGAGCACAAGCAAGAGGAGGCGGAGTGAGTGTATGGTATGTTGAGTTTGAGTGCAGAGGAGGATCAAAGGGAACAACATGGTAAATAAAAAGCGATACTGAATGAGTAAATGAACATCAAAAGTGTGGCTGTACTTCACACAGAACAAACCTCAACTGAATCTGGCCACTTTCATACTCTGCCAGAAAGCGGTCTGCTGAGAGAGGTCAGTGAACAACTTGGGCACCACACAAACGTGTGCACATCACCTGGTGCCTTCCTGCTTGCCGCTCTTTTTCACCACTTAGAAAGCCCCACCCACCTGGTGCCTTCCTGCTTGCTGCTCTGTTTCCCTACTTAAGGATCCCTCCAGCCTCTTTTCCTTTGCAGATGGGGAGCAGGTGCAAGTGGCTCTAGGTCACCTGGCCTAAGCCCTGCCCACCTGGTGCCTTCCTGCCTGCCGCTCTTTTTCACCACTTAGAAAGCCACACCCACCTGGTGCCTTCCTGCTTGCCGCTCTTTTTCTCCACTTAGCAAGCCCCGCCCACCTGGTGCCTTCCTGCTTGCCGCTCTGTTTCCCTACTTAAGGAGCCCTGCAGCCTCTATTCCTTTGCAGATGGGGAGCAGGTGCAAGTGGATCTAGGTCACATGGTCTAAACCCTGCCCACCTGGTGCCTTCCTGCCCGCCAAGCTTTTTCACCACTTAGCAAGCCCCACCCGCCTGGTGCCTTCCTGCTTGCCGCTCTTTTTCACCACTTAGCAAGCCCCGCCCACCTGGTGCCTTCCTGCTTGCCGCTCTGTTTCCCTACTTAAGGAGTCCTCCAGCCTCTTTTCCTTTGCAGATGGGGAGCAGGTGCAACTGGATCTAGGTCACCTGGCCTAAGCCCTGCCCACCAAGTGCCTTCCTGCCTGCTGCTCTTTTTCACCTCTTAGCAAGCCCCGCCCACCTCGTGCCTTCCTGCTTGCCGCTCTTTTTCACCACTTAGCAAGCCCTGCCCACCTGGTGCCTTCCTGCTTGCTGCTCTGTTTCCCTACTTAAGGAGTCCTCCAGCCTCTTTTCCTTTGCAGATGGGGAGCAGGTGCAAGTGTATCTAGGTCACCTGGCCTAAGCACCACCCACCTTCTTAGCCCTGCCTCTTCCTTCCTGATCTTGATTATTAGATCAAGGGTGTCTCTCGCCCGGGTGTTTGCAGTGAAGGGCAGATGAAGAAAAGGGCAATTCCTGTTTGGACCTGTTCAGACCAGGAGGACCCACGGCCCGAACCCCTGCTCAGACAGCAGGTAAGCATGCACCAACATGCGTTATCCCCTGTGTCCCCACAGGCGACCCCCACCCCCTCTGGTCCCCCTGTGATGTTCCTTTGTGCCACCCCTCTCGCACGCAGGTGCTGCCTTTGTTGCTTTATTGACCTGCTCCCCCTCAACCTCCTCCAGCCTACTTCTGCAGGAGTCTGTCCTGATACATTCTGGTTTCACCATCACCGTCTTGTGGCCAGTGCTGGATTTTACTTTTTTAGACTTCATTCATTCATGGTGCGTCACTCTTTCTCAACTCTCATGCTGGACTTCCTTTGCATCTTGTACTCATGGTGGCCCTGAATCATGCTGTTCCCATCTTCATCTTGTATCCTGGCTTGAAACATTATGTGTTACTACTGACTTCTGCAATTGTATTCGCTCTCCACTCTTGCTTCTCCACTTTTTTTTACTGCTTACTCTCTGTTCTCTCCTCCTTTCCCTTCTCCCTGTTCCTATCTCCTCCCCTTACTTTCTTCTATGCACTTACTCTATCAGAATTGTCCCTGGACCTAATATGATAGCAACATCATCTGTTTCCTCCACCCTCTCATTACTGTTTTTTCCTCCCCGCACCTCCTCCAGCACTATCTGAAATGTCATCAGGCCTAGTATGATAGTCTCTTGTTTTGTTCCTCCCCTCCCTTTCTGCGCCCCTCTCCCTCACCTTTTGTTTTTCTCCAGCTCTACCAGAAATGGCGTCAGGCCTAGTACGGTAGTCGCCTGTCTGTTTCCATTTCCTTCCCACTCCCCCCCTCCCTTCCTTATCTATGTCTTAGCTCTTGCACTATCTGAAATGTCATCAGGCCGAGTACGATGGTTAATTTCACATCCTTACTGTTCATGGCCTGTAAGAATGTCATTGTATTTTTCCTTGTTCCCTCCCTTGCCTTGAAGCGCTTTGAAACACATTGGGCCTCATTACACGGAAGGCGGTGAGCCATGGCGCTATTAGCGCCATGGCTCATGCCGGTAAAATACCGGCACCGCCTTGGCGGAAAGGGGATTTACCGCCCCATTCCAAGGTTGGAGGGGCGGTAAATCCCCCTTCCGCCATTGCCCTTCCCCATTCCCATTTCTGCCCCATAGGGCTCTATGGGAATGGGGAAGGCGCTAATTACGGCACCGCAATTTTGCAGTGCCGTAATTAGCTCCGAGGTCCCTTAGCGGGTTGGTTTTTAACGCCTGCCAAAAGCAGACGTTAAAGCACCAACCCGCTAAGGGACCTCGTATTAAGGCGGTAATGGTTAACTGTCACCGTTACCATTAACGGTGGCCGTTAACCATTACCGCCTTCCGTGTAATGAGGCCCATTGTGTATAGGCACTATATAAATAAACTATCATATCATATCACATCATATCATATCAATGCTATGCAACAGGTTTCACACTCATCCAGTGGTAGTGGAGGAAAAGGACTTGGAGTACACACACTAAAATAGACACCAGGATAGCATGATTTTCTTTTTTTTATTTTAATAATTTTTATTATTCAAGATACAGATATTATTACATGTGTTAGCACATTACAGACTTTGAGTAGATCTGGTAAACATAAAGAAGGAACAGAGATAACCATTTTTTAACAAGGAAGGGTATAACCGTATTGAAGATATATAACATTTGATGCATTAAATTGAACAAGAATGGAGTAGAAATTGTAGATAGTGCTGATTAAACCTGGATTAATATAATACATATCTGTAATGAGTAACTGATATGGAGATATGAGTAGAGAGATGGGGAGACAAAACAGGGAAACAGACAGCTAACATACCAGATACAGAAGGGAGCGAGGTGGAGGGGGGAAGATGGGTATAACAGATTATTGCATAAAACTGATTCTTCTATTACAGTGATAATTAAAAACAAGCATTTTTATATAAATATAATCATTCGATTAGTAAAGTAAGCATAGGAATGTATATTCAGGAGCCATGAGCAGTTGCATTGAAACAGTTGAGATAACATGTGAAATAGTACCATTTAGCGTTGTATTTAGGGATTGTATTAAGATTTTTAGCCATGCACATTTCCAATTTGTGAGTTGGACTTAAAGCATTCCACCATGCTCTGGTAGAGAGCGATTGAACGTCTTTCCAGTTTGCTGTAATACATTTTAATGCTATGCATATCAGTAGGTCGTATAATCTAGCAGAGTCCGGTGGAATATATGTTGTAATGGCTACGCTTCCTAAGAATATGCTTAAAGAAGAAAACGGAACATCTAGAGAGAAGATGCGCTGAATACCTTTCCAAATATCGTACCAAAATTTGACAATATATGAACATTCAAAGAACATATGCATATAAGTGGCAGGAGATAGGCCACACGACCAACATTTAGCGTCGTAGTTCGGGTTAGTCTTCGCTAATTTAGCCGGAGTAATGAATGCTCTATGTATAAAGAAATAGTAGTGTTGTGTAATGTTAGCTGAGACCGATACTTGTTTGATTTTAGAAAACAGGCGGAGCCAAATGTGGTCCTGAAACTTATATCCTAAGTCAAGTTCCCATTTCAGACGAATAGGACAAATATTAAATGTTGAGGTTAGCATATTATATATTTTTGAGGCTCTGACCTCACCTGTCATGGTTAGCTGTAGTAGTCTAAAGGCGTCTGGAGAAAGAATCTCATAGGAGAAATGATTTAGTGCATCAAGGCAGGAGTTGATTAACTCATTGTAAAACTGAAAGTCAGTCTTGGGTATGGTAAATAAGGTAGAGAATTGTTGGAAGGAGAGAATAGAAGGACCATCTATAATGTGTTGGATGAATCTAATTCCCTTTCCAATCCATGCTTTACGATTGAGGATCTTTTTATTAATGACAATATTCTGACCATCTATAATGTGTTGGATGAATCTAATTCCCTTTCCAATCCATGCTTTACGATTGAGGATCTTTTTTATTAATGAAAATATTCTTATTATGCCATAGTAAAGGGGATAGGTATTTATTGGGGTTTTTGGTATGGGGGAAGAGAAAGGATTGTAGAGCTGAAACGGATGCTTTAATAGGTTCCGAAATGTTCTTAGAAGAATACTTAAATATGTATATATGGTCAGTAATATCGTGTGGATGAACTATATGTTTCTCTATTGTACACCATATAGGGATATCGGCAGATTCGGGGTCTGTGAACCATTGGCGAGATTGTTTTATGAGGAATGCAGAGTGGTATATCTTAAAGTCAGGGAATTTAACACCACCCATTTCATAAGGTGCTTTGAGTTTAGTTAGCGCAATTCTTCTGCTTTTTCCTATTCCCCAAAGAAAATGTAGTAGTATGGAATATATAGATTTGAAAAAGGAAAGGGATAGTGGAACGGAAAGAAGCTGAAGATAGTAAAGTACAATAGAGGACAACATCATTTTAATAGTATCCAATTGCCCCCACCAGGAGAGGTAAAGAGGGGATCACTTGGATGTAAGGTCTTTCAGGGTGTCCAATAGTGTTTTAGTATTGAGCTTGATAGTTTCTTGAATTGTAGGGGCAAAACGAAGTCCTAAATATTTGATGGATCCACTACACCATTTGAGGCCAAAGGATTCAATGTCATGCTTGAGGCAATAGGGATTTAGTGGCATAATTTCTGATTTTTGTCTGTTAAGTTTATATCCTGATACATGACCAAACTGAGATAGAGTGTCTAAGAGGTTAGGTATATGGAATTTAGGGTTTTTGATTAGGATAAGAATATCGTCGGCATAAGCAGCAATTTTGGTTATTGAGGTGCCTACTTGAATCCCTGGGATATTTTTGTTTAATCTTATTGATTCCAGCAACGGTTCAAGTGAGAGAATATATTATAACGGTGAGAAGGGGCAACCTTGCCGTGTGCCTCTGAGTAAGGTGAAGAATGAAGAGGTTTGTCCATTTAAATATATAGCGGATTTGGGGGCTGAATATAGAAGTTTTACCAGTGAGATAAATTTCTCACCAAATCCGTGCCAGCGTAGGGATTGGAACATGAAATTCCAATCTACACGGTCGAAAGCTTTTTCCGCGTCCAAGGCGATGGCAGCATATCCTTCTCCGTCTTTTTTGTCCTTGGCTACTAGACTAATGGCATTCAGTAGGAGTCTAGCATTTGAGGATATGTTACGTCCTTTTACATAACCTGTTTGATCTGCTTTAATCAAATTTGGGAGGGAAGATTCAATTCTATTAGCAAGTATTTTAGCAAAAATTTTGCTTTCTATGTTGATAAGAGAAATGGGTCGATAGTTACTGGGGAGGGAAGGGTCTTTGTCAGGTTTAGGGAAAATGATAAGCAGAGCTTCTGAAAATGATCCAGAGGTGGATTTTTGCGATATAAAGTATGAAAAAAGTGTTTTGAGTTTAGGTGTCAATATTTGGGATAAATTGATGTAGAATTCAGTTGATAGTCCATCTGGGCCGGGTGCTTTGCCTTTGCCCAGGCTGTGGATGGCTTCAGTGATCTCTGAGGAGGTAATATCGCTATCAAGGTGAGAAAGGTCTGATCTAGGGTCAGAAGTACGACTGATGTTTTTAAAAAAGGAATCAATTTCATCTTTTGGAATAGAACTTTCTGGAGTGTATAAATCAGCATAAACTTTTCTGAAGCATTCAAGTATATTGTCAGGACGGTGATGAGATATACCTTGAGTGTCTTTGATATGTGATATTTGAACTCTTTCTTTTTTAGTTTTTAAATATGAAGCCAGCATTTTGCCCGCTTTGTTTGAAGTTTGGTATATCATTGTTTTATATTTGAGTATGGTTCCTGCTGCAAGTTCTGTTATTTCTTTGTTAATTTAAAAACGTAATTTTATTACTTGCCGTAAGTTTGTTGAGTTAGTGTCCGCATAATAGCTATGTTCAGCAAGGGTGAGTTTCAAGTAAGGTCATCTAGATGTTTTTTCCTAAATTTTTTGTTCCTACCGGAGAGGGCCATTATGTGACCTCTCATGGCGGCTTTGAATGCATCCCAATTATTGCCAACCGAGGTATCACTATCAAGATTGTTAGCAAAGTATTGTTGAATGAAGGCTTGAACCGATTGATTAAACTGTGGATCATTTAGAAGGAAGTTATTGAGTTTCCATCTAGTAGCAGTTTTGTTCGTCTCAGCGAGGCAGAAGGAAGTAATAACCGGTGCATGATCTGATATGATAATATTAGCGATTTTAGAGTCAATAATGGATCCAGATAGGGTTTTGGTTGCAAAAATATAATCCAATCGTGATAGTGTATTATGTGGGGGTGAATGGAAGGTATAGTCTAGTTGTGTGGGGTGGGATAGTCTCCAGGTGTCAATTAATCCTGTCTCCGCTAGGCAATTAGTAAAAGATTTATGAGATTTATTTGGTATGAACATGCAGCTGAATTTTTGATCTAAAAAAGGATCAAGGACCTGATTGACATCTTCGCACATTATCAGATTGATGAAGTTATTTTTGAGTATCATTTGTTTGATTGCGGACCAGAAGGGGGGATCTGGTAGTGTGGGACCATAGATGTTAAGAATAGATACTTGTGTAGACTCAATTAAAAGTTTTACCCAGACCCATCTACCATTTGTATCTGCATCTTGATCAAGGATTTTGCAGGGTTGTTTTTTACTAATTAGTATAGCCACTCCATTTTTCTTGGAGATAGCAGGACTGGGAACAACCTCTTTAGCCCAAAGAGATTTAAGTTTCATAGATTCTTTGTTAGATAGGTGTGTTTCTTGTAGGCAAGCTACCGTTGGCTTAAATTTGTTTAAATGAGATATTACTTTGCATCTTTTGATAGGATTTTTACATCCTTTGATATTCCAGGTTATGCACTTGAAGGTCATTTAGTCAGATATATAATGATAAACATGCAACCTATGGCTGTGATACGATAATAGAATCAGATCTTTAGTAATGTTGTTAAAAACATATATACCCAGGCAGTGATACAGAAGGATAGAACATTGAGGGTCAGGAAGGGGAGAAAGGGGTTTGATCACATTTTGGGATAATTCAGGCAATGAAATACAAAACGTTATAGAGATCAAACAGGACATAGGATAAGGATTCAGGAGAACAGAGATATCGGGGATAGGTAACGCCAACTGGGTCGCCAAAAGCAAAAGAGCGACCATCAGTGGAAGAGGGACACCTGAACGGTACCCAGCTCATATTGTTAGAGTAATTGGGTTATAACTGCATTAGGTAATTGCTAGTATAAACATACAGTATAATAAAACACCTTTATCAAGAATTGAAAACAAGACTTCAGGTAGTAGTTGATGTTGAGGTACTCGGCGGATTGGAGGTATCCATGCCATCACATTTTAGGGATTGTATGAAAGATCTCAAATCAGCTGGATCATCAAATATAGCTGTACGACCTTCATGTGTTATCTTGAAGGAGCATGGATGGTATAAGCGATATCGGATATTTAATTGTTTTAGAGCAGGGCGGAAGGATAGAAAAACCTTTCTTCTCTGAGCTGTGCTTCTGGCCACATCCTGCGAGATATATATCTTACTACCATGTCAGATAAGTGATTTACGCTCCCTTGCTGTTGAAACAATGAGTTGTAATTGCAAATATTCCAATAGGTAGAGTATCATTGTTCTAGGCAGCTGACGAGATGTGGAGGAAACTGAGGGTTGACCTACTCTGTGAGCCCGTTGTATGTTGAGTTTTGTGTCCAAAGGCAAATGTAGAATAGCAGGTAAGAATTTTTGTAGGAAGATAATAGGGTCGGATCCCTCAGCTCCTTCTGTTAAACCTGAAATGCGTAGATTATTGCGCCTACTGCGATTTTCCAAGTCTTCGTTATGCCTTTGGAGGTCTTTAATAGATTTTTCTAACTGTGCTACTTTAGGGGATATATCTTCGAGAACACCAACTCTTTTCTCTACTTCGTCCACTCTGTTATTAACACCCATCCACCTTTCATCTAGTTGCTGTAATTTAGTGTTGGAATTTTCAATGAAGGGTTTAAGTGCCCTAATCTCCGCTAGGATGGCTTCAATGGCAGGATCATAAATTCCTAGTGGGGGTGGTGATTCACTTTTGGGTCTTTTCAGATTTGTTGTGGAGGAGGAGATGTCCTTAGCAGAGGATGCATTTTTTTGGTTAGCTTTATTTGCTGCCATAATTGGAAATTGTAAGCTGAACCTTCTAATTAGAGCATTGACTGCTGCGAAGAATTGTAGATGAGTTTGAATATGTCAGCTCAGTGGATAGTTTGCATTCAGTTGTATTACCTTCTTATTATAAAGAGATATATAGGTTTGTTGATTTGATGGTGTTTAGCAAGTCCTCTTTATGAGTATGGTCTATGACGGCCTATAGTATACAATTATTACCTCCATATTGTTTGTACTATGTTACTCTTATGTAAAGAGACCAAAATGGAAACACAGAAGAACAATAAGGCGTATACTACAGAACTTTAAACTTTTGAAAAAGTCTTGCCAGTATAAATGGTAAAATAAAGGAGTCCAGAAGCAATCCTTTAGTGCAATGACTAGTATGAAGAGGAGTCTGCCTGTTTAGTTATGGAGGTGAGGAGATTGGGGTTTGGGGTACAATATTGAAGACCTTGGCGCTTACAGATAAGGGTTTTTGAGGTGATTTTGGCAGAATATAGAGATTTCTGTTGTGATAATTTTCAGACTGTGCACTCCTCTTATTTCCTTCTCCCCTTTTTGCATTCCCTTCCTCCTCCACTCCTCACCTTTTTATTTCTTTTCACTTTGTTCCTCCTTTTTAATGTCCGTCTGTCCTCAGCAATCCTTTGTTAGCTTTAAAGTTTCTTCCGCTTTTTTTTTTTTTTTTTTTTTTACATGTGCCCACCAGGTGGCAGCGTCTTCTTAGGCGCCCGTGATGTTAGGCCCAGTCCGGCGCGTCACTTGAAGCACGACGCCGAGCTTCTCTTCATGTGGACGGCGCACCTCCCACACTGTCACGGAGTCTTCGTTTGGTGTGCGGTGCGGCTGGCAGAGCGGCTCTTACCGCTGTTCGGAGCGGCGAAAATCACCCGGTTCTATTCCCTGCCACGTCGCGGGATGTAACGCGGAAGAAAAGGTAAGTTTTATTTTTATAAATATATACCTAATGCTTTGTTGGTATAGTTATGAGGCGGAGCAGCGCAGTCAGGCGGCCATCTTCTACGGCGCTTAGCCACGCCCCCCATAGCATGATTTTCTAAATAATTCTGCATGTTGTAGTGCTAATTCTAGATTTCACTGGTGTGCCACTTATCTAAAAGTGGATAGAATAAGAAAAGAATGAACGATGTACTATCTTCTGTGTACTTCAAAAATAACTCTCCTAAATTCTTACAAAATTCCCCTCTTCAACCACTCTCTTTCATTTGTGCTTAAAAAGAGAACAACTATGGCATAGTTCAGCTGTCTACTGCAGGTACAAATCAATTTAATAACATTTAGATGTACTGAACATTTCCCTAGAATCTCTAAATTCTAAAATAGTGGTTACTGTAACAAAAGCTTCATTTTGCTATAATGAAGACACTGCTGGCTCTGGGCTCTCTCTTTCCCCTTGTGACTTGTCGTGGTCCATAAGGAGATCAGAGCCAGAACTGTTTGTTTACAGTCTCTGCTGTCTAGCGGTTTCAGTGGTGTTTGTTTGTTAGAACCACTTTCTTCAGGACAGTCTTCAATAAAAAGCAGTGGTATACTCAGTGGTGTCTGTAAAAATGGACAGGTGTTGAATTTCTTATGAATAATCTGTTAAATGTGCATTTCTCTGTATCCACCCTTCACTGTGTAGCTCGTGAGGTGGCTACTAATTCTGAAGAGTTCTTGGAAATAGATTCCTCCCTCTCCTCAAGTTTTCCTTAAGTGAGGTTGGACACCACACCTTGTGATGTCACACTGTTGACCAATTCTTTAGTTTATGATATTTAGGTGTACCTAAAATTAGGGGGTCAGTTTGATAAAATAGTTTAATTCCCCCTTCTCTCCTCAGTATTTGGTTTTTGAATTTCTTACCACACTGTCCTCAATTGCCATGTGTGAAAAACTGAAGTTGGAACCCCGCAAAAGAAAGGTTACAGGGTTGCAACTTAGTTGCAAAACTAAGTACATTAGATAGGTTAATGCACATTTGTTCGTATTCCCTATTTACGCAATTTGTCTCAAAAGCACCATCCAGTTACTATCAAGAATCTTAGTTACACAGAACACTCGTAAGTATCGTGTTTCAGAGTGAGTGCTTGTTATTCTCGATGGTTAGTAAAAGACACTGACCTGGGTGACATCCGTTTGTTAAGCCACTAAGTTAGTTGGAACGGCAAGGTCCAGCACAACTTGAGCGCTGAGCCATAAATTGGTCTCTGGACCATTCGGTCTCTCTAAAAAATCAGAAACAGAAAAGGAAAAACGAGGAGTGAGAGCATGTTTAGGAGCTAAACTTGCCTGTTCAGCCCAAAGTATCTTTAAAGTGCAGGAAATTATGACCTCACGCTTTGCTTTTCAGTGAGTGAATTCTCAACTCACTTTAATAGGTTTGGCCCACTTCTTACCCACCCGCGCGCATTCTTACCTCGTGATAAGCTCTCCTGACTCAATCAGTGGTCGCCATAAACATATAAAGTGGACCGGTGCTGTGAGCAGAGAATGCTGATGTTCGTCTGTGTTAAGCCATTTGCTAGTCATGTTGCTGCATCAGCGGGATAGAAAACGTGTGTTGCGTATTGCGTCGGAACGCACTTTATAGTCACACTAGTCAGGCATTAACAGATGTAGTCGCTGCAGCATTTTGGCAGGTGTTAGCATGTTGTTACCAAACGGTTGCAATACTTCTTAAATCAAGTGCTGCACCTGCAAAATGTCTACACCATGCCCCTTTGGTCTGGCTGAGTATTGAGTTAGTTTAAAACGTGTTGTGATTAGAAAGTTGCCACTGATAATTGCTGCCTCCAATTCTAGTGCCCATGTTATGGCCATTTGCAGACCCCCAACGTGCCAGAGAGCACCGCCATATACATGACAAGCGAGCACTGCCACATACATGGTGCGCACAGAGGAATGATGTATACAATTATGATAAATACTTGACGGTCATGTCTCTTAATTGATGACACTACCAAATGGTACCGTGTCGTCTATCTCAACTCGATCACTTACCTACTATGTGGTAATTCGTGGGCTTAATGTTCAAGCTCTAATTATTGGAGCGTGGCTAGTGTTTGCCAGGGTATTGTTTCGTTAAGGCCGACACGATAGGTGTGGAGGCGAAATATCCAATGCTGCTCTCTTTTTAGTAGCAAGGACTGGATGCCCCATCCCCTCCCGGGACACATCACCTTTTCAATGATTGTCCATTGTATATCGGTGGCTGCATGTTGCTGTTGTTGAAAATGTGCAATCATGTGCGCGTGTTCCCATGACGTATGTTCTTGAATATGTTTTTTAATGGGCTTGCTTGTCTTTCTGATATATCTCAATTGATAGGGGCTCTTGATGAGATATATCATATTCGTAGTGTAGAAAGGGCTAAACAAAAAACATATCAGGACTGAGCTACATGGTATGCTAATGACAGAGTATATTGGAGGTCTGGGTGGAGATTGTTGGAAGGAGGAAGATACAGTGGATGAGGAGAGTTACAATGTGGAGAGAGTTATACAGAAGGGGAGGAGGAGAGCTACTATTTGGACGATGTTATACTGAGGAGGTGGGAGTGAGAAAGTTGCAACCTGGGGAGGGTTATATTGAGGAGGATGGAGGGAGAGAGTTATTATCAGGAGAGGTATATACTGAGGAGGCCAGTGGGAGTGCGCTATCCTGTGGAAAGGAGGATATGAGGAGTTGGGAGTTGGAGAGACCCATAACCATCTAAAGGTTGAAGGTGAGCTGTAGACGGAGATAGAGTTCCAAGATCTATAGAGGAGGAAGAAGACCAGACATTCTTGCTAGCCAGAGAGATCACAGGGGGTCTGGAGGGCCTGGTCAGTCCAGGGCAGACGTCAAATGTTGGGAGCAGGTACAAGAGGGGGTAACCTCACAGAGGGACATGGCTACTACATCAGGGGTTGCCAGGTGTGCCGTGTGCCAGGGACAGGATCCTAGAAAATGGAGGATGTCAGGTAACAAAGCTCCCCCCAGGTCTGCCCCCAAACCCGTGGTAGAGTGGACTTTTGCTTGAAAATAGCTACTTCTTTCTCCAACTTCTGGAAGATGCTTTAAGGTATTGTTAAGAATTTGATTTCCTAGTTTCAGAGGGAACCTACTATGGACTCAGGAACCACAATAATTGGCAATCAGAAGGCAAAGAACAGCGTGTTTGATTAGACATTTGAGCAAGGATGAGCCTCTGTCAAGAATTTTGTAAGAGACCATTGCTCATAAATGTTTTGTGAAGATATCATCTTCCGTTTGCCTTGTTTAATTAAACATTACTTTCTTTATAACCAAAGCCTTGTGCCAACCACTTTGTGCTCCCACTCGCACTGCCTATGACGGCTCTCATTTCATAATCTTAGCACATAAATATAGGCCGGTAGAATTTCCAATCCCAAATTCATTGAAGAGAGAAACAACATTAAAACAGCCAGTTTATGTTTGTTCAGAACACACACATCAAAGCATACATTATTATATTATTATATGCATATCCAATTCATGTCACATATAAAAGGGTTGCACATTTATTTTGAAACTCAAAACAAAGTCGATGCAACATTTCTTAGTTTCAATTATGAAGAGATGTGCTTGATATTTTTCTTTAAGTTATGACAAGTTTATATTGCAAGATGTCGGATTTCTAACTCCCTGGGGATTTTCTAACTTTCCCTGACCTATCCCCCTTAGCCTTCTCAGGAGTTAGGGATGGTGCCTTCTTCCGACCCGTTTTCCTCTCACTTCTCTTACAGCCGTTGCGGACCCTTTACTACACTGGTCTCTTAAGATGTTCTTGTCCTACCATGTCACTATCCTGCCGATCTCTACCTCTGCCTTCTCAAATCGAACTTTTGATCTTACTTCGATTCTTACTCCTATTCTTACTATCACTCTTACTTCCAACTACTCCTCTACCTCTGTTTTATTATCTTCCCTCCTCCATCCCACTCTACTGCCTTGCTTCTCGCTATTCTTCTTGTTATTCTCTCTCTACTCTAATCACTCCCTGTGGCTCTTCCTATTCTCCCTCCGCTACTATTCTTACTACATTATTATCACTATCCCTTTTCTTCCCTTCCTTCCTCCTACTACTATTGTCAGCACCATTGATTTTTGACCCACTAATATTCACTGTCGCCCTCTACTACCAACTAGCGCTCTTCTGACTATTCCACTTACTCGCTTATCCGCTAAATACTATCTTTACTCACAACTACTACTACTACCACTATTTCTACCAATACCACTCTGCCGCACACACAAACAATCTGCAGACCTCCTCGCTAATGTCTTCCGCACTCCTTCCGCTCTTTCCTCCTCTGGTCTCTTGAACATCCTCCTCCACTTCCTCTGCTCCCCTAACTAACCCACCCGGTAGCATTTACACACACTCACTTAAATACCCCACCCACTCCCAAGATTGGTCCTTTACCCAATCCAATCCACTTACCTGGCTTCCAGGGTTTGCAGGGGAAGACCTTGCGGGGGCTGAGATGCTTCATACGTTCTTGTGAGTCCCCCTTGCTCCCAGGTGGTCTTGCCTCTTTGCCACCTGGGCCACATAAGGGCCCATGGTTGTAGTGAGCATTCAAGGTCTGTTCCCAGAGCTTCTGAGAGGTCTTTTGATAATACGAACCCTGGTGGCCTAATGGACCATTTATTGATGTCTTCCTTTAATAATATAGTTCCTTGGTGGATTAGTGGTTTTCCTCTATTGTGCAGGCACAAGTTGATGCTGTCAACTGGAGATGTGCCTTCCTTCTTCTTCTTGTGACCAGTACTATCATGGTTGCCGCATCCTACTGTTTTTCTTTTCCTCGCATGCTGTGTCCTCCAGCGAGCTTTTGGGTAGACCACCGCCATGTGGTCTCCATCTCCGGCGTCTCCTTGCGCCATCCTTCGTTCGGGTCCCTGTGGTCAGAATGTTGCCACACACACACACACTAAGGAGGAGCAGGGAGGGGGCCTGCTTGCACCCAGGCATGGAAAAGGTTGTTGGGCCAGGTTTCCTCCCTCCCCTGGGAGGACCTGCAAACATGCCCTGTCACACACGCCACTCAAATGGTGGAGGGAAGTAGGTGTAGGAAACTCCTACTGCACGATTTCCAAGCATTCTGATTAATGAGATTTCAGAGGAGGACTCTGCTGGCAGTGTGGTCATATTATGGAATTACACATGATGAATGTCAGTTGCTGATTGTTCCTTGGCCTGTTATTGTGGTATGCATCAATCATATACAGGGAACCTATCGTGCAAAGGATTCTGCAACTCTGTCACCAGAGGAATCATGTACCACACATGAGTGACCTTAGTTAATACAACAATTTTGATGCTTGTGTTGAATCAAAATAACTAACTAAACTATCTCTATCCCTCAATGAAGCACTACGCTATCCCTGGGGGTGATCTAGCCCCGGGAAGATGTTTTTCTCCACCTATCTAACAAGGATAGTTAAAAAGGAAACAATTCCTCCACTAAACTCAAAAATAACAAATCATGCAAGCATCCTAAATGTGTGGTCACTGAATGGAGCATGTAATAGTTTCCCTCCATGCTGCATAAGTGCAGGCTATAATACAGATGGATACATTCCATATGCATATCTATGCTTCGATAGATGCCTGGCAAAAAGGTAAAGAACAAACAAGGAAGTCACCCATAAACCACACAATAAAATCTCAAACATACTAGAAATACAAAATAATTGTCATTGTTGCAAGGCGAATCCGAACAGTACTTGGAGAGGGGATTTTAAACTTTAGTGTACCCCAGTGTGCATCAGTGTGATGTCAGCCACTTCAACTTGTCATTACTTCTAGGAAAATGCTTTTAAAAAGGAAATTGTTTTTCAAAATATGGTATCCCTATGTTGTTAATCAAAAAAGGATATCCAAAGTAAGGGTCAACTGGTTTCAATGGCATGTGATTCGCCACTTTCCTCAGGATCAGAAACACAACCACTTGTGTTGCAAAAGGGAGTCAATGCTTCTGTTTTCATTGGCTAATGCAGGCAGCCAATAAATGACCTAGATATGACCATTTTAGCTTTTGATCATCACTGCGCTGTGGGTGCATGTCCTTAAGCATTGAATGTTGTCTCGCGCTGCAACTGCACATATGGATGCACTCAAATATCAAAATGACCTTAAAATTGTGTGGTCTTCATTATGGTCTTCATTGTAAAGTGTGCTCACTCGCTACAACGCTGTGTGGATCGTCGTGCTCGGACTTCGCATGGTCTCATGCCTGCGAATACGGGAGCCATCTAGTGGGTGTTTTCTTGCAGAGGGACATCTTGCGTATTCACAGGTACGAGAACATACAACGCCTGAGCGTGGCAATTCACGCCGCGCCGTAGGGAGAAGGTCCCTTTCCAATGAACACCATTAGCTTTTACAGCCATTTAGAGATATGAGTGCATATGTATGGGCAGTATCAGCACAGTTTGTTTGGGATGTCAATAAGGGCAAGGTGCAAGGATTAAGTGTTGTTGGGAAAGATTTTATTTTATTTTGGGGGTCGCCCTGTGGATCTTTCTCTTTTCGGGTGCTTTGGGGGCATGGGTGTTATCCTTCCTGGGGGTCAGGCGTAGATCCATTTATGTGTGGTCAAAGTTTCCACTCTGGGATTCTCTTTCAGTTGTAGTGGAAAAGAGTTTGTGTTGCTATCTGCTAATTTACACCACGTGAAGGGTAGAAAGTTGAACACTAGCCGTTTACATTGCACTGTGAACATGGCATATATAGTGGCATTTTACAGAGGACACTTAACGCACTCTGTACAATGAGCGCCTAAGAATGCTTTGACACGTTCTCTTCAAACTTGAGAAAAGATCAGAGCCTAAGATTGATTTTGGCATGCTGTCCTCTGCTTGTATCATCTCCTTCACCACTCTTAACACACGCAATAATAAAATGTGCATGCCTAAGAAGGTTTATGGTCATAATACCGAATTAATAAATCTCAAAAAAAAAATCTCAAAAAAAAGGCCGAAAAAAAAAATATCGAATTTTTTTTTATGACGTTTTTTTTTAAAATGGGGGGGTTCCCCCCCAACCCCCCTTTTTTTCTATTTTTTTTTTATTTTAACCCTTTTTTTTACTTACCTGACCCAAAAAATACATATATAAAAAAAAAAAATCAATCTTTTTTTTTCAGCCTTTTTTTTCGGGATTTTTGTTATTCGAGATTTTTTTTCGACCTTTTGACCGACCACCACCTAAGAATATTTATGTGTGCTATCCTTCACCTATAAAAATAAAGTTTGCCTAAGAATGCTTTGGCATGCTCTCCTCTGCTTATACCATCTCCTTCACCAATCTTAACACCCACAAGAATAAGGTGTGCATGCCTAAGAATATTTGTGTGCTATCCTTCACCTATAAAAATAAAGTTTGCCTAAGAATGCTTTGGCATGCTCTCCTCTGCTTATACCATCTCCTTCACCAATCTTAACACCCACAAGAATAAGGTGTGCATGCCTAAGGATATGCATGTCTGTTTCCCTCCACCTATAAAAATAAAGTTTGAAAAGAATGCTTTTGGGATGCTCGTCTACACTGACAAAATGACCATGTGCCTAAGAATATTTGGCTAGTAGGCGCTCCCTTCCACACGTAAATAATGTTCTACAACCGCCGACCCTGTTTCCCCAAAATGCAACACAAATTCCATGCTAACTTTAGCTAGGCCTAAATATTAATTTCAAACTCTTCTATTATGTCTTACCCTACAGCCCTGCATAACTCCTAACTAAACTATCCCGCTTCCTTATCTAGAGCGCCGCTGATTTACTCCTGCTTCTGCAATACTGACTGCCAACTGTCATGTGCTGCTTGCATTCCAACATTAAATGCATCACCAAACAGAATTTCCACACATATTCACTCACCAGCTTTTGCTAATTAAACCAGATGAAACTGTTATCTACGCTCATGTTACATTTATTATTCTAAATAATACAATAGAAATAGTACAACAAATACAGAAGTCTGCCTGGTTTAGTCAGATTCAGAGTAAGAGCCTGCTCTAATATATGTTTGGAAAGAGCATCGTCATATTTATAATCAAAACACCTCTAATGCTATTTTAGAAATACAATATTACAATTACTGAGCATAGGAAACACATCCAATCTAGAGTAGTAGAAATGAATGACACATGATCCTCTGATCGGATCATCCCATCAGCCAACTATGAGACCAGCATTGAACTCTGCAATTCATCATATACAGCCATAAAGACAAGTGTACAGTGCGCATACACATATAATCAACATAATTAATGCTCATTTATGCAATGTTCTTCCTGAGATAGGATCGCCATGTGCAAATCCATCCAGCAGTCTTTGTGCTGTGGTTGACCAAAGCGCGTTTGTCTCTATTGGAAAATTAATGGAATTCCAACAAAAGTTGTTTTGTTTTTTTTCTCAATAACTTTTTGACCATTTAACGAATTTGTCAAACAATCTTTAGAGGGGGCTGAGCCAGATGATCTCTTCAGAAAATGTCATCCATTTCTGTCCAGTGAGGCAAACGTTATTAGCGATAGATTTTTGGGAAAAGTTAATGCAACCAAGTTCACCAGGAGCAAACTTATCCCTGCTGTAAAGTATTACCACAGAGCAATGTTCAAAATGATGGCATTGGATGCCTGCAGGTGATGCATTTCACTGTGAGGCTTTGTCAAGTCCTCTGCACTGTGATGTCTCTGGAATAGATATCTGTGCAGCATGGGCAGGAGCTAGACACTCAGGTCAAGTCTACCATGATTGATTGCCTGGCTATTCAGGACATCTGGCGTCCTCATGGCTCTGCCTTGTCCCCTATTCTATTTAATTTATGTATTCAGCCTTTGGTTGAGCTCACACAC
This sequence comes from Ambystoma mexicanum, assembly GCF_040938575.1. Classification (NCBI taxonomy): domain Eukaryota; kingdom Metazoa; phylum Chordata; class Amphibia; order Caudata; family Ambystomatidae; genus Ambystoma; species Ambystoma mexicanum. Next base: position 873,004,688 of record NC_090922.1, read on the forward strand.
TCCCACAGCCTTCTCCACGGCTTGACTGACCTATAGGCGCCTGGATGCCTATGGACTTTGGCGCGGTATAAGAAAAATAACTAATAACAAATAACAAATAGGGGACTCTGGAGATTTTCTAGTATACTCTGCACGCTGGGTCTCGTTTCTGTAGCCATTTCCAAAATGTCCCATAGGAAAAGGGTTGGGCCTGCTGAACATGTGTAAAATGAGGCCACATTGACAAATATTTACAGGGCCTCTGTTGGTTCCCAGTCTACCCATGGCCTTCTCTGCTACTCCTGTACTGATGATACGCAGATCATAGTGTGGTTAATTCTTTCTCAATCTGATACTGCGCCTCAGCGAGGGGTTGCCTCAAGGCTTTGGGTCGTTGCGTGGGCAACAATTGGCCTAGGCTGAATGGAGACAAGACTGAGGTACTGGTTATTGCCCCCCTCCCCTCCCTTCCACCGCTTCTCTGAAGATGACTGCATTCTGGCCCTCAGTTAGTAGTCCTCTTCCTACTCCAGTCCCGGTAGTTAAGGATCTGGGCTTTAAAATGTCTACCTCCTTATGACTGAAGCCCAGGTCAGTACCATCTGTCAAGCTGGCCGCTTTCATCTGAAGGTGCTGCGTAAGGTTCTGCACTTCCTTCCACCGGATGCTCCTGCTGTTGCATTGTTGATCCTTCGTAGCATTCACTTTTTGTAATTCTCTCTTTTTAGCCCAGCCAATGTATCTGACTCGCCGCAGCAACTTATTCAAAATGTGTCGGCTTGAGTAGCGACCTGTTCTCCTGTTGGAATTCACATCTCTCCTGTTCTTCGTTCTTTGCACTGTCTCCCTGTATCGAAACGTATAGTTCAAATCCCTGTTGATATTCCATCGCGCTTTTTATGGCTGTGTATAAAAATAACTTCTATCTAAATTCTGGCCATGTAACCCCGTTCTTGTACTAGGTTCGCAGGATGCTTTTCTTATCCAAGTTCCAGGCATTAGATTATCTCAGACTGGTGGTCGAGCATTCTCTGTGACTACTGCTAAGCTTTGGAATGCTTTGCCCTTGTCACCTTTGGCCACAGAGAATCATCTTATGTTTCCTGTTGGACCATAGTGCCAAGAAGCCTTCGAACGTACATTGCGCTTTGCAAATGGGGATGACATAACATAACATCTGCACACCCCAGTGTCATAATCTGCATAGAGAGTCCAAAGGGCAGATCTCAAATAACTCATTAGTCCAGGATTGGCCTGAACATGCAGATGGTTGCAATGTATCTCAGTTTCCTTATCATCCCAACATCGCTACCCACCTGCCTTGTGTAGTAGGGTACATGCACAGCTACCAACAGAGACGTCATTTATGGGTCACCAGAGGTCGAAACCGCGACCTCTGAGGTCTCCCTTGCGACCTCTGTGGTCTCCCTTGCGACCACTGTAAAAAAAAATATATATTATTATTTTTATTTTCTTTTTCGTTTTTTGTAATGCAAGTTTCTGGAGTTGCTAGCTTCCTTGTGCAGGCCCTTTACCTTTTAAAAAAAAGAAGAAAAGTAAGAACAGGAGTGCCACAAGTCTAACACTTTCGGCACTGACTCTAAATAAGAAAGAATAGGAATACCAAATAATATGTCTTGCTGGAATTCTATACAATAATTGCTAGAGTCATTAAAGGTTTATTTCAGGCACACTTCAGGGGGTGAGTCACTGATTTAGTCGGTTCTTAAACGCCTCAACTCAGCCTTTCATCCTTCTGAGGTCGATAAATGAGTAGCGACACAGGTGGGATGATATCGGGTGTATATTTTTTCTATATAAAGCGCTTACGCTAAGTGCTATAAAATAACACAACATTATCATTTGGTCATGGACGTCTGCATGCATTCACAGTAATTTGATAATATGGGCCTGTACACACTGATTTTAATGCTACATATGGCGATCCATTCTTGCATGAAATGTACATCACATTATAGTGATATCGTAACCATATTGTTCGTAGTGTACAATGCTATGTGATGTCACTTCCTGTTTTGTCAACGGGTGAAAGGTCGTGCTCCATCGCTTCCCGCTATATCACTTCAGGGTGGGGTCAAATGACTTCACTTCCTGTGATGTCATCAGGGGTCAAGGGTCGTGTGATGTCAGGTCCGCTACCCCTGGCATTTTGGTGAAATGACGTCCCTGGCTACCAATGAAGAATACAGCCAAGAGTAGCCACACGTGTGAAGTAAACTGTTTCTAGTGGATTCCGACATAAGGATGAGAGCCTCATCTGAACTGGCCAAGCCTAAGTGGGCCAAGCCGCACAAGTGTGAGAAGGGGGAAATGTGGGGTGCAGGAGGAGAAAAGAAACTGGAAAATTGGGGACAATCAAGAAACTAGGGTGAGGCAAATAAGAGCAGCAGACATTAAAAAAGAAAAGCCCATTTTAGCTTACTCAGTTCAGAGAGCAATTCAGTCTGTGCTCCACATATAAACAGTGGCAGGATGCCTAAAGACGTAGACCGTAAAAATCGAGTTGTGTGTAAATTATAAGGTTAGAAGTTATGTACCTAAGCCTATTTTGAGTTGAATGTGTGTGTGTCCTGACTTCAAAATTGAGTTGATCACAGCAGAATAACCGCTCCCTGCAGGACACTGGCTCTGGGCAAAGGGAAATTAACAGGAAGTTAGAAGCAAAGAAGACTTATTCCTTCCATATGCGACCGATATTCAGCTGTCTTCTCTAAACTCGATATCCGGAGACCTGGCTGCATCTCAGGTTACAAGACGCTTCAGGTTAAATATGAGAAGGTATTAGTTACAGACTGAAAAATATAATACACTAGGAACTGAATCTCTGTTGGTATAGGGATATATCAGGACCTGGAACCCATCTGTGTTTCATTAATTAATCTTGTTGCAGAATTTGATGAAGGAGAAGGACAAGGGACGTCATTTCATCAAAATGCCAGGGAGTCGGAAGTGACATCACATGACCCTTGACCTGAGATGACATCACAGGAATTGATGTTGTTTGACCACCAACCCGAAATGACATCTCAGGAAGCAATGGATCCCAACATTTCACCCCTTGACAAAACCAGAAGTGGCATCACATAGCATTGCACCAAAGTACACTACAATGAATATGGTTACTATTTCACTGTAATGTGATAAACATTTCATACAAGAATGAATCACCATATGTATCGTTAAAATCAGTGTGCTTAGGCCCATATTACCAAAATTGCTGTGAATGCAAGCAGACGTCCAAGGCAAAATGATAATGATGTGTTACTATAAAGCACTTACGCTTCAGTGCTTTATATAGAATACATATACATACAATATCACCCAACCTGTGATGGTACTCATTTATAGACCTCAGAAGGATGAAAGGCTGAGTTGGCCTTGCCGCTATTCGAAACCTGCAACCTGCAGATCACGCACACATTGCAGCAGCGAGTGTTGAACCCACTGAGCTATCTTCCCAGCTATAGCTATATTACCGGCTATAGTAAAATGATCAATTACATGTATGAATGTTCTCAAAGTCAGAAAGCAAATTTTACTCTGTAGAGGATACCAATAAACTGGTAACTGAGATTTCACAGCAGGCCAGTTCATCTGCCGTTCTGGTGCAAAGTTGGCCACATGTCAAGCTTGCAGAGGTTGTCAAAATGCATACCATTGGGAGGGTTCATAACTGTGTATTAAAGAATTTAGAGAAGTGCAGGGAAAGCAGCGCACTCACATCTCATACATGCAAACAAACATCCTGAACGGCATACCAGGGGACTAGAAAAGATAGACGCATTACAACAAAGCATTAATTGCGGCACAATGAAATCAAGGGCCCCTTGATGTGCTATGGTCAAGCATTTCTACACGGTACACAAGCTTTTAGGCATAAGTATTTTGTCAAGTGACCGAGGAGACCGAGATGAAATGTCTTGTGATGATCATAACAGAGACAACAGCAGAAAAAAACATGTTTATTGCAACTTGCGAAAAGCAACATACATATAGTTTTTGTCTGCATTGTGAATTTGAGGTGTTTAAGAACAGACTAAATCAGACTAAATCAGTGGCTCACCCCCTGATGTTTGCCTAAAATAAACCTTTAATGAATCTAGCAATTATTCTATACAAATCCAGAAATACTATTTGTTATCCCTATTGTTTCTTATTTAGGGTCACTGAACAAAGTGTTACACCTGTGGTACCCCCTGTTTTTCTTAAGAGGCCAGAACAAGAAAGCCAGCCACTCCAGAAACAAAGAGCCACATGGTGCTGGACAGAGCCCAGGAGGTCCTTTTAAAAATAAATAAAATGTAAAACTTTTTTTTTCATTATTTGGCGGGGTAGCAAGGGAGACCTCAGGGGTCGCAGTTGCGACCCCTGCCGACCCCCAGATGACATCCCTGAGGAGGACCAATGGACAGTGGAATTGACAGTGCAAACCCTCACAGGAGCTGTCTCTACCCCCACCCCTACACAGGGGCCTATAACCAATAGACCAGTTTACAGGCCAATCCTGTAGATATCTTCCTGGAACTTATATGGGAAAAAAAACAAGTTTGGAAGATAGTGAGTGTTACAGTTTTATTAAGGGAAGTGAAATATATTGCTTCCAGGAAACCTGATCTGTCAAAGAGACCTCCATAGAAGTGTATATTGTTAATACATGTAGTGGAAACTAAAAGAGTGTGATACAAAAAAAGGGAAGCCTTGGATAAGGATGGAGCTTATTTCTGGGTATAGACATTTGGAAACAGGATCAAATGATTTACAAGGAATCTCAATAAAGTGGAACCATCAAACAAATGTGTAAGGTTTGAATCTATATAATGGATTAGATGGATAGGAGGCAATGGCAGTTGGTTGTTTAGGGTCGGGGGTATCCCCCCCACCCACAGTTCAGACAGACGCGTGAACTATATGCATTAATCACCCTCAGTCTCTCTGACTCTGTTTTGACTACTGTAACTGTGGACCGGCCTCAATAAAATAAAATAAATAAATGGCTGGATAATCACCTGAGCATGGGGCGAGGGCATAGCAGAAATGCGCTGGGACACGTACCATGGCATGCAAGTATTCTCTCTTCTGTTTGCTGCTGAGCCCTGTCGGGTATTGCCTTTGGATGGATGGCAAAGTATCAGAGGTGTGGCACTGCAGCTATTATTACATGCACAAACAGCACAGTATTTCTTTGTCTGTTATGTAAGAGACAATAGGTACATTTGATTGGCTGTTTAGCAGCCAATGAAACCGAAAGGGTGTGGGTGTGTTATTGCATGCCATATCCAGATATGTGCTGCGTTCAGAGCAGGAGGCCGTGTCTAGGATATGGCGTGGTTGGGACTCACAGGGTCACGGGATAATGTTGTCAAGTAAGGGTGCTTGTGCCGAGGCCGAGGCCAAGAAGGAAGATACCGGATAACGAGCGATACTGCAGCAAGTTAAGGTGAGATCAGCTCGCCCAGAAGCAGAGAGCCACTCTTGTGAGACTGACAATGTCATCAGTCATCACAAGAGTAAATACTCACTGAGTAAAGAGAAAGTTCTTCCTGAGGCACTGTCGAGTCCCAGTCTCTCTCCCTATGTAAGTGCCAATCCCTATTAAACACGAGTCATCTGTTAAACAGTTGCCATACAAACTTTTAAAATGCTGTTTTTTTCCATGTACTCAAAAATGTGCTTTTACATCTTGTGCAATTTTCAAGAGAGCAAAGCTTCCATATCTGCATTGTGCAGTCACAGAGCAAGATGATTACATTTCCAAAGTATTACATCTGTGCCCTGTCCCTGCAGGCTTTCTACTTTTCAAATTCACATTGACCTGTGACACGATACCTGTTTGTGCCCATGGATCACACGCTATTCAGTGGGGTTGGGTAGGACAACTTTGCCTTTGATTTCCCCCATAAAGTTCCCAGTCTCTCTCCATATGTTGCTTTTTTCTGTGTGTGCAAAGAGGTGACTTTCCTCTGTCTCAAGAGAGGAACGAACAGAGCTAATGCTGGCAATGAGTAATTTAGCAGCCAACACCCTTTACCCTTTATTTTCACGGACACCATGAGTGAACTGAAATATCCACGCTGCTCACAGCCGCACGTAGTTACGAGAAGCAAATATGTTTGTGGTGCGGGTGCTTGCTATAAAAAAATAAACAAAGAAAACTTGAGTAATTTACTTTATTACATCACTTCTCCCTGAACTATTAATTCTCGAATGCTACTGTATTTTCCCTTGTTTTCATGCCTCCATCCTTAGCCATCTGGCTCCTTCCTGGATATTTTCCACATCGTCTTCAAATCCATTAATGTCACACAATGCGTTAAGCCCAGTTCATCTCCTAACCCAACCTCCCAGACAACCCTCTGGTTTAATCACAACCCTGGTTTACTGACCAGAAAGTTTACACCCAGAAACCCCTTCTTTGCTACCTGGGATTTCAGGTAAATCTCCCTTCTTGTGATGGGGCCCCTAGGGGACCCTCGTGTATGGAAACAAGGCACAATCAGCACACACAAATGAATACGTCAGACACAAGGTTCAATTCCCAAAATCTAGGGTTTATTGCAGAGCAAATAGTCTCAGTCTGCGGACTGGGTCTCACGTCCCGCAATGTGTGTCACCCAGACCTTGTGGGACGCAAGGGAGCGAGCATTCTATATCAGTTACATATATACAAAATGATCATCTTATAATCAGTAGTGACACATTCAAAACCGCCCATAATGTATCTTTCTTTGCAATGGTTTCGATGATTGACAATTATGATGAATATGCCAACCTCCAGACATCTATTCAGCAACAGTTTGCAATTTGCGAAGGTTCAGACACCATTCTTTGTTTTAGGGAACATAATGCTCTTGTTCTTTCAAGCAAGCTGCGTACAGGGGAGAGACACATTCCAGGCCTCACTATCTTCTAGTTTCTATTTGTGTGCTAGACGTCAGCTCGATCTACAGGGGCTCAGTGAAGGGGAGGCCACAAAAGAGAGCATAATTCAAGCCATTAATTGTTCATTTCTCCCGTTTCTGCCGCACCAGTGAGACTAGCTGGCACCTGCGTAGTGATTAAATGCCTTGTTTCTTACTTCCAAGGACTTGTGAGGGAGGCGACTGAGGCATTGCTGTCTGGGTTGTCTGGGCCTTGGTTCAACATGTAACTTGTGGCCTTGCTCTTATGCATGAACAAAAACGAAATAGAATTCACTTACAGCAAAGCAGTTTGAACAGAAAAGCAAGGAAGCGAAAGTTACTCAAAATGGCAAATTCTATTCCTACAAAATGGACGCTCTCTGGTTCTGCTCATGAGTCTTAGTCTTTACCAATAATGCTGAACATATGATGCGGTTGGTTTAAATCTGCTTTTGCAATACAACTAGGCGATATACACCCTGGCTGGTTTGTTAGCTGAGCTGAACATATGCTAAAGTCATAGTCACTCATTTACCTTTCCTCTGGCCTCTGAAACTCTGCAAAATCAGTTTCTCCAGGTTACTTACAATTCATCTTGCGAAACTATGATTGCTGATTTTTTATCAATTTCTAAAAAGTCCACTGCATGTAGATTTATAATTCCCTGTGTCTGTATATCAGTGTGCATGCATTTATTAACAACTGTCATGTTTTCTTCACAGCAAGCTTTCTATGACCAGTCCCCTTCCTTGCATGCACATTATGAATCTCCTTGCTTCCTAGCCTCTAGGCACTTCATCACATATTATATCTGCACTGTGGTTTATAGTTCACTTGATCATTGTGGCATGTGTTTTTCTATGCGCATGCAAATCTAATATATATCAACCTGAACACAAAGTAACACTAAAGTAACATATCATTCACATTTAGCTACACTGCATACATATATAAAATTGCATCCTTGCACTTACTTTGCCGCATCCAGAATCACAAATAAGGCGCGCTCAACATGAACCCCTTTTCATCTTTGAGACCTTTCTTGGCCAATCCAACAGTATCTACTCTAATAAACCTATTTTAACAATGTGCCAGGCCCCACTTTGTGATTTGTGTCTATCTGATTGCCCACTACAGAGTCATCCATATGGTCGCTCTTATGTTTCTGACGTGCAGGCTCCACTCTCTAGTCCTTCTCACTCTTGGATATCTCCATCTTTGCTGAGTTTCTGTTCATATTTATAGACTTTTGCTTTGTATTGATACTGACTGCATTAGGTGACATAAGAGGTAAGGTCAACCCTCATTAACAAGTTCAATCTGGAAGTAGACAATTGGTGAAATGTGCAGTCTGTGAGGTGGAATCCATTTCCAAGGAGTTATGTGCTCTGCAGTCTTTCCAGTTTCGTATTAATCTGTGATTTGGACACCCTTTATGCCATTGGGTCAACTGCTATCTGGGTGTGGCTGGCGAGAGCTTTGACTTTGTCCAGGTAATCTGACCAATGAGTATGAAGAGCGCCACTCTGTGCAGTCACTTGATGGGACCCATTATACTTAAAGGGACATCTGCAAACACCAGGCTGTGCCCTTTTTAAACTCTAGCATTTTCACTCTTGCCTTTATAAAGGACAGAGTAAAACTACGATCTCCAGAGTAAAATGGCATGGCTGATATACTTGCACACTAGTGATTGAAAACTAAGATGTCTGTAAAGGGTGAAGAGCTGTCAACATCACTTATCAGGGGTAAGAAGCTTGTGTAATACATATTCTTTTCTGGGGCTTATAGTTCTGAATAATAAAAAATACAAGTCACAATATACAATACAAAGAAAGGATTGGTGTTCTTGCTACTTATGGCTGACACTGCACACTCAATTGGATCCCTCTGAGTGTCAGTAAGTAAGATTACCTTAAACCAATCACACAATGATGATGCGTGTACTGTACAGCAATTAAATTAACAGCCATAAATCATAATTAAATCAACTCTATTGCATGGCTTATATCAGAGGTCTTCAAACTGGGGGTGCAGGACCCCAGCCTGAAATGACATAGAAAAATAACAACAACATTTTATTTTTATAAATAAGGAGCATATCCCATCCTAACATGGCCCCCGCCACCTAGGCTCATTGTGACTGGGCCAGGCTTAGGGCCAGTGGGAGTGGCGGACCCAGGGAATAGACACCCTGCAAGCGTGTTCAATGTCCCTTTTCAGAGAGCCAACTTCCAGGGTGTTTCTAGTCACATTAACGAAACAGGACTGGGATTATACGAGGTAAGGAATGGGCCCTGGGATTGTTTTTGGAGCAGTTGGGGAAGCCCTGTGGTTATTTTTGTAGAGGCCCTGGGACTATACAGTGTATGGAGCAGTGGGATCCCAGGGACTATGCATGGAGTGGGGTAGGAGTAGCGGGGCAGAGGCCAACTCTGAGACTGTGCTGGCAGTGGGGTGTGGGCAGCCCATGGACTGTAGTGGGAGCAGGTTGGGAGGAGCCATGGGATAGAGGTGGGAGCAGGGTGGGGAGAGCCCAGGGACTTTTGTGAAAGCAAGTTGGGGAGAGTCAAGCGAATGCAATGGGAGCAGGTGGGGAAGCCCAGGGAGTATTCTGGGAGCGGCTATGGCGATGGCACAAGATACTTCATAGCCATTTGACTTACTGGCCATTTGGCATTTTGGAAGGGGGCACCGACCTGCACACAATTTGCTGACAGAGACCCAGGCCAAAAAAGTTTGAAGACCACAGGCCTAAATGTAAGTAAAGTTGCTCAAGGTGGCATTCTTGCGATTGGACAGCAACACACTTAACCATCATTACTGCTTCACTACACGTGCTGGCAAAAATATCACTGCAGTTTGCAGTATTTTCTGGAAGCATGGAAATGAATGGTGTATTCTGAAGTTCGCTCACTCCTGGATTAATTTCCTTGAAAATAGTCACTAGCCTGATCAAATACAAGATAATATTCAAGTCAACAAAGTGATCACCAAAGATATTTAACAGACCAAATGTGCCGATGAACATAGGCATCTATGATTTGCCACCACTACTTTATTTCTGATTCACAAACTATGGAACTGCAGCAAATCTAAGATTCCTGGTGCATCTACAAGACGCCATGGAGCACCTTTTTCTGAATAGCATGGGCATGTCAGCATCTCAAACATGTTTAGGCATTTGGGATTGTACATACAGGTGCAAATCAGAGATGCTCAAAAGAATCTTCTCTTTCGCTCCAATGCATATATTTGAGACTCAGGTCTAAAGGGTTTGGGCTCAGATTGCAGAAACCCTGGGACACCTACCATCACCAGGTGTTGTGAGCATGCTCCACCTATGTATGGAACAGTGCAGAGTCTATGTGGGTTGCACTATGTCTACCACAGTGGTATGCAAAGACATCAGCATATCTTTTCTGCAGAGGGGGCTTAGTGTAGGGCTGTATTCAGTAATCGTTCACATGCTTTGGCCTACAACTCCCACCAGCCCTGGTCAACAGAGACAATGCTGAGGAATCCTGGTTGTTGAAATGCAAAACATTCTGGAGCCACAGGTTGCAGGCCTCTGGGGTACTTCAATTCCAGCCACACAAAAAGGGCCTCATTATGCATCAGGCACTGAAGTGTGGGCTGCATGTCTGTTGAGTATGTGTTTTACGGAGACATATTATGTGTGATTGTGCTCATCTTCTATTGTGTTAATATGGTAAATCCATACACATATAGAAAGTGCTTGACTTCAAAGAATGGGATGCTAAAATGCAGGGTCTGTCTGGTTAATTGGCCAAAGTACATGGCACCTCTTTAAAAAGGAAGCCTATATAGTTATATGTGTCTCAAAGAATGGGATACTAAAATTCAGGGTCTGTCTGGTTAATTGGCCAAAGTACATGGCACCTCTTTAAAAAGGAAGCCTATATAGTTATATGTGTCTCCCTGCACTTTCGGAGTACTCCAGTATCTGTGCAGGTCATATAGCTGTTTGGTGCTGGCCTTTTGAGTCAAATTGGCAACCACAGACAAAGATGTATTGCATGTTATGGGCATATCTAAAAATAATACTCATAGAATTGATTAAAGGCAAAGAGAGTAATTTTTTACCGTAATTCCTGGCCTTTCGGATAAAGTCTTAAAGCCCAACTTAGGTGAAACGCTTGTGAATACAAGTGACAGCATGAGAAAATAATATACTTTACCCACACCTATTGAATAAGTACGTGATTTATATCTTTTTGCATACAACGTAGTACCAGTAAGATAACCACAATACAAGCTGCTTTAAAACAAATCATTGCTGTTTCACACTTAGAATAATGTATCATTATTAGTACCCAAATCCTAACTTTTTGTAGTCAATGTTTGTGTGCATTTCAGTAGTCAATTGCACAGTTGGAACCCATTTTTCTAACCCCCCCTAACCCGAATCGTCCTCAAGGGGGTTGGGCTCACTCACTGCTCTTGGTCACAAATGTGGGCTCCAAGATGTACGCCCCATCACCTTTCAAAATCACCAGCCGCCAATGTCATGAGGGCATGAGAAATTACATGAGAGTTCTAGTAGCAAATTTGCAGCGAAAAGAACATTAATTACACTTGTTGCAGGAGATTTTAAAGTCCAATTCAAGACTATGACTATATTCGATAAGCAGATGGCGGAAGAAGGTCTTGCCTGGCGCTGCTACAAGTTAAGGGATCATCCATCCAATTGAAACAATAAGTTCAACCTTAGAATAGCCAAAACATGGTACAAAATATTGGCCTACGAGCCTGTAACGACACGCTCAAGGGGGACAGCTAAGATGTACCCACCTTTGTTAGAGAGAGCAAGAATATTGACATTGGCCACTAATCAATTAATCAGATTAGCATGCATACATACATTTGAAGTAGTCACAAGGACATAGAGGGACAACTATCCTCAAAAATTAACTCCTGAGATAAATGCATATGATCAGGAGACTGCCCCTTTGATACAGGTAGATCAGTTATGTACACTTTTACCAAGAGGAGACAGATAGCATTTAAATGTGATTCTCGCAGAGATATACGCAGAAATTCAGCTGCTCCTGGAATATGCTCTTGATGCTGCTCAAAAGAAACCGGCTGCTGTGAAAAAATGTGTGATGAACTCAGATGATTTATCCCTTTGCAGCCAAGTCAGTCGGTGTGATGAGGAAGATTGCTACCAAATAAGAAACATGGGTCAATCCCGAATAGAAGAAAGCAAAAAGTGATTTGGTTTGGGTACTGAACGACATGGGTGACTGGAGGCTATTTTATTGCATGTAGCACACACCTAGCTCAAGGGCAGCAGAACGCTTTACAGCAGCAGTGTGACAGAATTGGGCTTGTCATGACATTCTTTACAGTAAGACAGGACTGTAGGTGGAGAGAGGGAGGGATTTGTATTCATTCAGCAGGTAAAGTTAAAAGAGGCACGTTGGTAGTGTTTGGTGGAACTGGAGTATGGTAGGGGCATTTTGAGCCTCTATCAGGATTGAGTTTCAGATATTTGGGCCAAGGCAGGGACGAACAAATGATTCAAATCGAGATACAAAGAAATCCTAGAAGCAAGTAAGAAGGTCACATATAGAGCGTCGTTTGGCAGCACTCCAGTTTGTTATCGAAACTAATACCTCCCCCAATATTTAGAGAATAGTAATTTGAGGTACAGCGAACAAGAACAAGTTAAATGGGACCAACACTACAGAAGCTATGTGCTGTAACCATTTTCAAAATTCATATGTTGAAAAATGAGTTCTTTATGGAGTAGATGAGGATTGATTAATGAATTTCGCATGCAATCCGGATGATTCACTTTCAATTGTTTTCTCAGTCTAAGAAATGGAGACTTAAATTAGTAACCAAATAACAGTAAAGGCACCCCGTCATGATAGATACCTGCAGATACATTTAAGCTAGAAGAAATGGTCTGGGCTCCATTTTTAATTATTCTTTTTTCAGACAAGTGCAGACTTATGGCAATCTGTCCTCTCATGGCTATTTGCAGAGATAGTTCCCATCTGTAAACAAGCATTGGCAATGCCAACAGTTTTTTTTTTTGTAAACATGGGAAAGGTATTTGTCAGGCATTGCCTTAATGGTACTAATGGGTTATTAATGGTTAAGAGAAAACAGTTCTAGTTACCTCGCAGTACCAGTTATGAGAAATCTATGTATAGATTGATCCCCACGCTAATTGCAGTGTTTTTACAGTGACATTTTTATTTTAAAGTAGACACATAGTCTTATGGTGGTAAGCCGACACGTGTTTCGACCTCAAGGCGTCTTTCTCAAGGCAGAACACTTGCAGTACAACTACACCACCGGTACTGTAACACCAGCCTCAGGCTAATTTCATTACCCAAAATGGGGAGAAAATACAGAAATCCCAGACCCAAGGAGTTCGACCATGGGCAGCAAATACCCCCCATCCTACAACCACTTTCTTGCCTTGTGATAGAACCCTCGAGGTCGTAACACGTGTCGGCTGACTAACATTAGACTAGGGCCTCATTACAAGTTTGGAGGAAGCCATGCCTGTAATACAGGCAAGCTACCTCCAAACTTGCGAAAAAATCTGGCACCCATGAATGGGCAGTTACTGGGGTATTCCGGCCCGCCCAACCCAGTAATTGCCCTTTCGCGGGTGCCGGAATTGGGTGATCCCCATTCCCAAATTGGCAACCACAGACAAAGATGTATTGCATGTTATGGGCATATCTAAAAATAATACTCATAGAATTGATTAAAGGGAAAGAGAGTAATTTTTTACCGTAATTCTTGGCCTTTCGGATAAAGTCTTAAAGCCCAACTTAGGTGAAACGCTTGTGAATACAAGTGACAGCATGAGAAAATAATATACTTTACCCACACCTATTGAATAAGTACGTGATTTATATCTTTTTGCATACAACGTAGTACCAGTAAGATAACCACAATACAAGCTGCTTTAAAAAACAAATCATTGCTGTTTCACACTTAGAATAATGTGTCATTATTAGTACCCAAATCCTAACTTTTTGTAGTCAATGTTTGTGTGCATTTCAGTAGTCAATTGCACAGTTGGAACCCATTTTTCTAACCCCCCCCTAACCCGAATCGTCCTCAAGGGGGTTGGGCTCACTCACTGCTCTTGCTCACAAATGTGGGCTCCAAGATGTACGCCCCATCACCTTTCAAAGTCACCAGCCGCCAATGTCATGAGGGCATGAGAAATTACATGAGAGTTCTAGTAGCAAATTTGCAGCGAAAAGAACATTAATTACACTTGTTGCAGGAGATTTTAAAGTCCAATTCAAGACTATGACTATATTCGATAAGCAGATGGCGGAAGAAGGTCTTGCCTGGGGCTGCTACAAGTTAAGGGATCATCCATCCAATTGAAACAATCCAATGGGAATGGGGATGCCTGTAGCACCGGCACCAATCATTACGGTGCCTGTGCTACGGGCAAGCTGTGCTTGCGGGTGCCTTTCATTCCGCCAGGTCAGACCTGGTGGAATGAAAGGCAACCCACGAGCACAACTCGGAGTTTGCCAGTCCGATACAACGGTACCAGCAAGCTTACCGGTACCATTGTATCCGGACCGGCAAACTCATAATGAGGCCCATATGTGTCTACATTATAATACAAATTTTACTGTAAAAACACTGCAACTAGCGTGGGAATCAATCTATACATAGGTTTCCCATAACTGGAACTTTGAGGAAACCAGGACTTTTTTCTCTAAACCTTTCCAGGGGGGTGGGTTCACCCCTACCAACTTGGGACCTTGCACAACAAATCAGCTATTACATAAGTAGCACATTTACAACACTAATTAAGCCATTAGCTCTCGGAGGAAACCCTGCCAGGCACTGTGAGTGCAAAGTTTGATTTTAAGGTTTGATAAAGTTAGCTCACAGAGATCTGAAGACGGTTTGTTTGGGGCAGAGAGGGGCAGGAGGAGGGTGGGAATGGCCTTAGAGATTAGCATGGCTATGGACAGTCAATGTGTTGGTAAATAACCAAACAACACCTACAATCAGTGGGTCCCACCTCATATGCCATCTCTAGCTAGCTGGACTCCAATGCATTCGTTTCAGCTTAGAGGTGGTGCAAAAGTGCCACCTTAGAGCTAAAGCTAAAACTAAAACAGAGGGTGCAAATCCCCAAGTAATTATAGTCCCATTTGACTCATGGCTGATGTGGACAAAATATAAGACAAGGCTCTTTGCTCTTTTAATGCTTATTATGGGAAACACTGTTTTATGCCCTCCTGTAACCGTCACTCAGAGCCATTTTATAGCCATTTTATAGCAATAAGTCAGCAAAGATCAGGTTGGGTCTAGTGGATGGAACAGCTGACTCTCTTTCTGGTCTATAGGGTAGTACGAGTGGGTTTTTTATTGGCACCAGTTTTATTTTGTTTATGTATAAATTAATTGGTGCCCTCAATCACTTCCCACCCGGCAGATGCTTCTTGTCTGGGCCATGATAAATGTGGCAGGTTATTATACACAAATGACGCCATTTTAATGTAAGCACTCCTGGTGGTCTGATTAAGTAGCTTTTCAAACAGCTATTTTGACCCTTAAAAAGGCCTGGAGATAAATGATGCCAAATCAATTTTGCGTGGTCTGTTAATATTGGAAAAGGAAAGCAAAGGAAGTAGACCACACCCGCAATTGAGAGACCCTTGAGGAAACTGAAGTGTATGATATTTTTACGAATAAGATTCTCCAATGCTTCCAGCTGGAAAGATCAACACCAATACCATAACATAGTATGTTTCATACGTTTATTTCAGTTGTAAAACAACTAAGAAATCAACAAGTATAAAGCATTAAATAACATTATAAAAACCTCACTGCTACAAACAAGTGTGCAATCATCAAATAGATACTTAAAAAAGTGTGCACATTACGAAATCGAATCTACACACACGCAACTCAACTAAGTGCTGTCTTCTAATATGAAGTGCCTGATTAATAATGCGGTTAAATGCCCAGGTTAATCTACTGTCCTGCATCAGGGGGAAATGCAACAGAGTTTTTTAGGTCATTTTAGGACTTTTGTTTTCCAAAAATGTGTGTTAGCGCCAGGGTCGGACTGGGACAAGAAATAGGCCCGGACACCCAAAAAAAAGTGGCCCACCCCTCGCCCCAAAAAAGTGGCCCACACCTCGCCTCAAAAAAGTGGCCCTATCCTTGCCTCAAAAAAAGTGGCCCTCAAACCATCATCTGTGAATCCTTTAAAGAAAATGCTACTTATGGAGTGTCTGTTACATTGCAACACAACTCATAAAATAACATAACTTTGCATACAGTTCTGTGACAGGGTCCACAGCTCTGATGGCGCAGGAGTGGCATGAACCTACCACCCACACTGCAGTTTTGGGACCTGCTGCATGTCGATGCTTATACAGGGCTCCACAATCCCAACAGGGAAGGAGGGTTTGGGTGATGATGGTTTGCTAGGAAGGTGGGGTAGGGAAACTGGAATGAGGTTTAGCGAGAGGTTATGGATAGGTTGGGGATGTTAGGGTAAGGTTTTGATCACTGCGCACACTTCCAGCGAGCTGTTACACTCATAGAACACACGTCCCTGCTTCTGACTCTACACAAATATACACAATTTATTAGATGTATAATCACCTAACAACTGCTCAATAAATAAATAAATAAATAAATACAGGGAATGAGAGAGAGTAGAGAGGGGGCAACCCATTGTATCTTCTCCATCCCTTCATTTTTGGGTTGGACAACTTAACTGATTACTTGCAAAGAGAAGGGGGCCTGGGTGTATAAATACTGCCTCCTCTTTGTAGACAAAGAGGAGGCAGTAACGTTTAATAACAGACATCACTGCGCCCGGGAGGCCACGGGCAAGAACTGTGAGCTTTGTGCATCCAAACATGTTGATGTTGTAATTGGATAATGAGGGGTCTCAGGTTTATGATTCACACAGCACACAGGTGTGACTGACAACTTGTCAGTGTATAATTACAGTTGGCTTCTGAAAAATGTGAACACATGGTCTCAGAGAGCAACCGATTTAATACCTTGAAACCGAAACATTGATGATATTCTTAGCTGCAATGAGCAGGAATATTTCATCTCCGACTCTGAGAGTCACAGCATCACGATGATCGCATTACGGTTTGGAGCAGGATGCAGAACAGAGTTTTGGTGTATGGCAGTTTGATAACATAACTATGCCCCAAGTCATCTGAGAAAGGGGCAACCCGAGTTTCTCTGCATTCTGGTGCTTGTAGTTTTATGCTCCCATTACAAATGCATTGTATCATTGCGGTACCATATATACAATCCAGTAGTATGGTAAACACTACAGAACACTAGCCGCCCCAAAAACTTTGAAGTGTGGAGCATGCTGTACTCCCCAAATCACCATAAATGAACCCAATGCACTCCAGTATTGAGTACCTGTCCCAGACTTTTGAGTAGCTGCGCTCATGCAAGCAGCAACTTGCATCCCCAGGTCATTATTTATTTAAGGGCTTTGGGAATTGTTTTGCACTTTGTAAAACCTCATTAACATAAACACCCACCAGGGGTGGGCTTCACTGGGAACCAAAAGAGGCCCTGGAAATAATTTTCAAAGGGGCCCCATATTACACTTTTTCAGCAAGCCCAATCATTTCCTTATGAGAAAATGTGGAAATAAAAGTTGGTACCACCCAAAAGAGGCCCAATGTGCAGAGGCCTACCGGGAAAGTCCACACCTGCATTCATGACTGACAGAGCTAGGCTTTTAATTGGGTGCAGACATTTTAAGGCACTTGCAAGACTTGGTGCTCTACCCCTGCTGTCACCTTTAGACAAACTGAGTGATCAACATTAAGATAAGCTATGTGTACACTCTAGGTTTGTGTGATTGCATCACTGTATTTTCTGCATACCTAGAGTGCCTCATTGTGCTACCTACATGTCTACTTTGCGTAGTTGTGTTACCTACATATCTAGATTGCATACTTGTGTTATCTACATATGTAGATTGATTCATTGTTTCAGCTGCAAGTCCAGTTCGTAGCAAATCCTGTGCAATTTCAGTAACCATCAGTCCCACCACTTAAATGACACGTTGTATACCAGCACAGCATATGCATCGTTATTCTTACCTACTGCTCACCACTATGCCCAATGCACAGCTAAAGGGACTCTGTGCATTACCTGCATATTTTATGCACAGATAATGTTGTATGTGTTAGCTTCGTACCAATTACATTACTACAATGACTCACTACTATATAACATATAAACCTACTGCATAGCTATATTACCCTTCTGTCTACCTGCACACCCAGGGCGTACATGCCCAACAAAAGCACAGTTATAAATCACATATTAACTACATAGCTTGATTACCTCATTGTGTTGCCTGCACAACAATTAGTTTCATGGGCTCACTATATTAGTATCTACTTACCAATTGCATAACTAGAACAAGTCACTATTTTACTTGCATATAAACTGCATAACTGTATCAACTCACTGTATTATCCCTTTTCAATTGCATAACAGAATGACATTGTATTACCCGCAAACCTAGATTAACTCTTTTTATCAATCTTGATTTCTTGTATTATCTGAACTAATATCTAGATTAAGTCGTTGGAGCTCATGTTCATGGAAGCGTAACATAAGAAACATGTGCAAAAGCCGTGGGTAAGGCTTTTGCGCATATTTTCTTAAGTCACTCACGGCCCATTTTCATTGATTTGTATGGGGGAGAGGAGGGGCCAAATGCAACTTGTATTTCAACTGCCACCCTTCCTCTCTGCCATACAAATACTCCAGCAGTTGTGCTAACATGGCTTTTCATGCCAGTGCAAATGCTGGCATGAAATGGTATCTGCCGGCTGAATGAAACAGTGCAAAAGTGAACTCGTCCGTGCAAATGACAAAGATTTGCCTCTGGGGAGCAGCCTACGCATATGTCAACGTGACGACTCACCGCTGTAAAATTACAAATTGAATGAAAACCAGCTCCTGTATTACCCATGCTCCAAATGCATAGCCAGGTTAATTCAAGTGTACTACTCAGATGTCTATTGCACAGCAAAACTGTCTCACTGCTTTCCTGCACATCCTGTTCGCAGCAAAGCCATCATGACATTTGGTCATACAAGCTGCATTCCAGTCGCATGCCTAGACTGTCTCAGTGTCTTTCCAGCATCTACACTCCTCCCGCATCAATTAACCTGCATGTCTACTTTCACTGAAATACCAGTCTAACTCACAAGAGCCATTTTTGGCCACTGCCAAGCGAAAACAACGCCGGTTGACATCTAGCCATTGCACAGCCAAACCTAGTCACTCACTGCAATAATAGCATGCATTGCTAACTCTTACGGCCGGCTAAATTCACCTCACCTTTAATGACATTATGCACGGGCTGAGTAGTCAATCGTAGTCTGAGGCCAACAACAAAAGTAATTCTTAAGAATGACATTCTTATAGTCCCGTAGATCAACAGGCCACACATTTGAGTATCCCATTACATAGCCGTTAGGCAGGCTATTTCAACAACCGACTCATTTAACTGCAGGTAACCTCCCCTTGCACTGTTCAAGTATCTCCTACACTGCCAGATAAATGATTTAGTATTAGGCGAGCTACAGGGGGTGCTTTTATCCACCAAGAAGGGGGGCACTTAACTTTCATTAAATAATGCCTAGGAATTCCATTCCATCCACGATCCATAATCTAAACCTCAAAGAGAGGTCTGCAAATCAAACAAGAGGGCCTCTGGATCTATGTCTATATGCTGGCAACAAAAGACTGACTGTGCAGAATCTAGGCCATTAAGGCCGATGGCCGCCGACCCTGCAATGCCGGTCTTTTGTTCCCCAGCACCCTGTACTACTGTAGCAGGCTGTTTCAGGGGTCCGGCCTACGCCCCCATGGGTGTCCCCCCAGCCCCCAACCTCATCCGCTGTGCAGCCCATTCTCCTACACTTACCTGCTGCAGGATCCGGTTGCCTTCCAGTTCCTCATTGCTTTTTATGCAACAAACAGTGCCTGCTGCACACAGTGCCTGGCTGCCTGCAGTGCACCTGTCCACCTGTCCTCAGTGCAACACAGACTGCCTGCCAGTGCAGTGCCCTGCCCTGCTGCTGCACTGTGTGCGCGGCTGTGTCTGTCTCTGAGTGAGATCATGCGCAGGCTGGCGGCAGGCAGCAAGAGAGGCCCATATTCACGTGACACTGACAACACTCCCACGTCACGGAATTGACCTCTCTGGCGCCTCCAAGTCTCTGTGTGCGGGAGCTGCTGCCTGCATTAATTGGTTTTTAACTTCCCTTCCCCCTGCAGCCCCAGGATCCGGCCCAGGCACAAGTTGCTTGCAACTTAAAGTACTTGTTATGGCCTCAGCCCATGAGCCCAGCCCCCGCTCGGCTCACCGTGCTAGATTTAGTCACGGATGATTCATATCACATTCGTAGCACTTTTTGTCAATTGTCTCGACACTCGAGACAATTGACAAAAGTGCTACCATGGTGTCTCTCCATGGCCTGGCTGACTGGGCCCTTGACGGATGCATGCAAATAACAATTTGCAAAAAAAAAATCATCAAAGCAAGGTAACAACGTTTAAACACACACACGTTGTTACCTTGCTTTGATGCTGCAGTGCACAGGGCCAGCCCAGTTCCCGACGCACATGCAGTCATGCACTCAAAAAACACCTGCCAAAAACCGGCCCGGGGGGGGGCTGATGAAAACCGGCCCCCCAGGTGCTCAAGGGCCATCGGCCAGTGGCCGATCGGCCGATGAGGCCAGTCCGACGCTGGTTAGCGCGGCAGAAATGGCCAATCGCTTCAAATTCATGTATGCAAAAGGGACCTGTGTGGTTCTCAATCTGTGCCCGCAGCCACTTTCCAACTACTGTGTTTAGGTGAAGGTGCCTGAATCTCAGGCCGACCCAATTCACATGCTGGTGAGGCAGTAAACACATTCAAAATAGGGTTCCTTAGTTTTCAGAGAGGAAAATAATAAATGGTCTCTATTGGATGTTTTCTCAAGCTATAATGTTTCACTTCGTTTCCAGGGGTTCCAAAATGATTTAGCCCTTCTACGGTGAACACCGTCTATTGTTTTAGGATTGTCAGACCAATGACTTGCATTAATGGAACCAAGACTTTTTTGCCACGGTCAATGTTAGGACATCTGTGATGATTCGTTTAGGTAACGTCAAATTTGACTTCACCCAAGTTGCTCTTTTAAGAAAAGACTATTAGCACTTTGGAACTCAGACCCGGGGTACTAGTATCAATAACACATGCAGCAGTAGGCTGGATCTGCCGGTAATTGCACTGGGTCAAGGGTTAAGGCCCTTGCTTTTCTCAGGCATATAACTTGGGCCCAGGGCCTTTACCTACCACACCAGCCCACCTATCAGGAGTGTTATTGTAGCATACTTAAGCAATTGGCCCCCGAGCAGGGGGGGGGCATTAGCACTTCTGGAAATGCCCCACCCGTGTTGGGCCTATTGCTAATAGTGCCCCGGCCCGTAATTCTGGGTTACTAAAAGAATTGTTTTCCTGTTTCAAAAAGACCTGGCGTTTCGGAGCAGAAAAAAATAAAAATAAAATAAAATTGCAGCTAGGGAAGGGAAAACGAAGTCTGTTTTCCCTTTCCTTGTCGACCATTGAAAAAATGTAAACAAAAAAAATGGCCTCAATGGAAAGGAATAAAGGACTACCTGTAGTCCATTCTTCCTTTCCATGATGGCCTGTTGCTGATCGGGAGCAGACGCACTGGGGACAGAAGTGTTCCCAGCGTGTCCGCTTCCGAAATGGACAGAAAAGAAGGTGTTAAGGATTTCAATCAGGTGGCGCACACCTTAGTCTCGGACCAAAATGCAGCGCGCAATTGAAATGCTTATGGTATAGATTAAATTCAATATTGAGATGATATACCACTCATATCACACCCCCTTTTCAAATACCCCGGGTCACAATGGACCATGAACGAGGCTGGTTGATAAAATATAATATTTATTTATTTATTTTAAAATTCAAAAGAAATCATACAATTTTTAATATGGGGCATCAATCAACAGTGGGGTGATAAGAACAATATGAATGTAAGCAATGCACTTAGTTTAACCTTCTATTGACTCAACTACAAAACACCAGGGAATAGGAGCACTTTTTTTTATTTTAGGTAATATAGCACTTGCAAGGTTCCCGCAACCCACAAATAATCAATTCTAAGTGGATAAACAGAATCAGCAGGTAATAAGGAATGACAACTGGAAAACAGAATTTAAATCTGAATTTCCCTCCCCAAACAAGAGAGAAAAACTGATTTTAAACCTTGGCAATGCTAAAATGAAACTCGGAAATGGATGAATAAATGAATGAATGTGTATAACTCTTGAAACAAAAACAATTATTTACTGGAGCAACACTGGAATGATACTAGAAATCACAAGCAATGGATTGAGCAAAAGCATACAATTCGAAATGGAATGGGAGGTTGAAAACAGTTTATAAGCAAAATGACACTTTGTAAAATTATCAAACTTTTGCAATTCCTGCCTGAATTTATCAAAACGGTTTTTAATACAAACGGATGAAATATGGCTATGGATCCTAGGTACAATATGAAAGTGAAATGAGGTCCTTACTGTTTAATTGAGTGAGTTATGCAAGATCTAGTGAGGTGCGTTTTTGAGAAAATGAAGGCGTGAAAAAGGAAAAGAAATCAATTTTGACAAGGACAGTTTTACTCTACACTAGGGCATTCAGGCTAGGCTACCAGATTGAGACACAGTAAGCCCTGCGGTTGACTCGCGAGTTCAACCTTGGTACCTCTGCGCCCGCCCTTATGGACCCAGTCCGATCACTCCAAACAGGATTAATAGCTCAGGATTTTACAAGACAACATTATTAAAGATGTTGTCGCTAGCACAAGGAATCAAAGGAAGGGTTTCAAGAACGATTTTGACAATATTACAATGATCAGGATAAGGATAGGAGGACTTAGAGAGTGGAACTAAGGACAAGGCCAGGCACGTTAGGCTATGGTTTTTTATGGTTCCTATTGATACTCACAGTACACTTTTAGTTTGGATTTTGGACAGTCAGCGGTTCTGGTCACCACACGGATCTGGTCTAACACAGGGCAGCCGGACAAAATCAGTGGGACAGGGTCAGCTGGGCATGGACTGGATAACAAAGGATAGGTCTTCTGGACTGGCAAATCTGGTTACTGGATACTATAAGACATCAGGATAGCATGATGGCAGCAGCATGTAGTGAGTGGCAGCACGCCAGGTTAATTCAGGATGCTTCCCAAAACACCACAGCATTTCTCTTAGTTATTGGGATTATTTTAGAATGGAGGCCCAGCCGAAGCAGAATCAGAAATGCTTGGCCTTGTGGTTGGGATCTGGAGTTTAGATGAATAAATGCCAAGATGAAGACAGGAACAGACAGGAACAGGACGCCAGCGTAGGAAATCAGGAATCGGTCAGGAATCAGTGTCCCTGTGTGTTGTCAGGGGCTCTCATTTATCATGCCAGGTGACATCATCACAGTGTATGACAGGGGCAGGCGTTACTACACATGCCACTAACAATAGGTTTGGGCAAGGGTAGTAATCTCCGCCTTGGTATATAATGTCCAGAAACTCCCACATTTACTTTACTGAAAATCTGATTTTGCCAAAAACATACATTTATACACGTGCAATCTCTTGGCAAATTATACCCATTATTTACATATGATGTGCAGCACAAATTAGTCCAAACCTCCAGTCTGTGTGACCTTGTATCGCCTTTCTGTTACATTTTCGTTGTTTTACACATTAAAGATTTGGCCTAAAATTCCACAATTATATACACAAATGCGAATTGTCCACAGGGATGTATGTACATAATCTTATGTTTGCCACATTATTACTTTCCTGGGAATCTGTCATATTTTGTAACTTCTGTTCCCCATGCAGCAATGAGTTTTACCAAGTTTTAAAAAATGGCCCACAAAATTAGATTTAACACTCCAAACTTTTACATTTTGTATTAATTCTTGCTACAGAAATAAGAGTCTTTAAAATGTCTTTATAACCTAGACTCTGGCACCAAAAGGCAGTCCCTTTGTTACTTGATCCTGGTTTTTTTAATTCCTTCAACTGCATGCAGCTGTCATTTCCTTCCAGGACTCCTATTGTCCCTGCCTGGAGCACAGACGAATGTCTGATGAGCATTTGAACTTTCATTGTCCTATCTCATTCAACGTTTTTCAAGCTGGCACTTCGCACCTACTTGCCCTGGATTTAGGTTGTATCTCCCTTCCTTGGAGGAGTTTCAGGGCTGGCAACTGGAATAACAGGGTTTCCTGAGAGTTTGTAACTCCAGCCTATGGGTTTTAAACTGTTTAATTTCTTACTTTGGGTCTTGAATTAAACAAACCTATGACAGAAGATATTCTATGTATGTATTGTCACCACTAACATAATTTCTTTACATGGCTAAGTAAGCAGGCTTTCATTAACAATTGAGTTTTAAACGGGTCATTTTTTTCTCTTCTGTCAGCACAGCCCATTTGTCCACATGTGCTAAAAACTGCTATCATTTCTTTCCTTAATTCGGTTTGCAGCTCCTCAGATTGCCACTGTCTTGGCAGCTGTAGTCATTTTCCTTGCAGCAGGACTCTTATCTAAAGTATAGATGCAATTATCCTTGCCTTGGCTCAGAGAGTAGAAAGTCTCTTTGTCTTTGAACTGCTGCACCTGGATACATTTTGTCAAGAAATAAATGTGTGTTCCCGTGATGGAAAAATTAAGTTGCTTTTGATTTCTCTGAGAGTTGGTTTGACTGGGCATTTTTATTCACAGTGGTTTCAGAATGACAGGTGGAATTGACACCAAAGCAACATTTTGAAGGGTGAAAATGTTTCATTCTGAAGGGGTATTCTTGTCTTTTGCAGCAATGCAGTGCTGCCTGTTTCACTTAATTCCAGTTATGGCATACTTTTTCAGTGTGTCCCCTTGTTCCATTTTTCCTGAAGTGTGTGAGGCAAGATGGTGCAGCCATGTTTCTGTTGCTGCCGAAAGGCAGTTTTGAGGTCCTGGTGCGCACAGGAGCCAGCGCAGCCAGGTTGCTCATTCTTGCACAAATGCAACTAGTGATGTGGGGCAATGCATTGAGTGGGTCAATATATCCCACAAAGGTAAGGTGGGTTGGGATGGCGGGGAGGGAATTCTGTGGATGGTTGGAGGGATAACACTTACCTCATTCCCCGGTGGGGGAAGATGGGGAGCTCCAGTTGTGTGGTGGCTCGAAGCGGGGGATTACCCTCGTTCCAAGCCTCAGCTGCCACACCCCCCAACTGGGGATGGACGCGGAAGGAGCGTGGAGAACAGCACTGCAGGTGAGGGATTCCCAGTCAGGTAACACCCACACGGGAGGCAATGGCGTTCTTGTTTAGAAAACACGCGACTCCTGTCCATGTACTAGGATACAATAACATACAATGTGCATGCTGTACATTATTTTTAGAATCTTTAGATCCATATGAGCCCAGGGAAGTCTGAATCAGGGTCATCTGTATGAACCAGGATATCTTCGAAGTCAAATGGAATTTTCAATGCAAACCCATTCATTTAAAGCAGTTTCATTTTAAGTGATAATCTTTAAGTTATGATTATTTAACAGGTCATCAACACCTGGGCAATCTGCCAAATCATTGTAAAGCAGTGGATCCGTGTTAGTGCGAATTCGAATTACATTAAAAGTGTTATATTGTGAATTATTTAATGACAACATGTTTTTAGGTTTCTCTTCCATTTGGTATACATGTTTGCTCTGCTAGTTCATGGTTTTCAAGTGAAGCATCAGGTAAAAATCTTCCTGACGCCAGTTTTCCGGATATATGCCTGTATGTTGACCTCTAAGTGCGAAAGCTGTTTCCTCTCTCTTTACGGTCCTCCATCTGGAACGTGGTCATACCTCTTAAACAAGCTTCACAGGTCTGCCAGAGCAGTGGTATCCAATGAGGCATGATGAATGTTAAAGAATTCCATTGACTGCGAGAATAGGAAGGTCACATCAACCTTTTTCTGACAGAAAAGCTCTTTTGAATGTCCACCTTTGTGTGTCATTGTTGTTAAAGGATGCTCACTGGATTAAACACACAGATCTAGAGTGACCTTAAAGGTAACATTGGTCTAATTTTCAAGACACTATCCTCAGGCCTTCTACCTCAGGTTTCAAAAACAAATTATCCTTGAAAAAACAGTGTCATTGGTACAGGAAATCCATTATTAAACACAAACAGCAACACATTTCCGTGTGGGGTCTGTTGTGGCAGGCTGAGTAGAATTATTATTCTATTTTGTTACTGCATCGATCTTCAAATCTTAATTGCAATCATTTTACAATGTAAACAGAAGCTTAAAAACACAGCAAACTTTGAACTGCCCACTCACACCCGTTGTGTTAAACCTATTACACCTTCAAAACATTACAACACATCATATGACGAGTTAATACCAGAGACCAGTCTCTAAGCACTGACTTAAATTCAAACTTGTGTTGCTCTGCATTGTCTTGCTTCCAAGCCAAACACGTTGGCCCAGAGGTATCCTCCCAGCCCATAACGATGGGTGTTTGTCATATATTGCACGTTTAGGAAGACTACCTATATTATTTATACAGAAACATCATGCCCTCATTATCTATTTACATTCTGGATCACTTTACTCCTCCTTACAAAGTAAGTTTGTCTGATAAGCTGAGTGTATGTCTTGCTCCTCCTTTACCCCAATTCTGTAGCAAGACCCAAAGGTTTGTTGCAGCTATTTCATTCCAGACCACCCCTTTTCCTTTGCAGACTAAAATGTTTAGTTTAGGAGGGTTTGAGAATATATTCAGATTAACCTTTTCCTTAAACGTCTCAGTGAACTGGTATAGTTATCATCATTTTAAATCAATTATCTAGTGTTGATATTGATGTACAAAATAAGACAGGCAATCAGCATTGGCAGACTTATTCACAGCATCAAGTATCATCTCTTTGATACGTACACATGGATGTTCCTTGTATTGTCGTGCCCTGACTACTAGCATCTTTAAGTGGTACTGAAGGCCTTTCCCAGACCCTCTCTGGTATGCATATGTTGTATATTAAGTGACAAACTTAACATCTCCACAATAAATTCCTTCAAATCTTCCAGATTCTCCCCCAAGAATCCCCCAAAAAACAATATTCTCCACTCTGTATATTGAGGGATTTGAGATTGTTATAACTTCTGATTAAGACCTGAAACCTGGCTTATCTTAACTGTACTGAGTTCAAGTATTTTTTATTTAAAAGTGTATGACCATATGACTTTCTCTATTGCCACACAATCACGCACCTTTCTTTTGTGGTGAAGAACAATGGGAAAACTGTCTCCTAAATCATCCTAACACGATTTCCATGCACAACCTCATTCAGGATTAGAAATGTGACTTCTGACCGAAATAAGCCACTCTGACATCCCCCATCTAGGCCATACATAATTCCCTTCCCATTGCTGACAAAGAAGACTAATGCCTAATGGTCCTGGCTAACGCTGGTGCTGCTGCCACTACTCACTGTTTACACAATTGACAACAACTTTCCTTGTTCAGATGAACACAAAATGATCCCAACATCAACCCATCACCAGTCGAATCCCACAAGTATCCATCCTCACCCTACCATGTTCAACATCTACATGACGCTACAGGGAGATTTTCTCACCAACCTCAACCTTAGGATCAAATCATAAACAGATGATGGATAATTCTATCTTAAGTTCGACCATGCAGTCGATGTCCATCCACTTAAACATTTCCTCTGCCTCACCATACAGTCCAGGATGTCGAGTATCTTCTTGCAGTTGAACCCAATAAAAAAGGAGGTCAACTGACTGGGGAATTTCTCCAACTAAGCTCTAGTCTAGAAATGTCTGAAAGAAATTAAAGCTGCTTGATACCCACCCATCTGACACCCCATACAAAGTCTCGGGGATACATTATTGATAGCAAGCTTCCCTTCAGACACAGGTCACCAAGATAACACAGGCAGCCTGGTGCTAGTTATCATTCCTTCACAGTGCCAAGCTGTACACCCCAGTATGGATTCCTGATGCATCATCTAAGCTTTGGTTCCCTCCTACCTGGATTGCAGTGTTGCTCTCCTTCTCAACGTCCACCCTGCCACGTCTGAACGCAGACCGCGATACTGCGGCCCACCTCATCTCACATTGGAATAAACATCACCTACACCTTCAAGGAGCGGCACTAGAGCCCCCTCCACGTCCACATCATCTTTAAATATGGCAACATCGACTTTAAGGCCATTGAAAACAAGACACGTGCGTGGCCAAAATAAATCACTATATTGGAAGGCCAATGGACCAACACGAACAGCAGCATCGTCAGGGTGGGATTCAACATGTGCAAGAAAGAGAGCATTGAAAAATCAGAAATGTGCTGTTATGCACCAGGACTCTGGAATAAACTGCCTTCATCAATAAGGATGGGCCCGTCTCTCCTGCATTCCAGAAAGGAGCAAAAGACCCAGAGTCTCTGGCATCTTTACCCTATATTACCTCTACACCACCTTTATGTAAACTGACACTATGGGCCTGATTCATGAAATATTTGCCCGGTTCGAAGTGAATTTGCACTGCTGAAAAGTGACTTTGCACTGCAGACACAAACACTTCTTCATGGAACCGTGCGAAGTGTAATTTTGCACTGCAAAGTCCGGGCATGTTCAGTGCATCACGGCAAAAATACACTTAGCACAGTTCCATGAATCAGGGTTTGTGTCGGGAGTCACTTTGCTAGCCAGCTGAGATCCCAACAGTTTTGACAGACAAGCCTAACCTTCTGCTGCTAACCAACGGTTTCATTTCATTGTAGTAGAGTATCGATGTAACAGCTTTTAGACCACCAACCCCATCGTGTATGAAAGATCGTGCAGGTCCCTTCAGGGGTACTGCGAGGCCCCCCAGCCCCTCTTTCTGAGCAGTTCCATTGAATCGTTTGCGCGGTCACCCTGCAAGTTTCCCTAGTGTAGAGCACACACAAAGATTCCCTTCAACTAAATCCGGTCACTGCACTTCATGGAACCAAGCGACAAGGTTCACTTGCCAATTGAATAGTGTTCATTTACTGGCTTTCATTATTTATTTTTGGGAGCAAAGAAGATGCTAATGACATGGTTCTCACTAGAGCCCCTGTACTGTATAACTATTCAGCTCCTCATCCTATATGTTTCCCCATTATAAACAATGGACAATAAATGTGTTGCCTTCAACTGCATTATGACGAAGGCTGTTCTCACAGAAGTTGCCACAGAAAAACTCAAATTCTTCTTAAATGGGCCCTTTGCAGTACAGCTGATTCTCTTTGTTTGTTGGAGGCTCATGAACACAAGCCTTTTGGAGTATCATCTTTGCAGGCCTCCACTTAAGCTAAAAGGGCCTCAAGTCATGCGTGCCTTTAGCTTGATCACACATCTCATGCTTTCTGAAAATAAACAAATAGAAGAACTATTTAAATTGCTTATGAATCCCCTCAGCATCCCAGAGTGCCCGAGACTTTCAAAGGTTGAAAATATAACATTCGGTTCATTGTCCTTCCATAGGAGATGGGGAGGGTGGCGGTGACGCGCGCAGATTCGCCGGACCGCATCGAAATCAGGCGGTTGCGTGCCCTGTTGGTCTCCTATTACCACAGAGATAGGAACATTCATGAACACCAGAAGGGGACCAACTTGCATCTGCTGTTCCCAAGGCAAAGCCGGATGCCAGCTGCTTCTAACCCACAAATCCCTTCTTATATCATCACAGAAATGAATCCCTACTTATCTAAAGAGCATCTGTAAAATGTTCATTCCCCTGGGAGGCAAACACAATAATGTTCTATTTTTATCACAGTTATGTAGACTGAAGCTATTACTTTCCATCAGCGTGACAATTCTCTGCAACACTGAAAGTTATTTTAAACTGCGACACACATTAAATAAACAATGTCATATTAATTCAAACACCAATGGCCAAACTGTGTAAACCTATATCTACTATACGCTTTGTATGGCAAAATGTGTCCCCATAATCGTATTACACTCAATCCCTTGGAAAAATGCTGTAATGTAACTCAATTTGTTCATAGCCAAATTGTTAAAAGCAACTTTGTTGTAACATGACCTCAAACCCATCACACTACATATTCTGCTGTGCCATGTGTTGATTTAATGAACATCACTTTCTGTAAAACTGTAAATCTGTTAAACTATGGGGAGGTAATTTGTGATGGAGCAGGCTCTGGTTCATAGAAGAAATTAACTCTCAAAGTTGAAAGGCACATGTGAGCTGTTGAGCTGAGATGACAAGGTTAGATGGAGGGTTTGTGTATGTGATTGGTAGATTACTCTGTGACCTCGTGAATGCAGCCAAATCATAGTGTGTTGCAGAGACACTGGTAGACAGAGACGAACGGACGCAGTGTGCAGTTGCACATGGATGCATCGCACATGGCATCCAGGAACGCTGTCATGCTTTTTTTCACCTGCAGGGAAAGAAAACTGCCTCACTCGTTGACCCTCGCTGGTGTCTGTGGACATTGGGAAGCTCGGCTGATCAGGCATTCTGTTTGTCGAGGAGGGGCTGGACTGGATAGGCATAGGCAGAACGTGTGTCATCTCATTTTCTGCATTGCTGAAAGCAGGTGGCTCACCAAGAAGACTGCTTGGATGATTAGAAATTCATGAATTTATTAGTTGGATATGTATGCAAAGAAGATTGGTATTTCACATGACCTTGATTTTGAACATTTGGAGCTGCTGTTGTATGACGTTTGTTTTAACAAGTGGAATCAAGTGTTACCAATGTGTCAGTACATGATTAATTTCAAACACACACCAGTGTTTGTTGTTCCATGCAGAGGTAACAGTTTAGACAGTTTACCTTGAAAGATACATTTGGAGCTGTGATGGCTCTTTTTCCATGAACTACATTTCTCTTTTTCTTGAATTATGCACAGACAAGTGTTGAAAAATTCTACAGAACTTTGTCCTCAAACTGAAACAAACAGGCGTAATGTAAATAAAGCTGTCAGTGCATTTCTCCAAGATTCTGGCATGGCATCTCTTGAAAATGCACCGATTGACTTGATGCAGTGAATATGTTTTAAAAAGATGAAGTACATCTGACAAATAATGGAAATTAGCTTATTTTATACAATTTTCATAATACATCCATGCATTTTTGTGAGTAACTATATCCAAATGGTTCTTTTAATTGCCACCATTAATGTGTTTTCAAACCTTTTTACTTGTATTGGAAGTACTTCCATTTTCTGTATTTTGATCATCTAGACTATGGACATCTTCACCTGACTGCAGCACAACACTGTGAGGGTTATACAGAGGCATATATGTATTCTACTCATTGCCTAGAAAAGGTGCTTCTTACAAGAACCTTTATTTATTTTTTTGTACACACCAATGACCAGAGGTGAAAGTGAAGGCAAAGTGAATAGCAGTTTGGCAGTGGACTCAGATTTATTGTTGTAAGAGCTGCTTGTGCATCCTACACTTGACTATTCCTGCCTGGGCGCTTGGTGCTCAGCAATTGAAGACTGGTACTGACCCACAAAACCTTCTTTCAAGTATGAATGCACACGCAAAGGGGAAGTGAAGGCAAAGTGAATAGCCGTCTGACATTACGGGAGTCGGAGAGTGGCTGAGCCTTACTGGCACTCAGGTAGATTTTTATTATAATTTTAATTATTCTAATTGGTTATTTATAATGAGCATAATTCCCAGAGGTTTCTAAGCGTGTGCCCAGCACTCAAATCCCGCTGCTCCCTGTCATCTTGCTTGCAAGGTGAGCGCGTTGCCCCTGAGCTATCCTCCTGAGAAGATTCAGTGAGTCCCCCACTGTGAACTGGTAGCACGCTTAATTATTTAAGCACCAATTGACTTGTGGTTGGATGATAGTCCTTTGGATGGTCTACTGCATAACTGCTCTCTGTGAGCTTGGCGTAATCCATGGGAGACTAATATCCCTGGCCGTTGTCTATAATCTTTTTTTGGCTAAACAATGATGCCACTAAACTTCATTCACATAGTGCACGGGGCAAGGAAAGAAATCACAGCCTGGCCTCCTTGTAATCTGTATCCTCTCCTTTGTGCATGCAAAAAACACAAAAGAAGGTTAAGGGTCAGCAGAACTCTAAACTTCTATCTGCGCATAAGGAAATCAAAGTGAGTCTTGTTAATGAACAACTCAAAATGTATTTATAAATAACTTGGAAGTTCTTGAACCTATCTCATTTACTGACAGTGCTTCTAACTCTATGGTGGACAATAACTCATTGCTTAGCATTAGCATTCCTCCTCCGCTAGAAGCAGAAACAATACGATGAAGTGTGAAGTGTGAAGGAATTGACAATATTATTGGCAGTAACATATCTGCCACTCCTGATTTAACACGTTTTGCTGCTGAAGTCATACCATCTTAATTGTGACAGCTATACACTCGAAAGTACTTTGTTGTCTCAAGTATACCGTCACACTATGATAGCAATACACTTGAAAGTACTATATAGTCTCAAGCAACCCATGGAGGACTTGGTATGCACAACTAATACATTGGATGAGATTGCAGTTATGTTAGATGCTGCTTTTGATCTTTGCTCAACCATCAAGATGGAGCATCGTGATCTTAATCCTATTGTTGCAAACATTGTTGATTTAATCTTAATAATAGTAATTGTGATAACTATGAGGATTTAAATAAGAGTCAGGCGATACATACTGATGTATCGGTTAGAGATCTTTGTGGTGTTCTCGTGTAAAATGCACAGGCTGAATTAGGAGCTCCCTTGTTCATGGATGAACCTGTTCATGATAGCGTGATAAAGGTAGATAGGGTAGCCTCTGACACTATTGACATTTCTTTGTTTGAGGCTTATACCCACGGAAAAAGAAAAGATCAAGGTGGTAACATAATAATAAAAAGTGTGAAAAATAAAGTAAATAATGGCAAGGATTCCAAAAAGAAAAGTGTAACTTTGGCTATAATGACATTCTTTGTATTAGTGTGAGCAGTAGGTATGAGGTGATAGCTGTTCCTCAATTCCTAGCTAAAAAGAGTGTGGTAGTGCAAAAGGTGGATGGCCCTATAGATAGATGGATTAATGATAAGCATGTTTGTATTGATAAAACTACCACTAGCCCCATAATTAGTCAAGAAGATAAGATTACTCATTGTTTAGCAGGAGTATCATCTCTGCCATCAGTTACTTCAGTAAACGTTGCAGGGGACAAGATGGTTGATACTGCTATGCAGAATGTTAGAAATGACATGATACGTGTGTTCTAATTCTAATAAGATACATAACTGTTCTGCTTCTGGCAATGAGTGTAAAGAATGTATGCTGGATACATCTATGAAACGTGTGGAGCTCCTCCCGATGGCTGATAGTTTCATAATCGTAACAAGGTTCTAGAATTGCTTCATCTTGCTCCAAAACTAGGCACAATTACTTCTTGTGATATTTCCTTACAAGTTTCTCTTGATTGGGAAAACGAGGGAACATGGCCAAACCTTTTGACAGCCTCTGGAGTCAGTAGTGGGGGCAAACAATAGCAAATCTTTCTGGTGTTTAGTCAAGTCTAATATTAAGCCACAGCAAGGCTCAACATCATATAACATTGACCAAGGAGTATGGTATAGCCACTTCTGCTCTGTGTATTCACACAGATCCATGCCCTTATTAAGCAGAGAGTCTATGAGTGTAACTGTAAGGGAACCATGCATTCGTTTTCTAGACATCGTTCCCACACTCGATGCTATTACTCCCAAGGAAGTAGAGTGAGCAGTGCCTGAGCAGAAAAGTGGCAGAGCCCCGGGTCCTGATTTTCTCTCAGCAGATATGTTTAGAAGTGAACCTGGTATTTGGCTGCCCTTTCAATGGTGTCTTCTCTACGAGTATTGCGACAAATAGATGAGAGAAGCTGTTATACTACGTATTTTTAAGAAGGGGGATCCAAAGTTACCATCAAATTTCAGGTTGATTTTTCTGGTTGACACCTATAGGGATAAGTAGGTGAAGTACAGGGGTTCATACATATGTAGTGGTAGTGGGTTCATGTAGAAATACAAACATCATAAGTGGAAAATGCAGCCAGCGCATGTACCAGATGATGGGAAATGCACAGATTATCAAAACCAGAAAAGCACATGTTAAAATAATTTTATTTATCGATAATATTCCATTTGACTGAATTTGCACCAAATTTAATAACGAATACATGAACATACTAATTTAACTGAATTCCATCTAACACACTGAACTACATATCCTTAACATGGTGTGCAAAAAAGAACATGGAAATAAATGTTCCGAATCCAAATTTGAAATACATGTGGCTTCATTCAATGAGGATTTTAAATGTGCAAGAAGATAAACTGTGTGGTTTCATTCAGCATGACATGAGCTGCACAATTGGAATGTGTCCTTTTGAAAAACACCATCAGGAAGCAATGTTTAGCAGTTTTTAAAGGGAAAAATTACTGGGCTGAATGGATGAGTTGACATATGCTAAGCAAGGGGAAGAGTTATTCTTGAGTTACAGTTAGTGGTTTTAAAAGCAGCAGGGAGAGGGGTGTGTGGTGAGACTTGCAGGCAGATGTGTAGGAGTGACTTGGGAAGCAGGGGTCCTCTGCAGGGAGCTGGGCTGAGCCACTGCTCGGAGTGTGTCCTTCCTTATCAGTGGTGAGCCAAGAGAGAGAGGCGTCTTCCAAAGTCAGTAGTGCAGAGAATCTCATCAATTTCTAGGTAATTATGCTTTTTAAGTGAGGCAATGCTAGAAGTGCCTGTTCGTTAGTCAGTCGGGGGGAGGGCTCATTTCATGTGTAATGTTGCAATGTCAAAAGTGAATGCGGCTGTGAATTTACAAGATTTTGTTGTTATAGTTGAATATTCATAAAGTGTAACTCCTACCAAGTCCTGTACTCCAAGGTCGGGTTAACAGGACTGACTATAGTTCATTCTATTCTTGAGATGTGCTGTTTGTAATCATTTCTTTTTCTCATGTTCGCACTAACAAATGTGTACATTGCAGAGCTGTTACCATGTGTAATTGGTAAGTGTATCTGTCATGACAAAGACACAGTATACAAATTACTTTGTGTCTGATGCATGTTGTGACCTCTGGTTAGTCTATTTAATCTGCACGCACAGACAAGTGCGCAACAGTGAATATTTTTTTGGGGATGATCTGATGTGAATTCTATAGATAGAAAGTGAGCAAGTGTGCAGTATTTCGTTTTGCATGTTTATAACTCTGCAGATCTGCCCTGAGGGCATTTTGTCAGCATTATAGATAAGTTGCTGAACAGTAAATGTACCACTCAAGCCAAGTGTATTAAGTGAAGTAACTGGTATTTTGAGAAACCCTGGGAAAAAAGGACAGGTGTTAGGATATATTCTGAGGGGAGTGTTACCACTATAAATAAGAAAGTCATCAATGCATCACTACAACAATAATGTACCACAATAATATACCACAATAAGATACCACTATATTTCACAATAATAAAACACCTCAAGATTAAGTGTAACTCCTCCAGAAAATATTTCTAACATATTTGGTGCATTGGCCTTTGGGAACTTTAAAGCAGTTACTGGGCATGGCATTGCATTAGGCATATAGCCATCGGGTGCACTTAAAAGTGAATTAATTCGGTGAAGTGATAGTGCAGCACTGTGTGCAGTGTCACCATGTCCCAAGTTGAAGCTGATTTTTCTGATTTGGTGAACTACCTTGAGGCAAAACTCTATGCCCGTGGGGTTTGGTCTTCAGAAAATGAAGGACAGGATATGTGGAGAAGTGCAAAATTAGTTATTACAGGATATTTTTGAGGAAGGGAGCATCATACAGGAATGCCTTCTGACACTGTTTAAAGCTCCAGACCGGAAGGGGGAAAATAATTGCATAATACGAGTATGCGCTAAATTATGGTTTCTTCTAGATCAGTCTTTGAAAATGCAAGGACATGATTCTGAAGTAATTAGTAAGTTACAGGGCAGCTTGGATGATGCAGTTCGTCAAATAAAGTGCCTAAATACGGAATTAGAGAAGTTGAATACAGAATTGCAGTCTAAATGCAATGATAATGATACTCAGTTGACTAAGAAGGAAAAATAATTTAAGGAGAGTGAGCAAGAATTGATGCACTTAAAGGGGGTCTCAGATACAATAAAACAGGACATTCTTTTCACAGATTTATATGGTTTTCCTTATTTTAAACCTTTAATCTGTTGTAGACCAAGTTTCCGTGATTTGTCTACCGCCTTTGTTTAGCTCACACGTCTTTGGTAATTGTTCCTTTGTCTGTGTCACTACGTAGCCCTTCCAATTTTTTAAGTATTAAAATCACCAGTTTTACAAGCGCTATATAGATTTTCATTATTTCTCCTTCTATGAGGATCTTCCACCAGTCTTCCGCGCTCCTTGTGACGAAGCTTCTCAGGGCATTGCCCAAACATTGCTCAAGAGAGGACAAAGAAAATGCCATTTCACAATTACAAACACTTAGGGCCTCATTACACGGTATGCGGTAACCATGGCGCTTTTAGCGCCATGGTTGCTGCTGGTATTTTACCGTGTCCGCCTTGGTGAATGGCGGAATTACCACCCTACTCCAAGGTGAACAGGGGCGATAATTCCCCATTCACCAAGGCACTTCCCCATTCCCATTTTTGCCCCCATAGGGCTCAATGGGGAAGGAGCTAATTACGGTACCGCAAATTGCGGTACCGTAATTAGCACCAAGGTCCCTTTGCGGGCCCATTCCTTAATGGCTGGTAAAACCAGCCATTGAGGTTGGGTCCCGCAAAGGGACCTCGTAGTACGGCGGTAAGGGTTTACTGGTACCGGTGCCCTTACTGGTACCGGTAAACCCTTACCGCATTCCGTGTAATGAGGTCCATAGAAAGAATAAAATGGAGAAAGATAAGGAATTATGTGCTATAGAACAACAAATGACTAAAGTGTTGGAAGAGAATGACGAGAAAGACAGAGCTTTTGAACAGTGGCAAGTGCAAATAAGCGAACTGCAGGCCGTGATCAAAAAAATTAGGGATGAGAATTCTAATCTTTGTCAGGAGGCAGAACGGCTCCATGGACAATGCAAGAATCTGGAACAGAAATATTTAGTTTTAAATCTCAGGAAAAGCGACAAGGCACTACATTTAATGGAGTTGAGATTAACCCCAGCTCTGGCCGAGGGAATAGTGTGCCAATAGCTATGCTTGTGACCAGAACTGATTATAGCCCGCTGGGGGGTATGATTCACCAACAGTGGTTACAATCAGTCCTGCCCACCAGAGAACAGAAATGAGCAACAGAATGATGCACCCCGAAAAGGCACACCAAAATGCACAATATAGTCCTATCAAAATCATGTAGTCAATCAAAACTTTGATTTAAACCATTAAAAAAGGGAGGCAATTGTTGCATGGAAGACCATTTAGAAGCAGTCCATGATATATTCAAAGCACTCCTGATACCTAGGGAACAGAATAGACAATATTTTCACGTAAAGGTTGATTCAGCAGCTGCTAGTGTCATTCGGGTTCTCAATGAACAGGAAAACCTGTCATGTGCGGACTTTGAGAATGAGGTTAGACATTAATTCACACCTTATCAGTCGATACAAGAGGCCAAGAAAGCATTGTATACATGACTGCAAAGCCAGATATGTCCTTCCAAGATTTAAAAAGAAAATGTTCACGCTTTGATGTGTCCTTTAATCCCAATTCTGTAGAATTTAAGACTGCATACTTTTATGGTCTCCAAAAAGATATTGTATCACAGTTAATTTGTGAATTTGACAGGCAAAAATAATTAGAATGGATAATAGAACAAGGGACCAAACTATATGAGGTAATCTGTTGTCAGAGAGAGGACGGGTCTAAGAACAAAGAGACCGAATCGAAATATAAAGTATCCATACCAGCAATAATGGAAATAAAAAGTGCAAAAATGCCACTTGAATCAGTCCAAACTCAGGCAAGGAACAACACGCCACTTAATCAGAGGGGCATGCAACCGCAAAGGACGCCACCCCAAACTCCTGTGTTCCAATCTGTTGATCCAAGCAATAGAGTGCCTTATACAAGCCCTAGATATCTGGGCAATGGCTCCAGGGTGGGATTTCACACGATATGTCAGGCATGAATAACAATAAAAATCAAATGTATGATGGCCTGTACCAGACACTGGGGGCGCAGAACAGATTTGATCCTAATACAATGATATCTGGCCACCAAGAAAAAACACACTACGTGGATAGATTAATTGAAAATGGAAACAGGCATAGGGGACAATTCCCACCGAATGAAAGACAAAATATAAACCATGTCCCGTGCCATTATAACCAATCACCAACACCAGTTGACCATGGTCAAAGAATGGTCACGCCGCGTTCCCCACCTCCTATGGCCCATGAGTTCAGAAGCAACACAAAAAGAAATCAATCTGCTGAGAGCTACCAGAATAGGCCCAATCAGGATGAGTTTCATCAATACCGGCCAAGGCCGCAAAGAGAAGAATCCAGGGGCATGGACAGGTTTCAGTGCCTAGAGACCCACGTTAAAATGTTGTCTGACAAATAGGAAAACTCTGTGCAGTTCAAAAACAGCAGCCAAGTGAAGGTGCAGAATGTCATAGGAGTGGTCTTGTGCGTTCGGACAACAAGTAGCTATGAATTAACATCTGCACGGATAAAAATACAGAAGCCCATGAATCACCTTTGTATAACTGTCCTAAATTGCATGCTGATCCGAAAATAAGAGTACAAATTAATGAAAATGACAAGGAATGCCCGCACACACAAAAAAGGAGTGTGGTTCAACTTAGAGTTGAATCAGACTATTGAAGTGTGTGCGGATGAAGAACAAAAAGGGGAAAATGAACAAGAACAACCTAAAGAACAGAGACACATTTAAAAAGAGCATCCAATGTGAAAATAGACCAGATATAGAGGTAGGATTAGATGTTAGAATATCCTTCCTTCATAGTCAGAATACTGTTGAGCACCGGAGAGAAAACACAGTAGCTCAAAAGGAGGGTGCAACTCAGTCACATGAGGTGTATTTTGAACCAAATATTCCAAGACACAGAAAGGACAGTCAGCATGCAAAACACAAATAGGTGTCCTGAACCGGAAAATGACAGGCTGCCACGTGACAATTGTGAACATTTTCAGTAAAAAAACTGCAGTGTGAACACTGGTAGTCCCAGGTCAGAGGGGCAGCCAGAGGCTACACTCTAAATTGGTTCTGATTCCAGAAGAATAGATAAAGAAATCCAAAACAAATAGGGCAAAAAGGAGGGAAAGATATAATTTCACATGCCCATGTGTTTAGCCAGGAGTGAAAAGGGGCTAAGGAAGGTGAGTCCTGAAATCAGTAAAAACTCACACTTTGTGAGTGTGCTAGAGGAAGTTGAAGACAGGTACAATGCTCCTATCACTGTGGAAGCAAAATGTAATGCATTTGCAATGATTGACACGGGTGCCCAGGCCACAATAAAGTCCAAGGAGTTGGAAAAATGTATCAGTGAAGGGACATTCCCACAAAATCATATAAAGGTGAGACAAAATGAAGGCCCTCTGCACAATTTTAATGCTGAGGAAATACCTATCGAAGGTGTCACTGAGGTTGACATGAAGATAGGAAAGCATCAGATGAGACAGGAAGTATTGATTACATCCATCAGTGAAATATCTTTCCTCATAGGGACAAATTGCCTTAAGAGGTTGTCACCCCTCATTGATGGGGTAAATGGGGTCTTTTGGCCACCAGCCAAAAAACCATTGAGGCCTAAGAAAGTGATGTCACAAAATAACAGTATAAAAGAATGCCATGCTGTGGCTAAGTCAGAAAGTGCAGTGGAAGTATATCTTCAGAATGGCTGTGTGCCTAGCGTCACCGTCATTCTCATGTGTCAGGGTGAAATGCGGAGTGAAAAAGAGACGCAGCCTCTGGAGATTTATTTGGACCACAAGAAAAAATGGCAAACAGAAATAGATGAAAAAACATTGCAATTTTATTTAAAGGAAGAAATGTGCAAGTCAAATGTCATTCCAGGGGTAAAATACACATTTCAACTCTTTCGGAAATAAACATGGGAGATGGGCAGCCATGGATCCCTTTCCATATAAATGGGCATTCTGAAATCTATTTCTTTCTTTATTTTATTTATTTTCATTTGTATAGCGCACTTGCAGCCCAGAGGCATCGAGGCTCTGTTACATGAAATTGTAAGAAGACTTGATTCGATGGAAACAAATGAGCGGTAACAGGCTTGGTTACAAACATAAGTGAGCAGACAGAAGTGCAAATGCAATACATGGAAAGCAAACATTTAGGCAGAATCTATTCTTGTAAGCAGGAGTTTTATTTACACAAAAAAGTGTAGTTTTGATAGCTTTGCGGAATGTTAACTGGGAGTCAATCATACGTAGGTGTGTGGGAAGAGCACTCCAGTGTGATAGAATCCACTTTAGCACTTGAGCAGGAAAGAAGTTTCATTAATGAGAAAATACTCCAGCAGATAATTGACAGGAAGGAGATCCCAAAATTCTGGATAAAGACCCAACACATTTTTCGGTTGGATGATCCGGAGTCAGGAAATAAGGTTGTAGGAAAATGTATGTTAAAGATTACGATTGGTCCTATCCACCAAAATGTTTGGATCGTAAGTGGGACACAAAATACATTTTATTTGGGAAATGACATCATGCACAGAATGTGTATGGTGCTAGACATTCTTAATCACAAGGTTTGCTCGAGGTTGAGAGGGGCTGCGCCTGAATTTGAGGACAAGAGATAAGCTTATCATTGCACGTAGATGGACCCATATGCAATTGAATTGCAGGTGTGAAAGGATATTACCATCCCCGCATTTTCCAGAAAAGTTACAATAGAACTAAAATACAGAAAGGGACAATAGTTCAAAGATTCTGATGCATTTGTATGCCTACATGAATCCATGAGGAAGCAAGGGCTAGAATGCGAATATACACCGCTGATAGAGATTGGGGATGGACCCATTAAAATTCTGGTGTACAATAAAGAATGCCAGGACATTTACTTAGAGGCAAATTCAGCGATAGGAACGGTAATACAAAATCTCATTAAACTGCAGATTTCAGTAATGCAGTGATTGGGAACGTCCCTGAAAGGTATGTGGCTGCGCAGGGTGAGTTGCCAGAATTCCTGAACTCTCAACCTAAAGAAAGTTTTAAAATTCAGTCTGTGTATCCTTATGAGCCAAGTGAAATAGTGTGCTGTCACCAAGATGATTGCACCCTATTTGATTTAAATGAGAATAAAACAGAAAAGCAGCATATTGAAATGGAAGTCTATATTCCCAAATATTTACATGTGTCTACTATCCAAAGAGATACAGCTACACGGTTAGAGGAAAGTACAGAGGTTCCTCTGTTGGAGGACTTCCTAGAGTTCTCTAAAATGGTAGAAGAGCAGATTCAGGCTGCAGATATGTTCACAAATGAAGAAGAAAAGGACTAATTGATAAAAATATGTATGGAATTTAAAGAGGTTTTTTCCAAAGACGCATATGATTGTGGGTTAACAGATTTGCATGTTGCTAAATTATCAGAAGGTCATGGTAGGGAACCAGTATTTGTGCAACAATGTCGGTTGCCACTGGCATGTTTGGAATCACTAGCTGAAATAATTAAACATTTAGAATCCAGAGGAATTATTAGGCCCATTTATAGCACATCAAACACTCCCATATTAGGTGTGTTAAAACCTAATGGACAATGGTGTTTGTGTGCAGATCTACGAGAATTAAACAAAATGGTACCTGTTTCAAGGTGGCCACTTCCATTGATTGATCAGGGTCTCTCACAGGTTCACACGTCAAAGGTGTTTCCCATGTTGGATCTTACAGCTGGATACTGGTGCGTACCACGGGCTGAAGATATCATAAATGTGTTTGTATTTTCTTTTGACAAATCCCAATATGCATAGTCCCGGACACCTTTTGGATATGTCAATAGTGGGAGTGAATCTGGGATATTCCTGAGCAAGGGGTGCCCAGATGCAGTAGAAAGGGGGACAGTCAGTTACGTGGATGATTTGCTAATTAAGAATGAGAATTTAAAAAATAATTTCAATGAGATTAGGCATGTGCTTAGCCAGTTACAGAAGGCTGCAGCCAAAGTATCTTTACAGAAAGCACAATGGTGTAAAAGAAAAGTGAACTTCTTAGGTAATGAGGTGACCGAAAATGGGTTAAACCTGCAAAAGAAGATGGTGGAGGCGATACAGAAATTGAAAGATCCTACTGATCTGAAGGGGTTAACATGTTTATTCAGGATGACAGGTTATAACAGGACATTTATTGAGAACTATGCAGAGATTGCACAACCTTTAACACGATTACTAAAGCAGGGTATACTCTGGAAATGGGGAAAAGACCAATGTGAAGCAGTGGTCGGGCTAAAGGAGTGTCTCATGAAGCTGCCATGGCTGGCGTATCCCATGAAGAATCAGATTTTTTTGTAGGGATAGGGTTCACTGATCAATGCATGTCAGCCATATTATATCAAAAGGCTGATGTGAAGAACAAAACTATTGCATATGCTAGCAAGGATGTATCACAGGTTGAAACTAAGTTCAGCGAATGTGAAAAAGCACTCTTAACCACTGTCTCGGCATTCCAACATTTCTGTCCTATTCAAGGGTAAAGAGTAATTATTGAAACAAATCATCAGCCTCTGCAATTTCTGCAAAGTAAGAGAATTAGATCAGGACATTTGGCCTAGTCCAGAATTACTTCCTGGATGCTAGCACTTCAGGGTTTTCCTTGAGAAGGGAGATATAGGCAAAATAAAAAGAGCCGGTTGCACAAGGGCTAGCAGATTTGCATGATTGTGCAGCAGAATGTGTATCTGAGGGCACAGAAATGGAATCAAGTTTGGATGAGTTTGAACAATCCCCACACAAGGTGTTCAATGAAGAGGTATTGAGTAAGCATGTGGATTTGGCCTAGAAGTAGTCAAGTGGCAGAGTTGGACACTAGTTACTACCGCAGTGGAAAACAAACTGAAAGAGGTAGTTCTAGTGACTGATTCTGAAAATGCATGGAATAGTTTTGTAGAATATTTGCCTGGCTGGAAGGTAAAAGGTATGCTCACCTATAACAGAAAACCACTCAAACATGGCAAGATATTTCAAGCCATAGACAAACTTGTATCAGAAAATGATTTGGTAATACATTGGAGAAAGATAAGCTAGCACGGGACCTACAACAGTAAGCTAGCACGGGACCTCTTCACAGCCGGTGGGAACAATAACAGTGCTCACACTAAGCAGAAGGAGAACTATTTTCACATAATAAAGGAGCACACTGCACCAATATACACCTCCCCCACCCCTGGAAAAGAGCGCAGGTACCCCAAATACAACGAAAGCCGTTGCCTCAGCAAAGAGCCTGAAACTAATGCTACAAGTCAAAAGCAGACACTGCAACCCGAAGCAATGGATGACAACTCTGGACAATAATACAAAACAATAGTAAACGTGAGATACCAAACCCATCCCTTCGACAAAGAGCCCTCACAGCAAGAGTCACTGATACCATGGGGACAACCCCTGCGAGACCAACACGAAACCCAACCACACAGACTTAATGGACCTGAGCTAAAGAAATAAAAGACAAACAAAAGTGAAACCTGGAAAATCAATGGGAACCCGCAAGCCACATCCCTCTCTTCAAAATCGCCAGTGATTCACTGGAAAGTAAGAGGGACCCACAACAGACCCTGCCCACAAGAGGTCTAGATAGGCTACAGTCATATAGAAGAATAGAAGCCCCTAAAGCAAAGGCCGCACCAGAAACAGTCCCCAGAATGAGCGCTGCTGCCACTAAAGAGGACATTGTGGGATTATTGGTGTAAATCAAAGCCCTACGCTCGGATATACAATAATCCGTATTAGAACTAAAAGGCAAAGTTGATAAGGTGGACCAAAAAGTAGAAAACCTCGAAAACAACCAAGTCAACACAGAGATGATGGAAATAAACTCAACACTAGAATGACAGATATAGAATTTAAGGAGGAAGAGATTACCCTCAAAAGGGATGAAATAGAG
The DNA here is from genome assembly GCF_040938575.1 of Ambystoma mexicanum. Taxonomy (NCBI): domain Eukaryota; kingdom Metazoa; phylum Chordata; class Amphibia; order Caudata; family Ambystomatidae; genus Ambystoma; species Ambystoma mexicanum. The sequence continues at coordinate 873,048,788 of NC_090922.1, forward strand.
AACAGAGAAAGGAGGTCCAATATACAAATAATTGGACTGGAGGAAACAAAGGGGGAGACATGAGCCCAGATTGAGAACATAATAAAAGATATTGTCAATTAACTATTCATTGTGGAAGGAGGTAAATCGATACAACTAGAAAGGGCTCACAGAGGAGGCAGAGCATTTGGAGGAGGGCCGCGCTCAATAGTTGCTAAATTCCTACATTACAAAGAAAAATCAGCAGTCCTCCTCAGGGCCAAACAAGTACAATACATCGAATACAAAGGCTCCAAAATTAAGATCTACCAAGACTTATCAAACTTTACGTTGAACTGCAGACGGGGATGGAGGCCCCTTGCCACCTGGCTCACAGAAAAGGGAATCCAATATAGATGGGGCTACCCCTTTGCAATGACATTTGAAGCTAAAGGTGAAGACTACAGAGTCACATCACCCGAGGAAGCAAATCAAGTATTAAAACATCTAATGGAAACTATGGACACCAGAGGCCTGTCGGGCCCCCAAGGGGCTCTCACCCCAGGATCACATAACGTGGAGTACAACCCCAAAGATGGAAAAAAAAGTAAGGTGGGCAGAAAATACATCAAACTGGGATCACCGCCGACATCTTAACCATTCTGACTGGAAAAAATTAGACCGGGTATAAAATCGAAGAAACCATGCAAGGTACGGGGAAAAGGGCAAGGGATTACCTAAGGGCTTCCGAGGTGAGGGGCAGGCTCAAAACCTAGTGGCCATCAGTTTTACAAGGGTGTCTCAATCTCAGAGACCTTGGTCTATGGTAAAGACTGCGGTCGCACTTGTGTAGATATGTTTACAGTGTTCAAAGAGGAGAGTGGGAAGAGACAGACAGGGACAAAACAAAACCTAATGTGTGAAACAGGGCTACACAAACAGAAGGCAATAAAATGGGAAACAAGAGGTCATGACGTAAGAACCCCAACGTAATCATGGAAGGAACCTCAATATCAGGGCTGGGAAACTACACCCCAAAAGTTGGCACACTCAACATTAAGGGACTCAATTCCCCCATGAAAAGATCACTAGTCACAAGGGAATTCAAAAGAGCTGCACTTGACATCCTTTCATTCAGGAGACCAGCCTTAAAACTGGAGAGGAAAGGGCACTGAGAGGGAAAGGAGTGGGTCAAACATATTGGGCCTCAGCAGACCATAAAAAAGGAGGAGTAGGCATACTACTACTTAATATGATCAAATATATAAACCCAGAGGTGCATCCGCTGATGGGAGGTAGGCTCTTGCTGTTCAAGGGGAATGGGAGGGAGCCCAAATCACGGTTGCAGGAATATACACACCCAACCAGGGGCAGGGAGCTTTCAATGAGGAGGCCCTGGCCACCGTCATGGACAAAAACATGGGCCCCACGATTATAGGAGGAGACTTTAATACATGGGCAAATCCGCAAATGGACAGACAAACAGCACAGAGTGATCCCAAGGATGCCCCAAACATACAGGTAACAGATTCATGAAAAATGTGAGGGAGGCCTTATAGACATATGGAGAACACAAAACCCAAAAAAGATCCAGCGTGCATGACAAGGATAAGGGGAAGCACCATTAGACCAGTCACCTGGTCCGACCACAATATGGTGGTGGCCACACTAGACATGGAGGGATGTTAATGTTAATGTTAAAGGATATTTGTACCGCGCACTATCACCACCAGAGTGGTCCCCTGGTGCTCTGGCGGCTCTGAAAAAGGCAGGGGGGGTGAGTTAGTGGGAATAAGCTGGAAAAATGCAAGAGAGCAGTGATGTGCTCTTGGAGGCCTCAACCCGGATTTCCGTTGGCTTGGCTTGGGGTGTTTTCCGGTAGGTAGCCGGCATGTGCTGTTGTTCAAGTCTATGTGTGGTTTGTTTTGTTGTTGCAGTGAAGTGAAGTTTATGCGGATTGTTGTGTTACAGGCCTGTGGTTGTGTTTGGTTAGAGTTTGAGAAGTATATGCAGAGGGGTGAAATTGTTAATGGATTGGTTAATTGGGCAAATGCTAACAAACACAATTCTATCTAAGTGTGGCACATGCTGACATTTTTAAACCTATCCTAGATGTGACGCCGGCTAGTGTTCATGATTACGTCTAGTTGTGTCACATGCTAACATTCAAAATTCCATCTAAGTGTGGCGTGTGCTAATAATCACACTTCCATCTAAATGTGGCACATGCTGATCTTCACAATTCCTTCTAGATGCAACTCCGGCTAATGTTCATGGCTAGTGTTAGCATGTAGCAAATGCTAATACTCAAAATCCTATCTAAATTTAAGAATTCCATCTAAGTTTGGTGTATGCTAACATTCATATTTCTATCTAGATGTGACGCGGGCTAGAGTTAAGAAATCCATCTAAGTGTGGCACATGCTACAATTCACTGTCTTATCTAGGTGTGACGCAAGCTAATGTTAAGCATTCCATCTAAGTCCATCTAAGTGTGGCAGATGCTAACACTCCCAGTCCTATTTAGGACAGGACATAGAGACACTAAATGGCGCTGTAATGAGTTCCTGTGGAGGGACTAGCTATTTGCTCAACAGCTAAGGAACGCAATCGAGGAATATTTCCAAATAAACAACAATGGAGAGGTGGGACCGACAACTCTGTGGGAAGCGGGAAAAGCCAAAAGAAGGGGACTATTGATAAGGGAGGGAGCTAAGAGGAAAAGTGAACTGAGACTTCAGGAGGAGAAGCTTGGTAAAGAAATAGCTCGCCTGGAAGACAGGCTACAAACTCAAGGTATATATCGACAGGAACATTTGGACAAACTAAAACAAAAGAGGGAATAATTTAGAAAACCTAGGATCGGGAACGCAATGGGAAAACTGAAATTCCTAAAGCAAAAATTCTATGAAAAGGGAGATAAGGCTGATAAAACATTAGCAGCTAGGCTAAGAACCCAAAGGGCGGCGAGGTGGGTTGACAAACTCAAAACACAGGAAGGGGGCTATATTACAATGCCAGAGGGAATAGCTAGCCAATTCGCAAATTATTACAATGAATTATACACCTTGGAGAGCATGGGGACAGAAACGGAAATGCAAGATTATATCGCCAGGGCGAACCTAACACACCTAACTAACACAGAACAAACAATTCTAGAATTACCTATAATACCAGAAGAAACTAAAGCAGCAATAAAGAGACTCCCAGCGGGAGGGGCACCAGGGGAGGATGGATATACCATGGGCTTTTATAAACAGTTTTCAGATACCCTGGCCCCACATATGGCCAAACTATTTAATCATATACAAGATACGGGACAAGCACCACCGTCCTTCACAAAAATGCCCATATAGTAATTATTCCCAAAGCAGCGAAAGATCCAAAATGCTGCAAGTCTTACCGCCCAATATCATTTCTGAATACAGACGCAAAGATATACACAAGAATTCTAACCTCCCGTATGGAAGAAATCATGCCCCGCCTGATTCACCCAGATCAAGTGGGATTCACAAAAGGCAGGGAAGGGACTGATGTCATGCGTAAAACGCTGGGTACCACACAGGAGAAATGGGGGAAAAGCAAGCACTACTAAGCCTCGACTCAGAAAAAGCATTTAATCTGGTAGAATGGGGCTCTCTCTAGGCCATACTAAAAAACATGGGCTTTGAAGAATGTTAAGCAATTTATAAAACACCCAGGGGGAAAGTGGTTGATCTGGTAGAATGGGGCTCTCTCTAGGCCATACTAAAAAACATGGGCTTTGAAGAATGTTAAGCAATTTATAAAACACCCAGGGGGAAAGTGGTAGTGAATGGGAGGCTATCGCAAGAGTTTCTCCTAATTCGGGGAACCAGACAAGGTTGTCCCTTTCTCCTCTCCTATATGCACTATCATAGAACCCTTAGGAACTCAATCAGAAATGAGAAGACAATAGAAGGGATTACGGTGTGGTGCAATGAATACGAACTTGCAATGCTTGTCGACGAAATCCTCCTATACCTAGCAGACCCATCGACATCTATACCCACACTCCACAAGATTATACAAGAATTTGGTAAATGGGCAGGACTAAAAGTAAACAAAGTAAAATCCACGCTATTCCCCTATAAAAGTCCAGATGATATTGAAGTAACAAACCAAGACGTGGATGGAATAGTGACAGAGCACCAGAAGTTAAAGTACTTAGGTATTAACATCACAAAGGAAACAAAGGACCTACACGAAGCAAACCTCCCTCCACTAATGTTAAGCTTAACATCGGACCTAGCTGGATGGGAAAAACTAACACTATCATGGCTAGGCAGCCTAAATGCAATAAAAATGGTAGTGCTCCCAAAGATGTTATACCAGTACCAAATGCTCCCCATCGATAGCCCAAGAAAACACTTTTCAGAGATGAAAGCCAAGATCACAAAGTTCCTGTGGCAAGGAAAAAGACAGCGAATAGCATACAACACACTGATAAATCACACAGAGTAAGGGGGAATGGGACTGCCAGACTGCTACACATATTACCGAGCTGCCCAATTGAGGGCAATGGTGCCTCACGTGAGAGAGGACAAATACAAACAGTGGGTAGCAATTGAATTGGTAGCAATGGAAAATCATCTCTTAAAACCAGTCACATTAGGAGAATTGCTATGGGCCCCAAAATCATCCTTTCCATCAAAAGTACTAAATCACTACGCAATGAGACCCCTGCTAAAACTCTGGTTGACCAGCAGTGAAACATACGACATGGCCTTCGATAATGAGCCATATATGCCCCCCACCCCCCATTGGAGACAAACTCCGAGAGCCGGAGCGTTTTCAGGAATGGTTCGAAGTGGGCCTGGAAAGAGTAGGCCAAATGGTGAAAAAAGATAAATGTATTTCCTACCAGGAAATGGAAACTCACCTACAAATCAGGCTCCTTAGACCCTTCTTGTTTCTACAATTGAGAGGAGTTCTGATGGCTCCCAAGTGGAAGGACAAACTACAGAGAGCCCTAACACTCCTAGAGGAAATCCTAAGGGAGACCTCTTCCACCAAAGGCCTAATTGCTGCTCTATACAATGCCCTCCTAAGTAGCTATCGGAAAATGGAAGATTCCCTGTGGAAAAGGTAGGAGACAGACTTGGGTCCCAAAATGAATGAACATCTATGGAAACAAATGTGTGTCTTAGCCTACAAAACCTCAATCTCCACACAGTACAATCTTCACAGCCTAAAGCTATTACATAGATGGCAATACGACCCGAAACGCCTAGCCAAAATATTCCACAATGCTAGCCCACAATGCTGGAGAAAATGTGGGAACCAGGCAAACTTCTGGCACATGCAGTGGGCCTTCCCAAGAATCCAAGAGTTCTAGAAAGAGGTCTTATGGTGGATCGATAGAGGGATCGACGGAATCGAAAGGGAATGGGACGAACGGCTAGTCTTATTTGGCTTGGAAGAACGGGAAGATCGTTGGGTGAGGCTCTCCCACATGACTCACTTCTTGCTGCTGGCGGCCAGAGTCAGCATTACCATAGCCTGGAAATCGCTTGCACTCCCATCAGAAACAGATTGGGTGCGGAAATAATTATTTTTTGGGAGATACCCTTCAAACCCCTCATTACCTTTAATTTTGTATTTATTCCCAAACACCCACAACACATATGTATAATTTTTAAACCCTTGCCCCATAAAAATTAGATGGGGGTTTTCATTAAAAATTGTGCGGTAAAAAACCCAGTGAAAGAACATCACGCGATGAAAGGACGTTGTACCGTGTTCTGTAGCAAGATAGTTCTTGGTAACAAGAATAGAGACCACGCCTCAGGTATGTCCTGTCCGTCTATCTTTGTACTACCAATGCACATAACGCTGTTGTTGGCGGAACTCCTCCAGTCCGGGACTCCATGGGACCTTCTACAAAGGCATCATCACCATGGTGTTTCGGGCTCTTTATCTTCACCCGCATTATTCGGTCCTAGAGGCTTTCCAGGGGCCTCTGATCCAGTGGCATCCTCCAAGGGTCCAGTGCTACAAGAATCTGGTGCTGATGAGGTAGTCAATTAATTTTCGAGAGTAAAAAGAAAAGGACACATTGAGTACCCAGCACAATATATGTTTTCGTCCCTCCTCTGCTGGAACATTGGAAATTAAATGGTATTATTGTTATTTAGCACAGCCATAGGTACCCTGTCCGCCATGCGGGGACACCTGAAAATAAATGTGTTATTATATAAATCAGAGATATATATAACAGGTCATGCAACCAAAACAATTAAAAATATATACACCTCCCCCCACATTGTACCTTTATACCAGAACCCCTTAGCACTTTCCATGTACTAGTAATATTTATATTGACACCCTGGCTAGGACAACCTTCCATTTTGCACTCATTATTCCTTTTTTTTAACCAGCCTCAACTTGCTCAAGCCTTTTCACCTCATGTTTTGGGTGGAAAGTTTTGATTTGGTTTACATGGACAAACTGCTCCACTGTTAACTCACCCCGCCCTTTTAGCTATTTTATACACTACGGGTGATATCTTGTCTGTAATTGTATATGGCCCTTGCCACACTGCATGAAATGTAACTTGAACACGTGATCTCCTACCTCATACTCTTTTGTAGATGTCTTCCTATCATAATATGTTTTTGCCCCATCACTGCCTTTTCTAAATTCCGCTGCACAAATGCAAACGCATACTGTAAGTGCTTCCTTAACTCTTCCACACATTAGTGAATTGTAGAGGCATATACAAGTGTCTGCTCATTGGTCTTTTAAAGTAAATGTTGTGGCAAGTCCATTTTACTTCTTGTCAGGCCCCTATTCTCAACTTGGTGCATTGAAGGTGCTAAACAACACGATTCACTGTGCCAAAAGAGGACGCCCAGGCTCCACTAATATTCTCAAGTGGGCCTGGGCGCCCTCGTAGAGCACGACAGTGCTCTGTGTGGTTTGCGCCTGTTTTAAGGTGTTACAGGCCCGATCCAATCTCAGCAGCATTTTTGTAAAATAACGACATATTCGTTATTTTACAAAAATGCTGCTGAGAACACAGATTAACACATCCCTATACACCAAAGTGAGCAGCTTCAACATTGCAGGATGTTGAAGCTGCTTACTTTAGTGTATAGGAAAGTGTTCATATACACCTGTGCGATGCAGTGTATATGAACACTTTCATTTAAAGCAAGCAGCTTCAACATTGCAAGCTGCAACATTGAAGCTGCTCGCTTTAAATGAAAGTGTTCATATACACCCGTGCGGTGTATATGAACACTTTCATTTACACCAAAGTGAGCAGCTTTAACATTGCCAGATGCAACGTTGAAGCTGCTAGGTTTGGTGTAAATGAAAGTGTTCATATACACCCGTGTGTTGTATATTAACACTTTCATGTACACCAAAGCAAGCACCTTCAACGTTGGAGCAGCGGTGAAGCTGCTTGCTTTGGTGTTCATGAAAGTGTCCATATACAACACACGGGTGTATATGAACACTTTCATTTAAACCAAACAAGCCTTCTTGTGGCACTCCTCCAGTTTCACAGCACTAAAAGGGTACTGTATATGGGCGCTAGTTTAGCGCACATATTAAACTGGTGGAGTGCCACAAGAACAGGCTTCTAAAAAGCCCATTTACGAATGTGGCGGTTGCTAGGTTGGTTTCCAAGCCTTCCCAGCAACTGGCACATGTATTCCTAAAGTGGCACATTCCTTCCAACTTCGGATGAATGCGCCACCTTCAGAATAGGTCTTAAGTACTGAAAAGGTTGTTAAGCCTTTGAACGTCCTTTTCGGGAACTTAACACCTGGATGAGAATAGGGCCCTCAGTATTTCATAAGGGCTGAGATTTGTTGATTTAGCTGAAGCCGATCTAATGGCCATTAATACCAATGGGAGCCGAAGGTCCCAACTAGAACCTGCTTCAGCCATACATTTCTTTAATATATCCACAATTGACCTATTGCTCTGTTCCACCCCACCTGAAGAGGAAGGCCGGTATGAGATGTGTAGTTTCGTTTTCACACTCAAATTCAGCTACATTTTTGTCATCAATGCGCAAATAAAATGACTTCCCAGGTCTGACTCTATCCTTTGGGGTAACCAAAATCTTATTATTATTATATCATTAAAGTTGGCAGTATACAATGTTTTGTCGTCATTATGTGTGAGGGAAGATGCCCCATTTCCGTTATGCCATTAGCCACCCTGTGAGTCTCTTTGGGAATGGCTTTAGCAAACATAGCCGGGATAGTCCCCTTTTCCGAGTCACCACCCTCTGCGGTGCTGGAATTCTTCTTAGAGGGCAGTTTTGCTGCTTTCTCGGTATTCCCACCCATTTGGACATTAAACAAACTACTGTTAACATATATTTGTTTCCCCTTGTTCATCTTTTAACAGGCCTGACATAGTGGATTTGCAAATCAGACCATGGAAGTGTCAAACCCCTTTTCATTAATGGTGGTCTATGAGTAGGTGAAGCAGGTTGGAATTGTGCACATACTAGACACCCCGTTGTATATAGTTCAGCATTTTGGGACATGTGTTGCCAATAAGCACAATCTTTTAAAATGTCCAAACTTTTCTGTGAACCCTGGTGTCCTGCAGTTATAGCATCATGGGCATGGTGTAACATCAGTACCCGAAATGACAAGGGCACTACCTATTGTATTTGGCTTGTCAAGGATTCTCTAATCATCAGTCCATCTTGTAACCTAATTCTCTTTTTTTTCAATATCAGCTCTTTGTTCTTACAATATTACCTTTATACATTTGATCACTGTTTCGAGCTTACAATTAAAGCTGCCCCCTACCTTTCCCCCTATCTCCCCCTCCCCCCTTGAGACAAGACGAATCGTGTTCGATACATGTGGAAATTGGGTTACATGTGTCCTCATTGGGCTTCCTGCCTCTGATAGGCTTGATCATTTTTTGTACATATTGACGAAGGGGGCCCATTCCATTTCTCTGCTTGGAGATAGATCATGGAGTGCTCCTGTAATGTTCTCCATATTTCGTATATCGTATATAAAAAAACATCCTGTGATGAAATGACATGGAACCCAGAACACATATTTATTTTCTTTCTGTTTATTTCCATTTTTTTTCTTTTTATTGATTTGACATTTAATTAAATGACACAGATGTGTACATATTCTCTGGAAATGTTAAAGATTTGATTGTGATTTTAAAAAATATATACACATACAATTGGATCACCAGTAAAAAAACAAAACTATATATTGAAAAATGGTGATCAGATAAAAAAGATAAAAACATTTTTTTATAAAAGATTGAGATCAGATCACTGATAAAAATGATGAGATCTGATAAAAAAAGAAAAATAAATTCTACAAATGTCATTATTTATTTATGTTTAAATATGTTAAAATATTGCTATTTTATCTATGAATGGGAATGACAATTGTTTGTTCAAGGCAAGGAGTTTAATGTATATAATATTTATTTTCAGATATAGAAAATTCAATTGCGACCAACACCTATATTTTAAGACATTTGATTTTGTTTCTCTTGCAGTGATGTCCAGTGGATCCCTGTAGTAGAAAAAGTAGGCATTATGTAGGGATAAGTATGTGAGGTACAGGGGTTCATACATATGTAGTTGTGGGAGTTTCATGTAGAAATACAAACAACATAAGTGGAGAATGCAGCCAGCGCATGTACCAGATGATGGGAAATGCACAGATTTGCAAAGCAAGAAAAGCACATATTAAAATCATTTCATTTCTGGATAACATTCCATTTGACTAAATGTGCACCAAATTTAATAACTAATACATTAACATACTAATTTAAAGGAATCCCATTTAACAAACTGAACCCCACCTCCTTAGCATGGTGTGCAAATAAGTTTACATGGAAATAAATGTTCTGAATCCAAATTTGAAATACATGTGGCTTCATTTAATGACGATTTTAAACGTGCAAGCAGATCAGCTGTTGGATTCATTCCGCATGGCATGAGCTGAGAAATTGGAATGTGCCCTCTGAAAAACACCATTGTGTGTGCAGGAAGAAATGTTTCATTATGGTTAGCAGTTTCTGAGGGGAAAAATACTGGACTGAACATATGAGGTGACATATGCTAAGCAAGGGGAGGGGTTATTCTTGAGTGACAGCAAGTGGTTTTAAAAGAAGCAGGGAGAAGGGTGTGAGGCTTGCAGGCAGACGTGTAGGGGTGACTTGGGAAGCAGGGATCCTCTGCAGGGAGTTGGACTGAGCCAGTGCTGGGACCACGCCTGTCCTTATCAGTGGCAAGCCAAGATAGAGAAGGGTTTTCTACGGTTAACAGTGCCAAGAATCTCATCAATTTCTATGTAATTATGGGTTTTAAGTGAGGCAATGCTGGAAGTGCCTGTCCGTTAGTCAGTCAGGGGGGACTAATTTCATGTATAATGTTTCAATGTCAAACGTTAATGCGGTTCTGAATTTACAAGGTTTTGTTTTTATAGTTGGAAATTCATAAAGTGTAACTCCTGTCAAGTCCTGTACTCCAAGGTCGGGTTAACAGGACTGACTATAGTTCATTCTATTCTTGAGATGTGCCGTTTGGAATCATTTCTTTTCTCATGTTCGCACTAACAAATGTGTTAATTGCAGAGCTGTTACCATGTGTAATTGGTAAGTTTATCTGCCATGGTAAAGACAGAGTATGAAAATTACTTTGTGTTCTGATGCATTTTGTTAATCCACACGCACAGACAAGTGCGCAACAGTGAATATTTTTTGGGGGATGATCTAATGTGAATTCTATAGCTAGAAAGTGAGCGAGTATGCAGTATTTTTTTGTGCATGTTTATAACTGTGCAGATCTGCTGTCAGGGCATTTCTTCAGCATCGTAGATAAGTTGCTGATTGGTAAATTTACTGGCCAAGCCAAGTGTATTAAGAAATCCTGGGAAAAAAGGATAGGTGTTAGTATATATTCT